>NC_090265.1:884368775-884688418 GCF_040414725.1 Anabrus simplex | reverse complement strand
GCGTCGTTTATTTACATCTAAGTTCTATGTGACTCAGCATTGACATCATAACTGTGAATAAATTCAAAGAGTTCTCTAAACACTGGCGACCCGTTGAAGGATGTGCGGGATGTCTCGCTGACTGCGGCAAAGGCACTCCACATACTCTGGCGGCCAAGGTGCGCCGGTTCAGCTCGTTCGTTTGTTTTACTTGCACGATAATCTACCGAGAGAAACAAACACCACTACTAGCAAACGTAGCTGTAGTACCTGGACAAAACGAAGAATTAGATTCTGCTAGAACGTGCAGATAGGGAGAAGTAATCCACAAGATAAAATGAAGGACTTTAATAATGAGCAGGGCCCGGATGTTTATGCAGTATAGGTTAGAAGTTATTTAGTAACAAAATTACTTAGTTGGAAATGTCGACTAGCCTGCTCTAACGTAATGTAGTGGGAGTAACATACATTCTAGGGGTTCTATTGGGCCGAACCCCTAATGTTTATGCAAACCTCATAGCATTACCGTCGTGCGGGTAGACTCTACTTATTACTCGCTTCAGTAAGTTTGCATTCTAACCTATTACTGCCTAAACATCCGGGCCCTAGTAATGAGGTTTCGTTCAGAAAGAATTTACAACACACTAAGGGCGATGACACACACACAGCGGTTTTCACTGAGTCGGCAGCAGATTCAGCGCTCCCCACTTAGCATTTAAATCAATGAAACCACACATAACGGCGATACCCATCCCACGGTTCTTCGTACTGCCAATGCGCAGCTAGCAGTTTTATTATTCCAAGTGGTTCCTCCGTCCATTGAGTTCAATAGCACGGATCAAACACATTAGTTTCTGAGTCGGCACTTAAAATTGACGGTTTGTTTCTCGATCGTGGTATTCCTGCGTTACTGCGACGTTCCGAAATGTGTACGAGGCAACACCTAGTGAACTCGGCGCTTATGCCGCTTTCCTAATTGTAGGTCTTTGTTGATTATGGTGTTGACAGTGAAAACAGACATCCCCAACTTACGTGCGATAGTCCTTTGGGGGGCAGGGTTACCGCCTCAGACAAGGGCCTTCCCTTTCTAATGTACAGCTAGTGGCTGGTCGTGGATTTGCCTGTTTTCCTTCTCGGGAATAAAGTTCAGTCGGTCATTGTCTTTTTTATTCAATAGATTACAGCTTTGCTCCCATTCTTTGATATCAAGAAATCACGCTTCTTGCACACATGTTTTTCCTTAAAGTAGTTATCGGCACAATTTATCTCAGGCGACGTACTTAATTGGGAAAGACTGTGTACATATATTTACTGCCACGTTGAGAACCTCCTTGTCTGTCTGTTAGGTCATCAGCCCAGAGGCTGGTTGGATCCTCAAATAGCACCACCAAAGGCTATGCAGTTATAGGGAAACAGCAAAAACCAATGGCAGAGCCCAAATGAGGCTACTAGGCAAGACGAGGAGTGAGGTAGTTTGCCATTGCTTTCCTCACTGGACCAGAATGTGCCACTGCAGCACCTTCTTCTTATGGCGAAATTCCAACATACTTATAGACGGATACTAGATAGTACGTTTAACACTCACAACTAGTGACTGTCATTTGGTTCATCGTTATGAGTGCTAAGGAATGAATTACTTCATTCTTTTCTGCGTATTTCAAATACCAGACAACAAGCTAATGTTATAAGGAAGTGTTTACTCCTTTAAAGAGCCCCAGGACATGCTTATTAATGCGACAGAGAAAAGAGTGAAGTATGACCTTGCTGATACCAGGAGACTTGACTAGCAACTACCAGAAGCTCCCTTTTCACAAAGGTTAAGACACAACTCCAGGATCTGAACACACAAAGAGATTTTAAAACAGTAGCCTGATTACTTGACGAGTTCAGCTCCTTGATTGAATCGTCAGCGTCGAGGCTTTCGGATCAGAGAGTCCAGAATTTGATTCCGAGCTGGGTCGGGGATTTTAATCGTGTCTGGGAATTGTCCTGACTCTGAGACTGGGTGGTTATGTTTGCACATTCTTTTACTATTTGTTTTACGTCGCACCGACACAGATAGGTTTTACGGCGACCATGGGATAGGAACGGCCTAGGAATGGGAATGAAGCGGCCGTGGCCTTAATTAAGGTACAGCCCCAGCATTTACCTGGTGTGAAAATGGGAAACCACGGAAAACCATGTTCAGGGCTGGCGACAGTGGGATTCGAACCCACTATCTCCCGGATGCAAGCTCACAGCCGCGCGCCTCTAACCGCACGGCAAACTCGCCCGGTTATGTTTGCACCATCACATTCCTCGTCATATTCACACTACACACCACATTACCAACCACTAAAGAACCACGTAGGTGTGCAGATAGAATCACGCAGCTGTGAACTTGAATTCGGGAGATAGTGGAGATTTCTAGTGAAAATTCGTCTGGTGCTTAAACTGTGGAATTAGGGCCTCTTTAGACCCTCTTCTACCTCAACCGTTGTCATCGAGGGGCTAGACTCATCATTTCCTTTTTCTGCGTCTTCCCTGTTGTCGTCAAATACTTCTTGTACATACTCCATCCAAATCTGCAACTTTGGCGTTTCTATACAGGGTGTTTCAAACCTTTTGTTCAAATTGAAACAGTTGATAGTGTGTCCACAACTGATTATATTGAGATAGGAAACCAATAGTCGTAAATGCATTTTTATAGTGTTATGGACATACACAACGTACACTAGAAAACAACAACGTAGCTCATAGTAATTGCTCAAAGTGACGACTGCCAGTCTCAATACACGCATGGCAACGGCGCATGAAGTTCTGACGAACTGTCTCAAAGATCCCTGGTGTCTGTTGTACCAGGAGACAGGCATCTTGGTGTGAGATCCAGCGATCGTGCTGGCCATGGGACAGGACCTTCCCTTCAAATCCAACGATGAGGGTACGTGTAGTTCAAGTGCTCGCGAACATTAACATCGAAGTTGCCTGGTGCACTTCATGTTGAAACCACATATTTTCGCGGACAACAAAGGGTACAGTTTCCAGGAACTGTGGCAGCACATCTCTCAGGAACACCAGTTAACATGGACCAGTCAAACGGGGAGACAGCAAATTAGGTCGGTCCTCTTAGGTGATTTTGGACAATTCCCGCCCATACGTTGACAGAGAATCGTTGCTGGTGGCAACCGATGTGGTTGGCATGGGGATTGTCCTCGCTCCAGACATGACTGTTGCGGCTGTTGAAAACACCATCACGGGTGAATGCGCCCTCATCCGGCAAATAATACAGCACTGCGATTGACAGAAGTGAACGCGGGGTGCTTGAACACGTTCTGGATGATAGGGGTGTAATACCTGTTTCGCCAGTACTCTCCACAATGTATTCTTCGAAGTGTGCGTTTCACGGGCAAGTTGATGGATGCTTATTGATCCAACACCATCTCCTCAAAGTCTGGTGTTCGGACATGTTTTTGGCAGGATATTTGGCCGGTTCTCTATGGCGTGAACGACCCCGTCTAACGTAAGTTGGTATGCACGAAAATGAACTTCTTCCAACTCTTGTGACGAGTAACGTTCTATCTTTGACTACGCATCATCCACTGTACACAGTAACACACATCACAGGCTGTCTGATGCAGTGGACAACTGACACCAGGGGTAGTGGTGTGCGTGCGGCACAGGTTGATGTCCCGGTGCGATGCATGTGGTCGTCACATGACACACGTGCTATGAGCTAAGTTGTGAGACAGCCTGTATATAAGGCAGCTCAAACAACCAGCCCGCTTACGCTCTACCACCTCGTGAATTTTGTTGTGCAGATGAAACCTCTCACGGTGCTTTTCCACGTCCTCGATTTCAGCACATCGATCCTCGAGTCACGTGGCTTTAGCCTTCCTGATGTCTCGTTTGATCCTTACGTTGAGCTCTCTGTATCTGGACGGAACTCGATTTTAAAATTAACATCTCACCTCCACAAGGTCCAGAATGGCATTTGCCACCCACTATATCTGTTTAAATGGCCATTGACGTTGCAGCATGGTGCGTGCGGTGTCCATAATGCAGTTCTTAAACTCAGTTCAAATGGACCCCCAAGTCTCTGTGTCTTCCTGTAACGACTGCCCGTGAAGAAATGACTGTAACCAATCTTCTCTATCAGAATGTAAAAATAATTAATATAACAAGTAGGGCTTTTCAGTTGGTCAACGCGTCATAAATATTCAAATTAATTGAGTAGCAAATATAAAAATAATCTACTGCAAAAGCACATGTTAGGTGGAAATAGAACTCAACATTAATCACGTCATTTGTAAAGTATAACTGAGTTGACCGTGCAGTTAGGGTCGCATAGCTGTGATCTTGCATTCGGGAGATACTGGGTTCGAACCCCACTGTCGGCAACCCTGAAGATGGTTTTCCGTGGTTTCCCATTTTCACACCAAGCTAATGCCGGGGCTATAACTTAAGGCCAGGATTGCTTTCTTCCCACACGTAGTCCTTTCCTATCCCATCATCGTCATAAGACCTACTTGTGTTTGTGCAACGTAAAGCAAAATTGAATAAATTAACCATTGTACAGTATACTGCCGGGCGGAGTGGTTCGGACTGATCTTCGGAGCTTAAGTTGATGGGTTCAACCCCCGCTCAGTCCGATTGTATCGTCAGCTCGTGCCAGTAGATTTAGCAGCATGTAAAATAATTCGTGTTGTACAAATTCCTGACACCTCAGCGTCTCCGAAAACTGTGAATGTAGTTAGTGCGGCGCTGACCGTGCATCACTCCATCACCTGAAGTTCATCTATTTGATAAACTGTACGTGCGACAGAGCTACTTCCTGCAATAACCAGCCCTTCACTAGAATACAACATAAATGCCACAAGAAGAATATACCAACTCAGCTGTTTCATTTTCAAGGTAGGCCCCAGGAGCGACTATAATCTTAAAATGAATCTCTTACGTCTTGTTCTTGTTTCTTACAATACAGGTTCTCGATGGTTACAAACAATCTGCACGCCCTTCGGCTTGACGATAGTTACCTCGCTCGAGATAGTCGGGATTTCTGATTGTACGTTGTTCACAGTACCGGATTACCCAACAGGCAGAGTTGTCTGCCGCGTATGGGTCCCTTCATATCAAATTTAGACCCATATAGTAAATTATGTGGCTCTGTGAACTGCGGATAAGTTTACGAACAAATTTGCGAGCAGTTTCTGAAGTACAATGGCGAGCTCAATTCCTTTAAAATATGTTTGTCGCGTGGATAACACTTAAGTGTCATATAGTTGATGAAGCATGCACCTCGACACTTGTTACCATACCTGACACATAAGGATGTCACTAGCGACTAATTTTACTGTCGCCGTGCGCGTAGAGGCGCGCAGCTGTGAGCTTGCATCCGGGAGATAGTACGTTCGAATCCCACTATCGGCAGCCCTGAAGATGGTTTTCCGTGGTTTTCCATTTTCACACCAGGCAAATGCTGGAGTTGTACCTTAATTAAGGCCATGGCCGCTTCCTTCCAACTCCTAGGCCTTTCCTATCCCATTGTCGCCATAAGACCTATCTGTGTCGGTGCGACGTAAAGCCCCTAGCAAAAAAAAAATTACTGTCTAAATTTTCTTCGATGTCATACATAAAAAACAAAGTGCGATCAATATTTCCATATGTCATGACAACATTGAGAATTTATAGGGGTCTCATGACAACTTCTGCTGAACAGATATTTTTCAGTAAAAGTTGTCATCGACGTGTCGTCTCAGAACTCACTAGTTTTAATACTCACGAGTATCAAATTCACGAATTCCAAAAATAAGATTATTAAGAGTAGGTTTCTTTACCTGGGCCAGTCTCAAAACTCACGAGCTGGGACAGTTCTTCTTTGAATGGATAAGTGCCCCATCCTACTAACACAACGACTGTATATATTTGAAAATGCAACCGGAATTGTGTGAAAAGGTCCATTGTTAGTGCCAGCCGGAAGTGCGTGCCCTCTGGTACTTGGCACCTCCCTCATCAAGAGGTGGGTCTGTCGTGTAGCCTCACACAGGGTATACGCGACAGGAGGTTGAGAAACCCGCGGACATCAGGTACACACTGGTTGCTGATTCACTTAACCCTACGCGGGCGGAAGCGTTTTATGTCTGTACGTGGATCGAAAATATGGCAAATTAAAACTCATCCAGAATTATCGAACACTAGCATGCATATATGTATACGTTATATTAATTCCTTCACTTGAATACTGGATGTGCTCCACTGCAAAGGTCCGTAGGACATTTTCGAATTTTTTCGCGACGGCATGTTAGCGCAAAAAAAAAAAAAAAAAAAAAAAAGACATAAGAATCATTCCACAAATAAGTTTTACGCCTGTCGAAGCCCTTATAACAGATAGTGTTGGAGATGACCAGTCTTTGATTCTACATCTTATAGTCGGAGGTGTTTCATGTTTCCACTTATTTCCGTGGATTACTCTTTCCTGGTAAATTATGTAAAACCGGGAGAGTTGGCCGTGTGGTTAGGGGCGCGCTGCCGTGAGCTTGCATCCGGGAGATAGTGGGTTCGAATCCCATTGTCGGCAGCCCTGAAGATGGTTTTCCGTGGTCTCCCATTTTCACACCAGGCAAATGTTGGGGCTGTACCGTAATTAAGGCCACGGCCGCTTCCTTCCCACTCCTAGCCCCTTCCTATCCCATCGTCGCCATAAGACATATGTGTATCGGTGCGACGTAAAACAAATAGCAAAGTGCGGCCAGTATCCAGTATTCGGGAGATAGTGGGTTCGAACCCCACTGTCGGCAAACCTGAAGATGGTTTTCCATGGTTTCCCATTTTCACACCAGGCAAATGCTGGGGCTGTACCTTAATTAAGGCCACGGCCTCTTCCTTCCCACTCCTAGCCCTTTCCTGTCCCATCGTAGCCATAAGACCTATCTGTGTCGATGCGATGTAAAGCAACTAGCAACAAATAGCAAAAAAAATTATGTCAAAATGTTGGTATCAAAAAATAGTTGAAAGTGGTCTGTAGGCTCGGTCGCCATGTCAAAATATGAATTTAAAATTGGTCCTTGATTTATGTTATATATCAGAATGGTTCTTGAAGGTCCTGGGTCCAAGTTACTCACTTCATTGCTTTCGTCAGCTGTTTCGTTCTCCGGGGCACTTGGGTCGCTCTTACGCTGAGAAGATTCACTACTTAAATTTCCACCTTCGGACACTTCGAATGAAAGATCACTTTCATCTACGTCCGTAAAGTCCAAAACGGAAGCAATCTATTGCTCACTGTCTCTCTTCTTACTAACCATGTCACAAAATAGGTATATAAGTCGCAAAAAGCCGGTTTCAAATCTCACGACGCACGCTTGATTGAACACGATAGCCTCTCACAGGTTCTAAAAAGCTAGCAGGGAGATGACGCAACTCTATTCGAGGATTTCCCCTTCTGCCAGATGTATAAGTGTCCTTTCATCCCGGAGATAGTGGGCTCGAAACCCACTGTCGGCATCCTTGAAGATGGTTTTCTGCGGTTTCCCATTTTCGCACCAGGAATATGCTGGCGCCGTACCTTATTTAAGACCACGGCCACTTCCTTCCTACTCCTAGCACTTTCCTATCCCGTCATCGCCACAAAGACGTATCTGTGTCGGTGCGACGTAAAGTGAATTGAAAAAATTGTCGTTTGCTGCCATCTGTTGAGTTTTTTATTATTCCGTGCGCTGGTGGCGCTGGATCTCTGACCATTTAATATATTAAATTCCGCTCCCGGGGGATCTCTTGTGGGATTCAATATATTAAATTGCGCACTTTGTTTTCTAAAATGTAAATGTCAAACTCTTAATGTAAATTTCAAACAAAGCCGAAAAGAACTTATCCTAAACCAGGGAATAGAGAGTGAGGTACCCTCTCGTATTCCATCTCAACTTGATTTTGAGGTGGCTATAACTTTGTAACTTTTTCTGTCTTGTACTTTCTGTAACTTAAACATTTAGTCACCTCAGTAGTATAGGCTTAGCCTCTGTAACGTCGGACCACAAGCCCGAATAGGGTTTTATGCATTTAATGTAAATTTTAAGGAGCACAAGAGTTCGCCTCCTCTGCAGTCTGGTTTTTTGACCAGTAAATTTAACCTTTTTTTAACAATGGCCCTGTAGAATGGGTACCTGTTACCTCTGTGAAACTCTATTTCATTCTTTTCATCAGACTGTTGAGCAGTTAAGACATTGAATACTGTTTAATTTTGTTTAATGTTGGGTGTGCCTTTGATGGGCCTGGAAGTGTGAATTTTCGGAAACAGATTCCTAAGTGTAAATTTGTAGAGCAAATATGCTCTTACTAGTGGTGTAAAAGAAATTGGGAGATCAGTCTCCTTGACTTGAAAGGAGCAGTAGTGCTCAGGTAAAAATTGTAACTGGCAGCTTCAACTTGTTAGTTTGTTATTTGATTATCCTAGACCTGTTTATCAAGCTTACGAGCTAAACTTCTCTAACTAATTGTTAATTACTTGGCAAAGTATTCAGATTGGAAAGAAAACAGGAAAGGAAAGGTTAAGAAAGGAAATAAAACGCCAATTTTAACGTTTTAAATCTATCTTTCTATTTTCGCATATCCACCTGTTCATGCCCGCACCTTCTTTCACCTCTGTGGTCCTCAATATCTCCGTAAGAATTTATTATTATTATTATTATTATTATTATTATTATTATTATTTCTTCGTTTTGCCCACCTATGGAGCGCGATTGAACTTATTTAACTGATGTCCTTGCCTTTTTTCTTTCAAAATCTCTTCATCTTCTCGCTGTGGCTTTTCTTGCAATCTTCTGACAAGGTTTTGCTGTTGTGCTTGGATGATGTTTAAAGCGGTGACTGTCGACTAATTTTTTTTTTTTTTTTTTTGCTATGGGCTTTACGTCGCACCGACACAGATAGGTCTTATGGCGACGATGGGATAGGAAAGGCCTAGGAGTTGGAAGGAAGCGGCCGTGGCCTTAATTAAGGTACAGCCCCAGCATTTGCCTGGTGTGAAAATGGGAAACCACGGAAAACCATTTTCAGGGCTGCCGATAGTGGGATTCGAACCTACTATCTCCCGGATGCAAGCTCACAGCCGCGCGCCTCTACGCGCACGGCCAACTGGCTCGGTGACTAATTTTGTGAACTTAGATCTCTCTAACACAATGTCATCTGTGATGCCTATTTCCTGAAGATCTTTTCCAACTTCGATCGATCAGCCAATTGTTTTTTACATTCATTGATAGGGCAAGGTTCAGAATTCTTTTGGTCAATCTCTGATTACGCATTGTGAGAATTTGTCCATAAAATGTCAAACGTCTTTTCCTAAATGTGTCTGAGATTTTCTCTGACTGTTGGTGCACGTCATGATATTATAGTCCAAATTCCCCTGTACAGACTGGTCCAAACCTTTTTATTAAGATTTTTCTTTCTTGCTTTTCTACATTCTTAATCAATGATCTGCCCCAATGATCAGTGTTTCAGATGCACATAGTGCTTCAAGCTTGATTACAGTGTTATACTGCCTTAATTTTGCATTTCCGGATATAGATTTTTTAATTATACCTGCTCCAAGTGAGTCTGTATGCTCTTTGCAGTTTAGAGACCCTTTCTTTCCTTACTTCGCTATTGAGTCCAGAAGGTTGGATGACTTCTCCCAGGTATTTGAATTTAGACACTTGGGATACTTTGCCACACTAAGTTTTCATTGGTTGTCCATCTAGGTACCTAAGAGATCCTTCCATGTAGTAAGTTTTCTGACATGAGATCTGGAGTCCTGCTCTGGATGCAATTTAAGGAGTTTTTCAATGGAAAATCGCTTCCTGTCTGTTATTGGACAACACTGCTAAGTCATCAGTGGAGGTCAAACACTGTAAATTATTTTTTTCACGTAATCTGCCAAGGGTTATTCCTTTAACTTATTTTTCCCAAGTCCTAATCACTTTTTCCAAAACGAGATTAAACAAGAAAGGGGAGAACTTATTATTATTATTATTATTATTATTACGAATATATTATGGAGAGCAGAGGTGAAAGAAGGTGCTGGCACGAATGGGTGGATATACTAAAACTGACATTGATTTAAATCTTTAAAATTGACAGTTTTTTTTTTTTTGTTAACGTTCCCTTTTTTCTTTTTCTTTCAGATGTTCAATTTTAACAAAAAAATTCGCTAAGCGAATAAAAAGTTTTTTAATAGTCTGCGAAGTAATTAACCATTATTTACAAGGTTAGCCGTAAGCTTGAAAACACTTTCAGAGAGGTCTAAAATAATCAGAGAACAATTTTACAGGCTGAGCTTGAAGCTCCCAGTTACAAATTTTACCTGAGCGCTACTGCTCATTTAAATCACCAATTTCTTTTACACCACTAGGAGACAGAGTATCCAAAATATGCTATCTTACAAGAGAACCTTTGCTCCACAAAATTTATCTAGGAGACTACACTCCAAACATTATATACTATTCCAGCCCTCCAAGGCACCATTCAACCTTTACATTAATGGGAAGAGCGCCCGTGCTCTACAAATTTACACTTAGGAATCTGTTTCCGAAAATTCACACCTCCAGGCCTATCAAAGGCACACCCTACATTTAACAAAATTAAACAGTATTCAATGTCTTAACTGCTCAACAGTCTGAAATAAATGGAGTTAAACAGCGGTAACATGTACCCATTCTACAGGGCTTTTGGAAAAAACAAACGGTTAAATTACTGGCCAAAAACGAGAATAGAAAGGAGGCGAGTTCTTGCACTTCTAGAACTTTACATTAAATGCATAACAGGCTATTTGCGCTTATCGCCCGACGTTACATACTACTGGGGTGACTAGACGGATAAAAATATTTAAGTTATAGAAATTACAAGATAGATAAGGTTACAAAATCATAGTCACTTCAAAATCAAGTTGAGAAGGAATACGAAAGGATACCTCACTCTCTATTCCCTGATTTGGGTTAGGTTCTTCCGGCTTGTTTGAAATTTACATTTTAGAGTTTGAAAATTTACATTTTTGGAAGTAAAGTTACATTACTAAAGATTCGAAACCTTCCCCTCGAGCTAGCTCTGAAAGACCATCACATTTTAAACTGGTTCTGCCATTACCTTGAGCTGGTGGACCTCCCTAAAATGAACAAGGCGCCGTCGCCTCCCTTACACACACACACACACACACTAGATGTAGACTGGAGCGATCACAAAGACAACTTGGTCCGAAATGTGTCAGCTTTAATAGTAGAGGGGAAAGTTCCAGAAAAATCTGGGTAAAGGGCCCGACACACCCCCAATTCTCACTGGATAATCAAACAAATACCAGAAAGTTTTGATTGGCCGAAAAATAAATGTACAAAATTTTTCATTGGCTAACATCTTAAGTTGGCGGGAAGAGATGCAAGTTTCAGCACACCGAAAACAAAGTATAAACAATGCAGTTTAGGAGACCTTAACATACAAAATTACTCTTGAATTTTAATAGTTCATCTTCACACCAGAGGGCACAACATAAGTTTATAGTAGCGACATCTGTTGAGAAATGTTCAGACTTCTTGTATTAGTTGGTGCCAGCTTAACATTTCAGATGACATTCTCCAAGGTGCTTAATTTAAATGTACGGGACGGGTGTACCTCAGGTATTATTATTATAATTATAATAATAATAATAATTATTATCATTATTATTTCTTCGTTATACCCATTCAAGAGCGCGTTTGAACTTGTTCGTTGGCGTGGTGGTTTTCGTCTTCTAATCCTCCCAAAATAGCTTTGTGAATGCACTGTGTTGCATCTTGCGTTCACTTCCTACCAGTTTCATTTTTATTTTTTTATTTTTTTTCTTTTCGGTTTCTCCACGAATTTTTGCTTGGCTACTATTGTACTAAAGGCTCCACGATCTTCTCTTTGTGATATTAATCTCTTGGAGGTCCACGTTACTTTCTTCTAGCCAGTCTATTTTGACTTTCTTTGAGTTGATTACTTGAAATAATATTTTGGTGAGTCTGTTGCTGCCCATTCTATAGATATGGCCATAGATTTTCAGGCGTCTCTTGCGTACAGCATCAGTGAACCTGTCAGTTAACGAATAGAGGTCCGCTGTTCTCCTATAAATCCACATTCCATTTTCTCTCGTGGGATCGTAGAATATTCCTTTCTTGCTTTTCAATTTCTATAATTTTAGAGTGACCTCCAAGGGATATGGTTTCTCAGCTTCCGGCAAAACAACTATCTTGTAATGTCGCAATTTTGCATTACGCTATATGATGACTCTTTCAGGGGCTGCCTAGCCGAGGCTGTAAAGGCGTGCTCGGTTCGCCTGGAAGGACGTAGGTTCGAATCCCCGTCAGGAAGTCGTAAAATTTAAGAAACGAGATTTCCACTTCCGGAGATGCACACCGCCCTGAGGCTCACTCAGCCTACACCAAAAATGAGTACCAGGTTAATTCCTGGGGGCACAGGCTGCCGGGCGTAGAGCTGACCACTCTAACCCATCAAGTGCCGAGGTTACGAATAGTGGAAGCCTTTACATTCCATCCCTCCAAGGGCCTTCATGGTCTGTACGGAGATGACTTTGATTTGCTTTTTGCTTTGCTATATAACTCTTTCGCTGTATTAATTCCATATTATTATTATTACTATTACGAGTATTATTATCATTTGTACGACTCCTTAGCTGAATGGTCAGCGTGGAAGCCTTCGATTGAGAGGGACCCCGGGTTCAATATAGACCGGTTCGTACATTTGTACATTTTATCTGCGTTTGTTTATTTCCTCTGACATGAGTGTTTGTGTTACTTTCAATACACTCATCTTCGTATACATACAACACACCACAGTATCAATCAATACAGAAACGTCTCTACACACACAGTTAGCATCAGGAAGGGTATCTGGCCGTAACACAGGGGGAAATCCACAATTGCGGCACAATTCGCACCCGTGACCGGTAGATTATTGTTGTTGTTATTATTATATTCTTTCGAACGGGTCACCTAAGGACCATGATGTCCAACTTTTCCGCTTAGAGAAGGACTTGATGTTTGCCCAGTACTCAGGCATTCTCTGGCTATGTTTTTCCCTCCTTTGTCCAGAAAAGCGTCTGGTTCCTTACAGGGTGGTCTGTTCTGAAACCTCTTTAGTTTTATTCTATTTCTTCTTCTTCTTCTTCTTCTTCTTCTTCTTATTATTATTATTATTATTATTATGTACACGTGACCCAACCTTTTACCAGTGTACACAAGCAGGATTATTCACTCCAAAAAAAAAAAAAAAGGTACACAACCTTTAACAACGCGCGGGTCAGCTGCTAAACGAATAACTGGCATATTGCCCTCTCCGTAAATATTATTTTACCGTACATTAAAGAAGACGGAGTCTAAATAAAAGACTTAGTGAGAGAGTAAGCCAACAGAAAAGACTCGGTGTTCTTCCAAACGAATTTCCGGTATCAAGGAAATTTGCTGACCATTAGCATATTAATTATTTCCAGAAATATTATGAATGCTAGTTCTAACTGGCTTCGCAGGAGGGACAAAAGGAATGAGAGAAAACGACTCACTTGCTCGACCTTGATCTGTTTGAATAGCGCTCGTCTCGTACTGAGAAGAGGTACGGTGAATGATCCTGGCATGGAGCCATCTCACCGCAGGCCCCATCCTGCTGAGTTCATTAGTTTCAAAACCAAACACGGTATCTTCTTTCAGATACGTTTTAATATCTTGGGTTTACTGGAACATTTACAATTACAGCCATGGTCATTTACAAGTGAAACGTTTTCTAGCTTCTCCCAACAGTGCTTGCCGTTTCCTCCTCTGCCAAACTAGCTCCTTTTCTCCACTGATATCTTACAGATCCTGCCCTGCTTCATCTCTCCAGCGAAGTCTTGGTCTATCCAGAGGACTCTTCCCACCAGGATATCACATAAAAGGCTTACTGTAGTAGATTATTTCGTAGAATATGCCCAAACCGAGCCTCCATGCCTCAGGCGGCAGTGCGCCGACCTCTCACCGCTGGGTTCTGTGGTTCAAATTCCGGTCGCTCCATGTGAGATTTGTGCTGGGCAAAGCGGAGGCGGGACAGGTTTTTCCCCGGGTACTCCGGTTTTCGCTGTCATAATTCATTCCAGCAACACTCTCCAATATCATTTCATTTCATCTGTCCTTCATTAATCATTGCCCCAGAGGAGTGCGACAGACTTCGGCAGCCGCCACGATTCCTATCCTCGCCACTAGATGGGGGCTTCATTCATTCCATTCCGGACCCTTTCGAATGACTGGAAAGCGGCTGTGGATTTTCATTTTCATGTCCAAACCATCTCAGATGTCTGCTTGGGATTACGTCAGTTACATCAGTCACTGTAAGTCGATCATATGTCCCCTTTGTTGTATAGTTTTCTTGTGTTGTTCTCTTTCAGAGGTCTTAATTTTTTATATGTCCAAGTAGGGAGGGCATATTCGCAAAACCATGCCCAGAAAATGATATCCCTCAGATATCGGTTCTGAGTGTCACTCTGTTCGCGATTGCCATAAATGATTTAGTCATTGCTGCTGGTTTTAGCTGTCTTTCCGTCGCTGCTGTTCTGATTCCTTTTAGCTGCCTCTGTGGATCAGTGGTAGGGTGTCGGCCTCCGGATCCCAAGATAGACGCGGCAGAAGTAGTAGGATTTTTAAAGGACGGAATAAAGTCCATTCGACACTCCATGTCGTACGATATCGGCATGTAAAAGATCTCTGGTGACACATTTGGTGTTTACCCAACAAAATTAATTAAATCTCAGCCAAAGACGTCCAAGAGAGTTTCTGTTTACTCTGTCTGCCATCTAGTAGGCCTAGAGTAAAACGGAACGTCGAAATTGACGAGCAGACAGCCAGATGGCGTCAAATTGAAATGTCTGCACACGGAAGCTGAGGCCATACGAGTATTATTATTATTATTATTATTATTATTATTATTATTATTATTATTATTATTCCTGGCCTTGTTTTCATGAGTTTATTAGGGTCAACAATAGATGGAGATTTGGCCCAGATTTACGCCGGATTCCCTTCTCGACGTCACCGCTACTTGGAGGGATGTACTCGCTTTTGTTTGTTTCTGTGGTGGTTTATAGTGGTGATGTGTTACGTGCATATGAAGATGTGTGTTCAGGTCACAAACTCCCAGCACTCCAGCTAGAGAAAAGTGCTTGGACTGTATCTTTAAGGACAAGGTCGCTTTCCTTCCAACTCCTAGCCCTTTCCTATCCCATCGTCGCCAAAGACTTAGCTGTGTCGGTGCGACGTAAGACAATCAAGAGAGTTCCATTAATTGGATCATTCGCAGTTAAAAAAATCTCCGACCCGGCCGGGAATCGAAAGCCAGTATGCTGATCATTCAACGAAGGAGCTGGACAGTTATGCCGTCGCTATGCAGGGTGGTTGGAAACAGGGTGAACCGGGTATATGAGCGTTAGAGGGTTGGTCATACTGATAAATAATTTGATTGTCATACTGAAAAATAATGTGAATTGTTTTTTCGATATCTCGCACCGTTGTCATTTTATCAGCTGCAGAACTTGGCCAATCAGGTCACTTCACGGATGAATTGGCTTTATGGGGCAATGTTGCTAAATCTGAACGTGGCTTAAGACAGGCTTGAGAGCACCAATCGGGGAGGGATTGAAGCACGGACCTCCGAACTGGCAGGTTCGCGCCATAGCAAGTACGCTACGATGGCACCGGCTCAAACGCATGGTGTGTGTGTTTCTTGCCGATTTCTCGGCACGGATCTCAAACTGGTGTTAAGTCACGTGCAGATTAACAATATCGCCTCTGAAAGCCCACTTTAATTCGCCCGTGAAGCGACCTGACTGGCTAACTTCAGACACTAACAAAATAACGGCGCGAGATATCAAATTATTGATCAGTATGACCAACCCTCTAACGCACATTTATATCCGGTTCATGTTATGTCCGACCACCCTGCATGTAGATGAAATGGCGTATGCCTTTTAGTGCCGGGAGTGTCCGAGGACAAGTTCGGCTCGCCAGGTGCAGGTCCTTTGAATTGACTCCCGTAGGCGACCTGCGCGTCATGATGAGGGTGAAATGATTATGAAGACGACACAAACACCCAGCCCCGTGCCAGCGGAATGAACCAATTATGGTTAAAATTCCCGGCTCTGCCGGGAATCGTACCCGGGACCCCTGTGACCAAAGGCCAGCACGCTAACCATTTAGCCATGGGGCCGGACAGCTTGTAGATGATTCTCCTGTACAGTACATTACAGCGCGCGGAATATTGCAGCCGCAGAGCGACCCTAAAACAAGCTACTCGGAAAATGGGAAAGCAGTCATTGGAACGTGCTTCCGATTCTGAACGGGCAAGATCTCTGTTGCTCATTTTTGTTGGAATCGCACTCTCCATCCTCATCTTGAAATTTATCTGGGGAACCTCGTTCTACCAGTAAGGTAAGGGTGTATTCCCCCTTAAGGCAGGTCCGAACCTCCGCAGAGGTGTACCTGAGCCGGAGTTTACGTACGGTAGGGTGGCCAGTTCCTTTCCGCTCCTCCATTCCCTTACCCCACCAACAGCGCGTGGTAACCCATCCAAATCTTGACCACGCCCAATGTTGCTTAACTTCGGAGACCTCACGGGATCCAGTGTTTCAACACGGCTACGGCCGTTGGCTGTTCTCCAGTAGAAGATACTGATTCCTCGGGCTCCCTTTTGATAGCAAATGATCGTGCAAGCCATGTGTGAGTCAGTTAAAGGCCAAGTTCACTAAGAAAATATTTTGAGGTTTCTTAGCGGCAGAAAATGGGGATAGGGCTGATGGCATAGCACCCCTGCGTTCTTACCGGGAACATATTGTTTCTACTTCCGTGGTTTCCCTTTTTCACACCAGGCTAATACTTTAAGGACACGGCCGCTTCCTTCCCTTTTTTAGCCGTTTCCTATCCCTTCGTCGCCATAAGACCTATCTTTGTCAGTGCGACGTAAACAGACTTGGAAAAAAAGTTTCTACCAAGGTTAGTCTACGGCATTCCAGGATCTGGATCAGCATGCCTTATTCTTACCTATAGAGGGCCAAGCCGGGTACAGTTTGCTCCATTGCCACATGTTTCAAAAATATTTTCCAACATAATGAATTCTGTGCATCAGTATTTTTAATAGCTGACTTTAAATAATTGTGGAGGGCAGTAATAATATACTCAGTTTATATGCAGTAGTCTAGTATATTCTATTCTGATAATAATTTTTCTTCTAGATTTAAAAATGTACCGCACTTGGCACTCAATGAAGTTCCTCTTCGTGAACTATTTTTCAGCATTTCTTCATTTCTACAGATTTAGCAACATTCTGAAATTAAATTACATGTAAGAAGACAGAAAGTCTGTTTAAATTGTTTTAAAAGACAACTGAATTGAAATGTACAATAGTTACTCTGTGTTTGACTGTAGTTTGTGTTTTCTTACTTTTCAATGTTCAACTTGCAATACATTTTGTTTAACTTCAGTAATACATTAAATGTATCTGCAGAAATGACTTTGTGGCTGTTTAAGAAGTGTACTGATTATAAAATACGTATATAACTAAAAAATACTTGGGGTCCAAGTTAAACCCCAATTGGCACTCGGTGGGTGTGAAAATGCTTGGCCCTTCAAGCATCCATCACAGCGGAGTTAAGCCTGGCAACGGAAGTTTTCCGTATAAGTTATACAGCCAGCCGTGTACCACCATTACACCTGTTGTCATACGCTGCAAACCTACGGCAGATGCCAAGTCGTCTGAGGTATCCTTGCGTGATCCACATCCAGAATTGCCGGCTGTATGCCGCCTACCAACGAGCAACCCAGCTGGTTGGAATACGCCTCGATAGCATTTACAAATTATTTGATGTACTTTTGGTTCCTTGTCTCGACAGAGCGCCAAGTAAAATGCCTCAGTGAACATTACGACAAAATAACGTCATCCTGGATTTACACACCCGCCAAAAAGCTAACACGGTCACCTCCATTCATCGGAGGCTTTTCAGATCCGTTGTAGACCGGTATCCAGGATAATATGACACTGTTGATGGTGATACGTCCGTCAGATGAAGACGTTAAGCCTTAAGCAGACTCTTTGGTGCTATTTGACAAGAGTGGTCTGTGTTTCACCCCCTCCCTACCTCATCATCATCATCATCATCACCAAACAACCAGACGCGCAGGTCGCCCATGGGAGCCAACTAGAAAAATCCGCACCTGGCTTCTCCGGAGGCCACACATCAAATAAGATTTTAATATATTTCTACTGCCATGTCCGTTAGACACCCTGGACACTTACAAGAACTTGTCTCCTCGAGAACATCAGCTAGCATTTTATCAGTCCGACTTGTTAGCCTTCTAATTGACATAATTAGAGATTATAATTCTATTCGGAAATATTTTAAAAGACTGCCTAGTTTAACTTGAACCACTTTCGCTTTCTCCGTGTGAGGGTACAAGACTATACACTATCTTATAAAGGTCAGACCATCGATCCTCTGGTCACATAAACAACTTGTTTTATACAGGCTAGATTAGGTCTGTGACGATTCAATTTCATGAATGGAAATGCGGTCTAGGACAACACTAATTTATGCGAAACAGAGCTCGTTCTCCTCTCACTGTACCATCGCATTGACCAACAGCGTGAGTATATTTTAAGCAACTTGTGAAAGTTTAGATTTTATAATTCCACCTTTACAATATTGTAATTGTCTTTATTACAAAGACTACATTAAATTACTCTCGTAAAACATGTTTCGTCCTCTTATAGGACATCTTCAGTCACAAATACAAATACATAACATTAAAAATAAGGCAAGGACACATTAAAATATGTAAATGCAAAGTCTTTGTATACTGTGACGCGGCGTGATAGCGTCTTGTCAATCTTCAATGTTAAAATGGTGCGGTGTGAACATGATAGAAGCATGATTTTAATTGGACTTCATGCTTCTATCATGTTCACACCGCACCATTTTAACATTGAAGATTGACAAGACGCTATCACGCCGCGTCACAGTATACAAAGACTTTGCATTTACTTATTTTAATGTGTCCTTGCCTTATTTTTAATGTTATGTATTTGTATTTGTGACTGAAGATGTCCTATAAGAGGACGAAACATGTTTCACGAGTGTAATTTAATGTAGTCTTTGTAATAAAGACAATTACAATATTGTAAAGGTGGAATTATGAAATCTAAACTTTCACAAGTTGATACTTTGACAATACGGGCTCTAATATGAAATTTATAACGTGCAATATATTTTAAGCCTAAAAGATCCAAAATGCACAGCGTGTCCCAAAGCTACATTTACATCTAAAGTTAATTCATAAACAGTTAGATGTGCCTTCAGAAGTTATGGTCCAAAGGTACTTAGCTCGAATCAACCAGTTGCTACCCAATGCAAATGCTATCTTGTTTGATAACTTGTACACTAAACAAACGTGGATCTATGCAATTTTCTATACAAATAAAAATGTAAATATTCGTTTGTTCAAAATATTAAATCTCCGAACGTTCTTCACTGACGCACGTGTTTTATATGCTTTTTATCATTTATGTTTTCTTTTTCCATTTTCTTTCATTTGGTTTTTAAATGGTTATCTTATTATTCAGTGCAATAGGCTGTAGAATTGAGATGTGCCGATTGATTTTCATTTGAATTCAAATAATATCGCAAAAATACGCGCGTGTTTTTTATCAATTATTTTTCTTTTTTCATTGTCTTTCATTTCGTTTCCTTAACTGTTTTTCTTATTTTTCGGCGCTTATGCCTTCCTTCTTTCTTTCTTTCTTTCTTTATTTCTTTATTTATTTCTTAATCCGTTTACCCTCCAGGATTGGTTTCTTCCTCCGACTCAGCGAGGGATACCACCTCAACCACCTCAAGGGCAGTGTCCTGGAGCGTGAGACTTTGGGTCGAGAGATACAACTGGGAAGGACGACCAGTACCTCACCCAGGTATCCTCACCTGCTATGCTGAACAGGGCCCTTGTGGGGAGATGGGACTATTGGAAGGGATAGAAAGGAAAAGGGAAGGAAGCGGCCGTGGCCTTAAGTTAGGTACCATCCCGGCATTTGCCTGGAGGAGAAGTTGGAAAACACGGAAAAATACTTCGAGGATAGCTGAGGTGGGAATCGAACCCTCCTTTACTCAGTTGACCTCCTGAAGCAGAGTGGACCCCGTTCCAGCCCTCGTACTCTCGTACTACTTTTCAAGTTTCGTGGCAGAACCGGGAATCGAACCCGGGCCTCCACAGATAGCAGCTAATCACACCAACCACCTCACCTCAGAGGCAGACACGTGTACTAATAACTGAAAGTAACTGGTGCGTGCTGCGTGAAATTTTTGTACCTAATCCTTACTTACTAAAGCTGGTAAGCCATGTCTGAAGAGATTTACATTCAGTTTTATGACCAAAGTTTTCACATGTAATTTCCATCGTGCCATTTTTTCTCCTGGACATTAATAACCCATTATTTTGCAGTTTTTCATTCATAAAACACCCTATTTTTCTGTTGTAGGCAAATCACCCTTATTTTACATATATATCCTCTTTAAAAAAATCAATTTAAATGTGTTATTTAAATGGAACTCAAAATACCACTTTGCAGGTAGGTTACGTATATCAGAATTACTTATGTATTTTGGAGCTAGCAGTTCATGTAGCGAACAGGTGATTAGTACCGAAATAAAATGGTGCAATACGACCTCGTAAAATTCAATATTTATTTAATTGAACATCTGAATTATATTTTTTCCAAATTGAAGGGTCCTTTTTTCACGACTCGTAAGAGATTTCTGGTGGTTCAGTCGATGTTACCTAGAAAACAATAAAATAATCCAATAGAGGGAAAGAGAACGCTAAATGTGATACACGTACATCCTCCAACCCTACACACAATTGCTGCTCAGAATATCTTCGGTTGACAGTATACGTAGCATGAAGTACTCCAACGCCTGAACAGAGAGCAATAGGTCATGCACAACATCAAAAATAAGAAAATTGAGTATTTCGGCCATATCATTCGAAATGATGAATATATACTCGTTCAGCTTACAAGGTAGCCGGGCTGAGCCGCTCAGACGTTTGAGGCGCTGGCCTTCTGACCGCAACTTGGCAGGTTCGATCCTGTCTCAATCCGGTGGTATTTTGAAGGTCAGCGTCGTGTCGGTAAATTTACTGGCACGTAAAAGAACTCCTGCTGGACTAAATTCAGGCACCTCGGCGTCTCCAAAAACCGTGAAAGTAGTTAGTGGGGCGTAAAGCCAATAACATTAATCATCTTTACCATCATCATCAATCTGCTGCTTGCAAGAATTATCACATTACGTTACTTGCAACTCCAAGTCATGGGAGGGAACAAAGAAATGACGAAAAAAAGACATGTAAGTTATAGAAAGACTGGGCAGAAGATTCTCATCTTTAAACGGCGCTGCTTTCACAAACACCGCAGTCATCATATAGATAATTATACTCTTACCACATTAATCCGAGTTCTTGATCGCCCGTTTGTCCTCAGAGCCAAGATTATCTAGTTTCTGCTTCCCAATGTAATCAGAAGAGCGGACATAGACACTCTGAGAGGTCATCTTGACAGAACTTCAGTTTTGTTGTGAGAAGTGTGGGATAGAATCAAAGCCAGACAGATACCAGAAAGGGAAAGAGACAAAACTACGGTTTCTCTCATCGGTTGGCCAGAAGGCACGCCCAGCTTATTTGCCCCCGTTGACTCGTCACTTCCCGCTACACAGCGCAGCGACAGCACGGGAATCCCGCACTTCGCAGTTCAGGTCCGTGCTTAGAACGTGTATTAAGTGTTGATCTGTCACTCAAACTGTTCTCGAGTTATAATTCTCATAATGCCTCCACATATGTACACAGTAAAGGAAAGGATATTTATGTACGATAATTATGTGAAAACAGAGTCTTGCAGAGAAGTTGTTAGGCGATTTGTAACACAGTTTCCAGGTGAACGTCCTCCACATTGAGAGAGACCGTGCGGAAACTCGCAAAACAAATTGAGAAGAACCGGTTCTTTACTCGATAAGAAGCGACCTGTTAAAAAACGTGTACTTAACGAGGAAAAAGTAAATGAAATCTCAGAAAGATTAGAACATATGCCTACAAAATCCCTAAGACGACTTGGACAGGAAGCCGGCCTACGAAAATGTTAAAATTGAAACCATGTTGGGAGCTTAAAAAATAAAGTGTATGCAAGAAACCCTCACGCGTTGGACGAACTGAAAGAACATATCTGGAGATAAATAGCCTCAATCACGATAGATGAACTTATGCGTGTGAATCGGAGTTTCGTAAGACAGAAATGTGTGGATGCAGGAGGAGAACATTTCCAACATATCCTGTCATAAGGTACGAGCTTATTTTCTTAATTCTTAATTACTAACTTTATTAATTTTAATTGTTATCTCATGTCATGCACGGATAAAGTAAGGGAAGTGATGAGTCAACGGGCGGCAGATAAATTGGGCGCGCCAGCCGGGCAACCGATGACAAAAACTCATTGTATAAAAGCGATTGCAGATGTTCGAAAACTGGGGACACAGGAAAGGATCCTACAATGGGTCAGTAAATAATGGAAATTAATAAACAAGTGATGAATAAAGTGTATAGAAATATATAAATACATAACAGTACGAACACAGCGATAAGAGAGAGTAGGAAATACAAACAGTCCATCACATAACTCGGGGCTTCATTACAATGAGATCACTACCACAACCTTGGCCGTAACGTTCGATGAAAGCATATTGTTTATCTTTAAGCCGGAAGAAGTTGTTGCATAATCAACATCTGTACACCACTCTGGTAACTTTTACCACGTACTAGGATTGGAAATCAAGGCTTATTATTGTTGGTAGAAGAACCTGTGATGTAACTAGTACTGAAGCTCAGTAATTCAGGTAATTGTTCGAATGTTAAAAGACGGAGATGATCTGTCCCAAATACTGTTTAAAATTGTGCCACAAAGTGCATTAAAGAAAATTCAAAACCTCGATTGTGGTGTCACGTTAGTTGGCAATGCCAAATCATCGCATGTACTGATGAGTATGCTTCGGAAGTTTATGACCTAAGGAGGAACAACTGATGCAAGCAAATATGCTCTAAAAACTAGGTAAATATGGCATAAAAAAAGTAAAATATAACATGGAATTTAGTGATAGGTAGCAAATATGAGAGCATGACTAAACGTCTTAAATACCAAAAAGTGGTTACTGATAATACAGCAGACAGATTAAAATATGCAAACTGACAGAGATACAATACGTTAAAAATTTCAATATGCATTCACATTAAGGGCCTAATTCATAGTCAGCACTTATATACTGTACTAGCAAGATACCCGTGCTTCGCTACGGTATTATACTGAAATTTATAATTGAATGCTTATTGTTTTAGATATATAATCCGCCGAAATTCGCGATCTGACTCGTTTTCAGCGAGAATCCACCAAAATTCCCGATCTGACTCGTTTTCTATTAGATTCCGGCACGTTTCCTCCCATTTTTCAATCTTCCTTTCCAGCAATCGATTTCGTACTTCCCGGGCTAGGCTCAGGTATTCCTCCCGGTTAGTTGGGTCCGTAAATCCTTGCCATCTTTTCCTATAATCATTTTAATATGTATAAAATCCTTCAGGAGATCCGGCGTGGTGCCATATTGGGTGCTTTGGCGGCACTGAACCCGCGGCCGGACTGCATTCTTAGTCATTACCCGTCCAGGAGCCGTTTCCAGCGCGGTCCGCACATTTGACGACGGTCCGGAACATTATTATTATTATTATTATTATTATTATTATTATGTGTTGCTGGAATGGCTGATGACAGGGAAAACCGGATTATCCGGAGAAAAACCTGTCCCGCCTCCGTTTTTTCCAGCACGAATATCACATGGAGTGACCGGGATTTGAACCACGGAACCCAGCTGTGAGAGGCCGGCGCGCTGCCACCTGAGCAACGGAGGATTCTTATAAGTTCATTAATAACAGTAAAATCAATTGGTCTCACCTCGTTCTATACCCCACCGCCGTTAAGTTTATTTACCGCTACCCCTGCCTCCCCCCCCAAAAAAAAAATTAAAAGAAGGCTTGTTTCTTTATGTTTAAAGGAGATTCCAAACACCAATGTTCACGTCTATTGTCTTCAGTTTTGAGATATAAGTATCCCCATAAAAATAATTTACTTTTTTCACTTCATTTCACACTACTCCCCCCCCCCCCCCTCCAAGTGAATTTTCCCGCAAAAAATACTTGTTTCTTTAATAGTAAAAGATCTTCTAAATACCAATTATCACGACTCTAACTTCTTCAGTTTTTGATTTATGTGTCCCCATGAAAGGAATTCAACTCCTTTACACTCCCACCTTCCAAGATGGTTTCCCCACCAAAACGCGTTTTTCTTTGTTTTTCAATGAGATCTAAATACGAATTTTCACGTCTGTAACAACTTTAGTTTTTATTAGATGTATGCATTCTCATACAATTAAGTCAATTAAATTTTTAATTCTTTCACCCCCTCCCCCTTCATTGGATTTTCCGAGAATACGTCTTTTTTTACTTTTAAAGCAGATTGCAAATATCAAATTTCACGTCTGTAACATCTTCATTTTTGAGATATCAGTAGCCTAATTAAGAGAATTCATCACCATTTTCCGTCACTTTTACCCCCCCCCTTCCACCCAAGTGGTATTTTCGAAAACTAAAAGTACACGTATCTTTATGTTTAATAGAGATAAAAAATACCATTTTTCACTTCTGTAACATGTTAAGTTTTTTTAGATATACTGTAAAAATTCTCATTTTAAAATTTCACCCCTTTTGAGTTCCCCTTAAGTGGAGTTTCAAAAAACAAATCACCTATGTTTCTTTACATTTACAGGAGATCCAAACACCCACTTTTTACGTCTGTAACATTTTACGTTTCCAAGATATTCTGTAGATATAGCCTTTCAAAAAATTCACCCCAATTTGTCACTCCTGTTTAACCGCCATTAATTGGATTTTCCAAAAACTAAAAAATACGTGTTTCTTTATTTTTAAAGGAGGTCCCATATACAAATTTTCAGTTCTGTAATATCTTCAGGTTCTGAAATATAAGTATCCTCATTAAAGGCATTCAACCCATTTTTCACCCTTTTACACCCCTCCTATTGGGATTTACAGGATACCAAAAATACGTGTTCATTTATTTTCAGAGGAGATTCTAACTACCAATTTTTACATCTGTAAATTTTAAAGTTTTAAGATGTAGACACACTCATTTTAAAAAATTCACACCCCCCTTTTCACCCCCCAATATTTGAATTTTTCAAAAACGAAAAAATACGTGTGTTTCTTTACTTTTAAAGTAGATCCCAAATACCAATTTTCAGGTCTGTAATATCTTCAGGTTCTGAAATATAACTAGCCTCATTAAAGGCATTCAACCCATTATTCACCCTTTTACACCCTTCCTATTGGGATTTTCCGAAAACAAAAGAATACGTGTTTCTTTATTTTTAAAGGAGATTCTAAATACCAATTTTTATATCCATACACTTTAAACGTTTTGAGATATATATACACTCATTTTAAAAAGTCACCCACTCTTAACCCCCCCAGTAATTGGATTTTCCAGAAACAAAAAAATACGTGTTTCTTTATTTTTAAAAGAGATCCCAAACACCAATTTTCAGGTCTGTAATATCTTCAGGTTCTGAGATATAAGTAGCCTCATTAAAGGCATTCAACCCCTTTTTCACCCCTTTTCACGATTCCTATTGCGATTTTCCGAAAACAAAAAAATGCGTGTTTATTTTTAATGAAGATTCTAAATACCAATTTTTACATCTGCAAACTTTAAAAGTTTGGAGATATAGATTCACTCATTTTTAAAATTCACCCCCTTTTCACCCTCCCATTAATTGGATTTTCCAAAAACAAAAAATACGTGTTTCTTTATTTTTAAAAGAGATCAAAAGTACCAATTTTCAGGTCTGTAATATCTTCAGTTTCTGAGATATAAGCTCCGGTATCCTGATTAGGCATTCAACCCCTTTTTCACCCTTTTTCACCCCTCCTATTGGGATTGTCTGAAAATAAAAAAATACGTGTTTCCTTATTTTTAAAGAAGATTCTAAATACCAATTTTCACATAAGTAAACTTTTAAAGTTTTGAGATATAAACACACTCATTTTAAAATTTCACCCCCCTTTTCACCCCCTTAGCGACGGAATATCCAAAAATCCTCTCTTAGCGAGCACCTACATCTTGATATGAATATATCCCCAAAATTTCATTTCTTTATGTCCAGTAGTTTTGGCTCGGCGATGATGAATCAGTCAGTCAGTCAGTCAGTCAGTCAGTCAGTCAGGACAAGCTAGTTTATATATATAGACTAGCAAGATACCCGTGCTTCGCTACGGTATTATAATGAAATTTATAATTGAATGCTTATTGTATTAGATATATAATCCGCCGAAATTCGCGATCTGACTCGTTTTCTGCGAGAATCGACCAAAATTCCCGATCTGACTGGTTTTCTATGATTTTACGGCACGTTTCCTCCCACTTTTAAATCTTCCTTTCCAGCAATCGATTTCGTACTTCCCGGGCTAGGCTCAGGTATTCCTCCCGGTCAGTTGGGTCCGTAAATCTTTGCCATCTTTTCCTATAATATTTTTAATATGGATAACATCTTTCAGGAGATCCGGCGTGGTGTCATATTGGGTGCCTCGGCGGCACTGAACCCGCGGCCGGACTGCATTCTTAGTCATTACCCGTCCAGGAGCCGTTTCCGGCGCGGTCCGCATATTTGACGACGGTCCGGAATATTATTATTATTATTATTATTATTATGTGTTGCTGGAATGACTGATGACAGGGAAAACCGGAGTATCCGGAGAAAAACCTGTCCCGCCTCCGTTTTGCCCAGCATGAATGCCACATGGAGTGACCGGGATTTGAACCACGGTACCCAGCTGTGAGAGGCCGGCGCGCTGCCGCCTGAGCAACGGAGGATCCTTATAAGTACATTAATAACAGTAAAATCAATTGGTCTCACCTCCTTCTACACCCCACCGAAGTTAAGTTTATTTACCGCCAACCCCACCCACCATAAAAAATTAAAAGAATGTTTGTTTCTTTATGTTTAAGGGAGATTCCAAACACCAATGTTCACGTCTATTACCTTCAGTTTTGAGATATAAGTATCCCCATTAAAAAAATTCACTTTTTTTCACTTCATTTCACAATAACCCCCCTAAGTGAATTTTCCCGCAAATAATACTTGTTTCTTTAATAGTAAAGGATCTTCTAAATACCAATTATCACGACTCTAACTTCTTCAGTTTTCGATTTATGTGTCCTCATGAAAGGAATTCAACTCCTTTACACTCCCGCCCTCCAAGATGGTTTCCCCACCAAACGCGTTCTTCTTTGTTTTTAAAGGAGGTCCAAATAAGAATTTTCACGTCTGTAACAACTTTAGTTTTTATTAGATGTATGTATTCTCATACAATTCAGTCAATTAATTTTTCAATTCTTTCACCCCCCCCCCCTTCATTGGATTTTCCGAGAATACGTGGGTTTTTTTACTTTTTAAGCAGATTGCAAATATCAAATTTCACGTCTGTAACATCTTCATTTTTGAGATATCAGTAGCCTAATTAAGAGAATTCATCACCATTTTCCGTCACTTTTACCCCCCCTTCCACCCAAGTGGTATTTTCGAACACTAAAAGTACACGTATCTTTATGTTTAATAGAGATAAAAAATAGTTTTTTTAGATATACTGTAAAAATTCTCATTTCAAAATTTCACCCCTTTTAAGTTCCCGTTAAGTGGAGTTTCCAAAAACAAATCACCTATATTTCTTTACATTTACAGGAGATTTACACCCACTCTTTACGTCTGTAACATTTTACGTTTCCAAGATATTCTGTAGATATAGTCTTTCAAAAAATTCACCCCAATTTGTCACTCCTGTTTAACCGCCATTAATTGGCTTTTCCAAAAACCAAAAAATTCGTGTTTCTTCATTTTTACAGGAGATCCCATATGCAAATTATCAGTTCTGTAATATCTTTCGTTTCTGAGATATGTGTATCCTCAATTAAGGCATTCAACCCATTTTTCACCCTTTTACACCCCTCCTATTAGGATTTACAGGAAACAAAAAAACGTGTTCCTTTATTTTTAGAGGAGATTCTAACCACCAATTTTTACATCAGTAAATTTTAAAGTTTTAAGATGTAGACACACTCATTTCAAAAAATTCACCCCCCCCCCTTTTCACCCCCACAATATTAGGATTTTCCAAAAACGAAAAAATACGTGTTCCTTTACTTTTAAAGTAGATCCAAAATACCAATTTTCAGGTCTGTAATATCTTCAGGTTCTGAAATATAAGTAGCCTCATGAAAGGCATTCAACCCATTATTCTCCCTTTTACACCCTTCCTATTGGGATTTTCCGAAAACAAAAGAATGCGTGTTTCTTTATTTTTAAAGGAGATTCTAAATACCAATTTTTACATCTATAAACTTTAAAAGTTTTGAGATATAGATACACTCATTTTAAAAAATCACCCCCTTTTCAGCCCCCCCCCCATTAATTGGATTTTCCACAAAAAGAAAAATACGTGTTTATTTATTTTTAAAGGAGATCCCAAACACCAATTTTCAGGTCTGTAATATCTTCAGGTTCTGAAATATAAGTAGACTCATGAAATGCATTCGACCCCTTTTTCAACCTTTACCACCCTTCCTATTACGATTTTCCGAAAACAAAATATACGTGTCTCTTTATTTTTAATGGAGATTCTAAATACCATTTTTACATCTATAACCTTTAAAAGTTTTGAGATATAGATACAGTCATTTTAAAATATTACCCCCTTTTCACCCCCTTAATTGGGTTTTCCAGAAAAACAAAAAATACGTGTTTCTTTATTTTTGAAAGAGATCCCAAACACCAATTTTCAGGTCTATAATATCTTCAGTTTCTGAGATATAAGTAGCCTCATTAAAGGCATTCAACCCATTTTTCACCCCTTTTCACTCCTCCTATTGCGATTTTTCGAAAACAAAGAAATACGTGTTTCTTTATTATTAATGAAGATTCTAAATACCAATTTTTACATCTGCAAACTTTAAAAGTTTGGAGATATAGATTTACTCATTTTAAAAATTCACCCCCCTTTTCACCCTCCCATTAATTGAATTTTACAAAAACAAAAAAAATACGTGCTTCTTTATTTTTAAAAGAGATCAAAAGTACCAATTTTCAGGTCTGTAATATCTTCAGTTTCTGAGATATAAATACCGGTATCCTGATTAAAGGCATTCAACCCATTTTCCCCCATTTTAACCCTTTTTCATCCCTCATATTGGGATTTTCTGAAAACAAAAAAATACGTGTTTCCTTATTTTTAAAGAAGATTCTAAATACCAATTTTTACATCTGTAAACTTTTAAAGTTTTGAGATATAGATACACTCATTTTAAAATTTCACCCCCATTTTCACCCCCTTACCGAAGGAATATCCAAAAATCCTCTCTTAGCGAGCACCTACATCATAATATGAATATATCCCCAAAATTTCATTTCTTTATGTCCAGTAGTTTAGGCTCGGCGATGATGAATCAGTCAGTCAGTCAGTCAGGACAAGCTATTTTATATATATAGATAAGTGGAACCCTTAAGTAATAAGGGATCACTTATAATAAGTATTCACTTATATGAGTTTTCATTTCATAGACAGCACTTATAGAGCACACTTATTGATACAGTAAGTATCACTGGAGATGTGGCAATGCTGTATATTACGCCCATGCTTCCTGGATCGTGTAGTTCTGGCTACCGAATAGTGGGATGATCTATTGTGTTTCGTTTATTGAAGGACATCGCGTGTACGCGCGCGAAATTTTTGAGGTTAAAAGATCGTCTATATTGGATTTGATTATCAGAATGCATAACAAATGCTGAGACGGCACCTGCAAGAACTTGCGTCGAAGTACAGTACATGCACATAATATAGAACAAGTAGACCGACGCAGTTTCTCATCAGAATATGAATGACGTGAGAAAAACTTGTTGTGGACAATGCAAACTACGAAAATGCCCCGAGTCTAATTTTCTTCTTAATATAATATGTTTATAGTTATCCAGGCACTCGAACCTATACAAATATTCATCCAAATGTAGAATATCTAGCCTTACAACGATTTTAATGATTTGACAATTATATCCGCAGCCGTTACGTTGTAAGAGGCCTAATTACTTCCCCAATAAAATGCAATTAGTATGTTTTGATGTGCGATGCCATAATTTCAGAAACTTCTGATATATACCGGCAAACGATTGGTTGACTAACCTGACATAATTAACACAAATCAACCTTAAAATAAATGGTAGTAGGCTAGTGCAACACGTTCATTTTCTTATAACTCAGTATAGTTCTTTACTATTCCATAGGTAACTTATTAAGTTGTAACACATTTCCAGTTAATTAAGCAAAATACCGGTAATGATGATGGCGGTGATAATAATAATAATAATAATAATAATAATAATAATAATAATAATAATAATAATAATAATAATAATAATAATAATAATAACCTGAAATTAAGAGGTGGCATAAAATCTCAAAACAATATCTTTATTAATGGTGAGATAGTGCGTCCTCTAGAGGTTATGCTCACTCTCTCAATCAAAGGAACAAGAATATTCAAAACTCTCACTTTACTAAAACGAAGCCTTCTTTAAATTGTTGGTCACATTACATTTCGACAGGATTTTCCATCTCTACTGTGTGCACGGAAAGTATTCTGTGAATGAAATGCAACATATTTAGCAAAATCATCCTCCATCTTGCTGCAACATAAGTGAGTCACTTAAGTGTGTGTGGGGGTCCACTTATAGCAATAAGTGGGACACTTAAGTAGGTAATATGAAATGAAACCTGCCTTATAAGGGGCACTTATGTATAAGTGCTGTCTATGAATTCCGCCCTAAATCGCTTTACTGCCGCTTCCTTAACCTCGGAGGCTTTACCAAAGAGAACTGATCCGTCAGTAGGTCTACTGAAGATCTCTTCACCGAACTCTTTCACATAATCTATATATATAAAATAACTTGTCCTGACTGACTGACTGACTGACTGACTGACTGACTGACTGACTGACTGACAGATTCGTCATCGCCGAGCCAAAACTACTGGACATAAAGAAATGAAATTTTGGGTATATATTCATATTAAGATGTAGGTAAACGCTAAGAGAGGATTTTTAGATATTCCATCGCTAAGGGGGTGAAAAGGGGGGTGAAATTTTAAAATGAGCATATCTATATCTCGAAACTTTAAAAGTTTACAGATGTAAAAATTGGTAATTAGAATCTTCTTTAAAAATAAGGAAACAAGTTTTTTTTTGTTTTCAGAAAATCATAATAGGAGGGGTGAAAAAGGGGTTGAATGCCTTTAATCAGAATACCGGAAACTGAAATTTTACAAACCTGAAAATTGGTACTTTTGATCTCTTTTAAAAATAAAGAAACACGTATTTTTCTGTTTTTGGAAAATCCAATTAATGGGAGGGTGAAATGGGGGGGGGGTGAATTTTTAAAATGAGTGCATCTATAAATCAAAACTTTTTTTTGCTAGTTGTTTTACGTCGCACCGACACAGATAGGTCTTACTGCGACGATGGGACAGGAAAGGGCTAGGAGTGGGAAGGAAGCGGCCGTGGCCTTAATTAAGGTACAGCCCCAGCATTTGCCTGGTGTGAAAATGGGAAACCACGGAAAACCATTTTCAGGGCTGCCGACAGTGGGGTTCGAACCTACTATCTCCCGAATACTTGATACTGGCCGCACTTAAGCGACTGCAGCTATCGAGCTCGGTATCAAAACTTTTAAAGTTTACAGATGTAAAATTTGCTATTTGGAATCTTCATTAAAATAAAGAAAAATGTATTTTTTGTTTTCGGAAAATCCCAATAGGAGGGGTGGAAAGGGGTGAAAAATGGGTTGAATGCCTTTAATGAGGATACATTTATCTCAGATACTGAAGATATTACAGACCTGAAAATTGGTGTTTGGGATCTCCTTTAAAAATAAAGAAACACGTATTTTTTGTTTTTGGAAAATCCAATTAATGGGGGGAGGTTGTGGAAAGGGGGTGAATTTTTAAAATGAGTGTATCTATATCTCAAACTTTTAAAGTTTATAGATGTAAAGATTGGTATTTAGAATCTCCTATAAAAATAAAGAAACACGTATCTTTTTGTTTTCGGAAAATCCCAATAGGATGGGTGGAAAAGGGTGAAAAAGGGGTTGAATGTCTTTAATGAGGCTACTTATATTTCAGAACCTGAAGGTATTACAGGCCTGAAAATTAGTGTTTGGGATCTCCTTTAAAAAAATAAAGAAACTCGTATTTTTTTGTTTTTGGAAAATCTAATTAATGGCGGTTGAACAGGAGTGACAAATTGGGGTGAATATTTTGAAAGACTGTATCTACAGAATATCTGAGGAACGCAAAATCTTACAGACGTAAAAAGTGGGTATTTATTTTTTTTTTTTTGCTATTTTGCTTAACGTCGCACCAACACAGATATGTCTTATGGCGACGATGGGAGAGGAAAGGTCTAGGAAGTGGAAGGAAGCGGCCGTGGCCTTAATTAAGGTACAGCCCCGGCATTTGCCTGGTGTGAAAATGGGAAACCACGGAAAACCATCTTCAGGGCTGCCGACAGTGGGGCTCGAACCCACTATCTCCCGATTACTGGATACTGGCCGCACTTAAGCGACTGCAGCTATCGAGCTCGGTAAAAGTGAGTATTTAGAATCTCCTCTAAATGTAAATAAATATAGGTTTTTTGATTTCTAAAACTCCACTTAAGGGGAACTAAAAAGGGGTGAAATTTTAAAATGAGAATTTCTACAGTATATCGCAAAAAACTTAACATGTTACAGAAGTGAAAAATGGTATTTTTATCTGTATTAAAAATAAAGAAACGTGTATTTTTAGTTTTCGGAAAAACCACTCGGGTGGAGGAGGGGGTAAAAGTGACTGAAAATGGTGTCGAATTATTTTAATTAGGCTACTGATATCTCAAAAAAATATGTTATAGACGTGAAATCTGCTTTAAAAGTAAATAAATACGTATTCTCGTAAAATCCAATGAAGGGGAGGGGGTGAAAGAATTGAAAAATTAAATGACTTAAATGTATGAGAATACATACATATAATAAAAACTAAAGTTGTTACAGACGTGAAAATTGGTATTTGGATCTCCATTAAAAACAAAGAAAAACGCGTTTTGGGGGGAAACAATCTTGGGGGACGGGAGTGAAAAAGAGTTGAATTCCTTTCATGAGGACACATAAATCTAAAACTGAAGAAGTTAGAGTCGTGATAATTGGTATTTAGAAGATCCTTTACTATTAAAGAAACAAGTATTTTTTGCCGGAAAATTCACTTAGGAGGGGGGGGGAGTATGAAAGGAAGTGAAAAAAGTGCATTATTTTTATGGGGATACTTATATCTCAAAACTGAAGGTAATAGACGTGAACATTGGTGTTTGGAATCTCCTTTCAACATACATAAACACTCCTTCTTTTAATTTCTTTTTTTTTGGGGGGGGGGTAAATAAATTTAACGGCGGTGGGGTGTAATAGGAGGTGAGAACAATTGATTTTACTGTTCATAATGTACTTATAAGGAGCCTCCGTTACTCAGGCGGCAGCGCGCCGGCCTCTCACAGCTGGGTTGCGTGGTTCAATCCCGGTCACTCCATGTGATATTCGTGCTGGACAAAACGGAGGCCGGACAGGTTTTTCTCCGGATACTCCGGTTTTCCCTGTCATCATTCATTCCAGCAACACTGTCCAATATTTCATTTCATTTGTCATTCATCGATCATTGCCCCAGAGGAGTGCTTCGGCAGCCGGCAAAATTCCTATTGTCGCCGCTACATAGGGCTTTATTCATTCCATTCCTGACCCTGTCGAATGACTGGAAACAGGCTGTAGATTTTCGATGTACTTATTCTGATCAAAAACCGACCATTTTTAATCTTTTCTGGGTTCGTCTTCAACAGCCATCTTTTCCTTCGGAGAAGGTTCTTAGATTACAGTAGATTCTCCTGGCATATAAATAAAAATTTAAACACATTTGAAATACACGATAGGAATGAGATTGCCCGTCAAATTGTTCACCTCTATAATAAGGTCAATAATGCACGGAAGAATGTCATTCGTATCGCCAGAAATCCCGCACAATTGCCTACGCACTACAATGGTGCTGGTCACATTGTCAACAATGACAATGGCAACAGATGTAATTTACCGCCAAGTAGCGGTCTTGCATCTTGCTGTGGGGACCAGAACATCAATAATAATAATAATAATAATAATAATAATAATAATAATAATAATAATAATAATAATAATAATAATGTTCTGGACCGTCGTCAAATGTGCGGACCGCGCTGGAAACGGGTCCTGCACGGGTAATGGCTAAGAATGCTGTCCGGCCGCGGGTTCAGTACCGCCAAGACACCCAAGACGACACCACGCCGGATCTCCTGAAGGATTTGATCCATAATAAAAATGCTTATAGGAAAAGATGGCAAAGATTTAGGGACCCAACTGACCGGATGGAATACCTGGACCTAGCCCGAGAAGAACGAAATCGATTGCTGGAAGGAAAGATTGAAAAATGGGAGGAAACTTGCCGTAATCTATTAGAAAACGAGTCAGATCGCGAATTTTGGCGGATTCTCGCAGAAAACGAGTCAGATCGCGAATTTCGGCGGATTATATATCTAAAACAATAAGCATTCAATTATAAATTTCAGTATAATACCGTAGCGAAGCACGGGTATCTTGCTAGTCTATATATATAAAATAACTTGTCCTGACTGACTGACTGACTGACTGACTGATTCATCATCGCCGAGCCAAAAATACTGGACATAAAGAATGAAATTTCAGGGATATATTCATATTAAGTTGTAGGTGCTCGCTAAGAGAGGATTTTTGGATATTCCGTCGCTAAGGGGGTGAAAAGGGTGGTGAAATTTTAAAATGAGTGTATCTATATCTCATTTTAAAAGTTTACAGATGTAAAAATTGGTATTTAGAATCTTCATTAAAAATAAGGAAACACGTATTTTTTTGTTTTCATAAAATCCCAATAGGAGGGGTCAAAAGGGTGAAAAAGTGGTTGAATGCCTTTAATGAGGATAGTTATATCTCAGAAACAGAAGATATTAAAGACCTGAAAATTGGTATTTGGGATCACCCTTAAAAATAGAAACGCGTATTTTTTTGTTTTTGGAAAGTCCAATTAATGGGGTTAAACAGGATTGACAAATTGGGGTGAATTTTTTAAAAGACTATATTTACAGTATATCTCAGAAACGTAAAATGTTACAGACGTAAAAATGGTATTTGGAATCTCCTGTAAAAGTAAAGAAACATAGGTGATTTGTTTTTGAAAATTCCACTTAAAGGGAACTAAAGGGTGTGAAGTTTTAAAATGAGCATTTCTGCAGTATATCTTAAAAACTTAACATGTTACCGAACTGAAAAATAGTATTTTTATCTCTATTAAAAATAAAGAAACATGTATTTTTTCTGAAAAACCAGTTGGGTAGAGGGGTAAAAGTGACTGAAAATGGGGTAGAATTCTTTTTCATTAGGATACTGATATCTCAAAAGCTTAAGATATTACAGACGTGAAATTTGGTATTTGGAATCTCCTTTAAAAATAAAGGAATACGTATTTTTTGTTTGCGGAAATCCACCTAAAGGGGGGAGGGAAATTGAAAAATTAATTGAATTATTTATATGAGGATACTATTATCTCAGAAACGAAAGATTTTGCAGACTCGAGAATTGGTATTTGGAATCTACTTTAAAATGAAAGAAATACGTATTCTCGGAAAATCCAATGAAGGGGGGGGGGGAGAGGGGTGAAAGAATTGAAAAATTAATTGAATGAATTGTATGAGGATACTTAAATCTAATAAAAACTAAAGTTGTTACAGACGTGAAAATCGGTATTAGGAACTCCTTTAAAAACACAGAAAAAAACGTTTCTGGGCGAAATCATTTTGGGGGGCTGGGGTGAAAAGGAGTTTAATTCCTTTTATGAGGACACATATCTCAAAAACTGAAGATGTAAGAGTCGTGATAATTTGAATTTAGAAGATCCCTTACTATTAAAGAAATAAGTATTTTTAACGGGAAAATCACTAAAGGGGGAGGGAATGCGAAAGGAAGTGAAAAAAGTGATTTTTATGTTTGGATACTTATATCTCAGAACTGAAGGTAGCAGGCGTGAACATTGGTATTTTGAATCTCCTTTAAACATAAGAAAACCCGCCTTTTTTGGGGGGGGAGGGTAAATCAAATTAACGGCGCTGGGGTGAAAAAGGAGTTGAGACCAATTGATTTTAATGTTCATAATGTACTTATTCTGATCATAAACTGATCATTTTTAATCTTTCCTGGGTTCGTTTCCAAGATCCATCTTTTCCTTTGAACATACATTTATATTACAGTAGATTCTCCTGGCATATAAATAAAAATGTAAACACATTTGAAATGAACGATAGGAATTATATTGACCGTGCAATTGTTCACCTCTATAATAAGGACAATAATACATGCAAGTATATCTTTCGTGTCGCCAGAAAACTCGCGCACTGGCCTACGCGCGACGATGGTGCTGGTCACATTGTCAGCAATGATAATGGCAGCAGATGTAATTTACTGCCAAGAAGTGGTCTTGCATCTTGCAATAATAATAATAATAATAATAATAATAATAATAATAACAATAATAATAATAATAATAATGTTCTGGGCCGTCGTCAAAATGTGCGGACCGCGCTGGAAACGGGTCCTAGCCGGGTAATGACTACGATTGCAGTCCGGCCGCTGGTTCAGGACCGCCAAGGCACCCACGAAGACATCACGCCGGATCTCCTCAAGGAATTGATCCATATAAAAATGCTTATAGGAAAAGATGGCAAAGATTTAGGGACCCAACTGATCGGATGGAATACCTGGACCTAGCCCGGGAAGTACGAAATCGACTGCTGGAAAGAACGAAAAATGGGAGGAACTTTGTCGTAATCTCTCAGAAAACGAGTCAGATTACGAATTTTAGCGGATTCTCTCAGAAAACGAGTTAGGTCGCAAATTTCGGCGGATTATACATAAAACGTTAAGCATTCAATTATTAATTTCGTTATAATACAGTAGCGAAGCACGGGTACCTTGCAAGTCTATATAATTACAATAACTTTTCCTGACTGACTGACTGACTGGACTGACTGACTGATTCATCATCGCCGAGCCCAAACTACTGGACATAATGAAATGAAATTTTGTCGATACATTTATATTACAATGTATGTGCTCGCTAAGGGAGAATTTCTGGATATTCCGTCGCTAAGGGGGTGAAAAGGGGGGCGAATTTTTAAAATGAGTGCATCTATATCCCAAAACTTTAAAAGTTTACAGATGTAAAAATTTGTATTTAGATGCTCCTTTGAAAATAAGGAAACACGTATTTTTTGTTTTCGGATAATCCCACTAGGAGGGGTGAAAAAGGGTGAAAAAGTGGTTGAATGCCTTTAATGAGGATACTTATATCTCAGAAACTGAAGACATTACAGACCTGAAAATTTGTATTTGGGATCTCCTTTAAAAAATAAAGAAGCAAATTTTTTTTGTTTTTGGAAAATCGAATTAATCCGGGTTAAACAGGAGTGACAAATGGGGTAAAATTTTAGAAAATTTTAAAATTATTGTATCTATATATCAATATTTTAAAAGTTTACATATGTAAAATTTGGTATTTAGAATCTCCTTTAAAAATAAAGAAACACCTATTTTTTGTTGCTAAGGGGGTAAAAATATGGGTGAAATTTTCAAATGAGGATATATATATATATATCAAAACTTTAAATGTTTACAGATGTGAAACTTGGTATTTAGAATCTCCTTCAAAAATAAGGAAACACGTGTTTTTTGTTTTCGCAGTCTCCTGTATAAGTAAAGAGACATAGATATTTTTTTCGAAAAATCCACTTAAGGGGAACAAAAGGGTTGTGAATTTTTTATGAGCATATCTACAGCATATCTCAAAAACTTAACATATTACAGAAGTGAAAATTGATATTTTTAATCCCTTTCAAAAATAAGAAACACGTATTTTGGTTTTCGGAAAGACCACTTGGGGAGGGGGAGGGACGGATAGAAAGGACTGAAAAGTGGGTTGAATTCTTTGTATTAGGATACTGATATCTCAAACGCTGAAGACATTAAAAGTAAAGTAACACATATTCCCTTGATTTAGGAAAATCCAATTAAGAGAGGTGACAGAATTGAAAAATTTATTGAATTATTTGTATGAGGACACTTATATCTCATTAAAACTGAAGTTGATACAGACGTGAAAATGGGTATTTGGAATCTCCTTTAAAATAAAGAAATGCGTATTTTAGGGGGAAAATAAACTCGGGGGAGGGGTGAAAAGGAATTGAATTCCTTTTATGAGGACACATATATCGAAAACTGGAGATGTTCCAGTTGTGATAATTGGTATTTTGAAGCTCCATTTAAAATAAACACGTGTTTTTTTGTTTTCGGAAAATTCACTTAAGGAGGGAGGGTGAAAGGAAGTGAGAGAATTGAATTCTTTTTATGTGGATACTTATATCTCAATAACTGATGGTTACAGACGTGAAAACTGGTGCTTGCAATATCCTTTAAAAATAAAGATACACGCATTGGGGGTGGGGGATCAACTTAACATGGGTGGGATGAAAAAGGAGTTTTTGTGAGGATACTTATCTTAAAAAAAGATGTTACAGACGTGAAAATTGGTATTTGGAAACTCCATTAAAAATAAAGGAACACGTCTTCTTTTGTTTTCGGAAATCCAATAGCGGGGGGAAAGAATTGAAATATTTGATTGAATTATTTGTATGAGGATACTTACATCTCTAAAAGATAAAGATGTTACAGACTTGAAACTTTGTATTTGGAGTCTCCTTTAAACATAAACACGAATTTTTTGTTTTCGTAAAATCGACTTTGTTGGGGGGGGGGGGGGGTAGGGTTGGAAATAAGTAAAGAAGGAGTTGAATTCTGCTTAAGAGGATACTTATATCTCAGAAACTGAAGATGTTACAGACGTGAAATTTGGTATTTTGAAACTCCTTTAGAAATAAAGAAACACATATTTTTTGTTTTCGGAAAGTCCACTTAAAGGGAGAGGGGATAGAAAAAGGGAAAAAGAAGTTGAATCAATTTTATGAGGATACTTATATCTCAAAAACTGAAGATGTTACAGACGTGGAAGTTGGTAGTGTACTTTGAATCTCGTTTAAAAATAAAGAAACACGTACTTTTTTGGTTTCGGAAAATCCACTTAAGGGGTTGAAAAGAATTGAAAAAGCCGGTATATTTTGAAAATAAGTACCGGTATATCTACAGTATATGTCAAAAACTGAACATGTTGCAGACATGAAACTTGGTATTTTAAAGTCCTTTAAAAATACAGGAACACGTACTTTTTGTTTTCGGAAAAGGCAATTGACAGGGAGTGAAAAGAAGTGAAAAAAGAAGAGAATAATTTTTAATGAGTATGCTTATATTCTCACAAACTGATGATGTTACAGACGCTAAAATTAGCATTTGGAATCTTCTTAAAAATAAAGGAACATGTATTTCTTTTTTGTTTTCGGAAAATGGGAAGGACTGATAAAGGGCTTAAATACTTTTTATGGGGATTCTTATAGCCTATCTCAAAAACTGAAAATATTACGACGTGGAGATAGATATTTGGAATCTCCGTAAAAAGTAAACTTTCTTTTTCTCGATTTGAGAGAAGACTGTTTCTCATGTGTACAGTTCTATGTTGCATGATCATCTTAGCCCGAAAAGGTAATTACACAAACGTGGTTTACAAAGAGTTTCCGGGGTAAATGAAACTCAATTTGTCGGTGAATGTTTATACTTTAGGTATTTTCATATAATGTCTTAGTACAGTACCGAGGAACGATTACTTTCATTATTTGAGGAAATCCATGCGAGCGAAGCCGCGGGTAACTGCTAGTTTCCTAATATTACATCTTCTCTGCACTTCTTTTTAGGTATGATAGGATTCACTGCTGTAGGGTCTACTAGAAGTGTGATCAATCTGTTGAAATTCGTTGGTGGTGAAATGGGAAGAGGGCTGTAAACTTGACCCGTCAAGGATGAAATGAACAAGAGAAAACATTTAATTTCCTTGTTTGCCAATTGCTTCTCAGCTAAATATACTGTATCTACTGAAGTGATGTCCTCCTCAATGCGACATCCGCACAGCAACTCTTCCTCGGAATCAGGTCTTCGAAACCTGCTACCTGTCTATTTCTTGAAAAGAAAGAACAATTCTACTACAGTATTTGGAAATCTTGTGTTCGAAACTCGACGTGTATAACATGAACCTTGTTAAAAACGAAGCCTCAATTTAACCATAAATGCTCAAAGTATAAGCAAATATGACCTTCTATAATTTTAATGAGCAAAATATGACCGAAACAATCAAAACGGCCGAAAAGTGCATTTATAAGCAAAATAAAATTATTTTAAAAGGGACCAGGGAGCGCTCTTGTAGACGCCAACACTATAAGGAGGGATATATTCATTATTATAAGTTTTTTGTGGTGGTTGCTAGAGTAGCGTGTTGCATATATATGACGAGTCCCCGAGCTAGAAGATAAAATCCTCGACCCCACGGAGAATCGAACCCAGGACCCTGTGAAGCGACGGCGGTGGCGTAGACCACTTAGCCGATGAGCCGGAATTAATACTAGTAATAATATTTTTTGTAAGGGGCTTGATATCCGAGAGGCATAGTCAATGGCTTCTCACCAAGGCGGCTGTGGATGGAATCCCGGCTAATACATGTCGGAATTTCAAAGTGTGGTTCGGATTGCACTTAAAACTGCAGGTATTATGGTTATGATACCGAAAAGCATGTAAAACAACAAGCTATCCGCCGAACTGAATGGCTCAGAAGGATGATAATAATAATAATAATAATAATAATAATAATAATAATAATAATAATATTGTTTTCACGTCCCTCTAACTACTTTTTCGGTTTTCGGAGACGCCGAGGTGCCGAAATTTTGTCCCGCAGTAGTTTCATGTGCCAGTAAATTTACCAACAAGAGTCTGACGTATTTCAGCATCTTCAAATACCACCGGACTGAGCCGTGATCGAACCTGCCAAGTTGGACTGAGAACACCAGCGCTCGTCTGAGCTACTCAACGCAAGCTTTAAGACCGAATACCGCTCCTAGGGCCAAACCTATGCCAATGGTATTACGTTTCTCTACGGTGCTCGGCAGTTTGGTGTGTTCGACGAAAATGAAACGCCGTGTATTACATCAGATACCGTGAGTCCGCTAACCAAGGGATTAACTAGAAGCGGCTACTGTTGGGCCGGGAATTGAACATAGGGACCACTGAACCATCGACTGCTATGTTGACCACTCAGCGAAGCAGCGGACGTGTTCTATGCCGAGTTTCACTCTGAAAATGTGGCTCGAGAGAGTGGATAAATCGCATGGTATTTAAATTGATTGACGTGTCTGCCTTCACGGCTCGTCTACAAGAGATCTTGCTAAGGATACCTTCATGATGAATGAGCTATGAGATGTAACCGGAACAAGCTAGTGATACATAGGCCTACTCATACATCGCTGTCATGTCTGGCACTGAGATAACACGATCATTTTTTTCAGTTGATTTCGCATTGAGTTCTTGAAATAATAATAATAATAATAATAATAATAATAATAATAATAATAATAATAATAATAATAATAATAATAGACCTCAGCTACCGTGGGCGGGCATTTTAATTTTACACCACATAGGTTGTCTGGACATCAATTTCGACGTTCTTTTTCATTCTACCAGATTGCTGATGGCAGGGTAACAAGGATCTCCCTTACGTAATATATGACTGGATTTTAATTAATTTTGTTGGGTAAACACCAAATGTCACATAATGATATCGTACGAAATGGAATATAGAAAATATTATTCACCCTTCAATAATCCGACAACCTGTACCGAGATTCAACACATAATGTTAGAATGCGGAGACGACGTTCTACAAATAATAATAATAATAATAATAATAATAATAATAATAATAATAATAATAATAATAATAATAATAATAATAATAATAATAACAATAATAATGAGGAAGTTGGCTGCGGGTATTTGCGAGGTTGCATTCGAGAGATGGTGGGTTCGAACTCCACCATCGGCAACCCTGAAAATAGCTTTCTTCGGGAGATGGTGGATTCGAATACCACCGTCGGTAGCCATGAAGATGGTTCTCCGTGGTTTCCTCTTTTCACATCAGGAAAATGCTGGGGCCGAACCTGAATTAAAGCTACGGCCGCTACCTTTCCAGTCCTAGCCTTCACCATCCTTGCGTCATCGAAATCCTTCCATTTGTTAGTGCATTGTTAAACTGCTATAATAATAATAATAATAATAATAATAATAATAATAATAATAATAATAATAATAATAATAATAATAATAATAATAATTAGAGGACCCGACCTGCTCCGCAGCATTCATTACAAAGAGGTCGGATAACTCGTCTTGATATGCCTGCCATGATCATATTGATTTGCCTGCCCTTCTCTATAGTTTTACGAACATTTAATACTGGTATATAATAACAGATTCATTCGTAATGTAGTTCATAACACTTTTTTTCCATACAATATTCACTGTGCTTCGAACTTCCGGCTGTATCTGGAACTTAAACATTTTCAACCGATCTTGCCCGAGATAGTGCAACATACAATTTGCCGTGACTGAATACTGGTTCCGGTGAGTAGACACCTACTATTTCAAGAGATTGTCCCTGCGCTTTATTAATGGTAATGGTTAGACAGAAGGCTAGTTGACTTGATACCTTCCCGTCTGTGCGTACGTCCATGTTTTCTCTTAGCAGCATGTAAGTAATTAGGAAAGTTCTGCCATCTGTTGAGTATATTTAGAAGCTGGGGAAGGTCGGAGAATCAGAGAGTATATAGCATATAACAATATTCTTCCATGATCAGAGGAAGTGTATACTCTCTGGCATGACAGATAGTAATAAAACATGCCTTCATGGAAATACATTACTAAGGACGAAAATCACATATTTATTCAGATTATTAATGAAACTGTTAGTCGCTTAGCAACCCGCTAAATACAGAATGTATTGCGGGCTAGGATAAGCTGTCGCCTTCAATTTGGAGTGATCATTTGATTATTTGATTTTATGATTACTCAAAGTTGGCTGAATTTAGAAACCTATCAATGTCTCATGATTCACCGGTAGATACTTCCGGAGAGAATAAAACAAAAATGTATCAAATCGGTCCAGTAGAGCGGATGGACGGATTTGCCAAAGCTGTTTTTAGTAGATAATAATGAAATACTCAAGGGAGGTGTTAAACGTCAAAACGATTAGAAACGGTGAATTTACTTCAAATCACTATCTCTCCAAATTCGAAATCCGTTTGCTCCCGTTAGGCTAAAAGAGAGACCCACCCACCAGATAGAGTACGAACGGAATAAACTCGCTCAATAGAACAATCGCAACTTCAGGGAAGAAGTACGCACCACTAAAAAGGGGAACTAGCAAGAACTATGCACAGGAAAGAGAAATATGGAGGAATGAAGAATGTAAGGAAGCTCTCAGGGAGAGGCCCGAGAAGTGGAGAAGGAACTGCTCCGGACAACCGGAACACGTGGAACAATTCAGGCAACACAGTAAAGCAACAACCAGGATATTTCGAAGGACTAAAAGATCATTTGAAAAAGCTCATCTGGAAAAACTCTTAACAGACTTCGACAAGAACAATTCCAGAGATTTCTATCAGATTTTCGAAAAAAAAAACACTAAAGGATACCGAGCGCCAAGTTTGAGCTTTATAAATAAACGGGTTAAAATCGGACTGAACAGTCAAGAAAACTGCCAGGTATTAGCTAAGTACTTCCACAATTTCTTGATCTGTCCTCCCCCAACCTCCAAACTAGAAATTCAGGACAGATCAAACAACCCACATGATGACGAATTTCCAACAAAGGAAGAAATCAAAGAAGCCCTTAAAAACGTTAAAAACAACAAGGGAAGAGGAGAATACTCGATATCGGTGGAAATATTGAAATGGACAGAACCGGAAATCTTCGATGATCTTCAACGATTCATCAGGGAAATCTGCGAAACCGAAAACAGAAAACAGTACAGATCCATCCACTATATAAGAAAGGGGAAGAACCAAATGTCAACAAATACAGAGGCGTTCTCTCCTCCCGATCTATAAACTCCTTTCAAAGTGCTTCTGAATGGAATAGAGGCGACTCTGCCTAAACAACTGGAGGAATACCAAAGACGGTTTAGAAAAGGCCGCTCCTGTAACGGAGAAGTCTTCGACTTGAAGTCAATACTACGCCACGGACAGCTGAGTGGCAAGAAAATTGTGGTGTCTTTGATACTGTAGACGTAAAAAAGCGTTTGATTCAGTAGACAAGAGAGACCTTGGACAAGACCATTAGATAATTTGAAGTCAAAAAGAAATTGGCAAGTATAATCAGAGAGAACGGGCACAAACTCCAAGGTGAAGTTCATAGGGCGTCTGTCGCAACCATTCGAACTCAAGGGAGGCGTGAGTCAAGGTGATGGACTATCACCGTTCCTATTCATCTGCGTCCTTGAAAAGATTGTAAGAATTTGGAACGCAGGACTTGAACGTCAAGGGATAACCCCAATCTGCCTTGGAAGCTTTCGCGAATGACTTTGCTATTCTATCAGTATGCCCAGAGGTCGCAACCGTCAAATTAACCTCTTGGAAAGAATTGCCAGACAGAGGGGACTGAAGGTCTCAAAAGAAAAGAGCAAGTTCATGAAGAACATTAAACATGGACTGAAGTTCCTCGAAACGGAGACAGGAAGTATCGAAAGGGTCGAGAATTTCAAGTACCTCGGTGAGACTATACAGGAGAATGGACAAGAAAAAGCCGCAGTAGAAGATCGGATCTCAAAAATGTAGAGTGCGTAGGCCTATGAATTAACAAGAACCATCTACAGTAAGAATGGAATGCCAAAATAAAACACTACAACACCGTGGTTAAAGCAGAATGTCTGTATGTCGGTTAATGATTAATAATCTTATAGCCTCAGCTATCGGGTACAGGCATTTTGATTTGACGCCATCGAGGCTGCCCGAGTGTCAGTTTCGACGTTTCATTTTACTCTACCAGTTTGTAGAGGAACGGATCTCTATTGAGTGATTTATGGCTAAGTTTTAAAATTAATTTTATCTTGCGAACACCAAATGTCAGAAATCGGACTACCTCTGCAGAGTTTGAATCCGATATCTTGGGATACGGAGGCTGACACTCTACCACTAATCCACAGAGGAGATACTTAACTACATGTAAAGAGTTAGCTCAGACATTAAGGCTGTTATTACGAGTGCTCGCCACACCCAGAACAGCGCGACAGTAGCAATTAAGAGTGATGGTATCTAAATGTAGCGCGTCTACAATCCTAGCGAGTATAAACATGTGATGGCACTGCGGTAATGATGCCATATAGTGTTACCATTAAGGACAGGTCTTCAGGTAAAATATCACGAACACATTCTTGTAATCAGTAGCGGTGATTGGGAATTAGAAGTGTGTGTGTGGGGGGGGAGGGGGTTGCAGACAACAAAAAGTACCCGGGTTTGCGGGGCGGGGGCGGGGTGGAGCTATATACATCAAAATATTCTTAAAAAGCTACAAAATTGTAAGTTTTCTGATGTTCTCAGAGCGAATTTCGACAGAGAGTTTATCAACTTAAGTGTGGTAATTATAGCTTTCTGAGATTTTGACTCAATACCATAAAATGACACTTTCACCAAAGGAACAATATTACACAAGTATTACAATTAAATAAATTATATAATTAAAAATCATTTAGTATTTAACTAGAGGGACTGCCTGGACGAGGCGGTAAATGCGTTCTCGGTTCGCCCGGAAGGACGTGGGTTCGAATCCCCGTCAGGAAATTCGAAAAATTTAAGAAACGAGATTTCCACTTCCGGAGGTGCATATGGCCCTGAGGTTCACTCCGCCTACACCAAAAATGAGTACCAGGTTAATTTCTGGGGGCAAACGCGGCCGGGCGCAGAGCTAACCACTCCACCCCACCAAGTGTCCAGGTTAAGGATACTGGAAGCCTTTACCTTCCACCACTCCAAGGGCCTTCATGGCCTGTACGGAGGTGGCTTTGCTTTGCTTTGCTTTGCTTTATTTAACTAGACACCACGAAACGAAGAGACACTAAAGAGACTGCTAGACTGCCGAATGCGCACGGGAAGCGGGTGAATCCTACCTCAGTATCCATGATCTTGGCAAAAAGTTATACCCCTGCTGCCCTTCCTCATAGCACCTGGTATACGCTGCTGCGCGAGTCTCCGCTACTGGCTGTGCTGCTGTACGAATCAGTCAGGCGCGACGAACGATATTTTCGTGCGTATTTCCGCTAATAATTTTGTTAATAATTAAATAAATTAAACGAAAGAATTACCTGATAGGTCAGTGGTGGCGATGAGGACCCTGCAGACTCCGCAGGCCGACACCGCGGGGGGGGGGGGGGCTTGTGAGGGGCCCATGACTGTTTCTTAATTTAGTAGCTGAAGAGTGATTTTACATATTGATAAAGCTACAGCACACAACACAGTATCATTTATATTACAAACTTACGACGTCGTAGTGCAGAGCGTCTTTCGTCAATAGGAGTGCGGTAGTTATTTCTGAAAGAATGTCAGTTTCCCAACCTTTCCAATAATAACCATCCCTTGCTGCCGCTCACAACAATCAACTAGGCTTTTGAAGAGTAATTAACCGGTTTTGAGAACCCAGTAGTCAGCATAGATGCGATAACATAGACATCCTCCTTATCTAAACTCTACATACTGAAGTTTCGAGCCTGTTTATAACTCTCGGCAGTCGGTGTAGCTAAGTTGAGTTGTGAAGAGTAGTGATGGGACATTCGATTCACGTTACTGAATCGATACAGTGATCCGATTCACGGCTCATTGGTCACCGCTCCTACTGCATCTGTGTAGTATGTGCTGGTAAGACAGCACCAACAGCATTCAGTGCCCGCAGCTGCCATCTGGTCTTCATACTATGAACTCCTTTCTTAGAAAAAATGCTAGTTACTCTAATACATCGAAGGTTTCCGACGACGCAGGGTGGGAAAGGTTAGGAAGGTAGCAGCCATGGCCTGAATTAAGGTACAGTCCCAGTATTTCCTGGTGTGAAAATGTGGAAACTACGGAAAAACCATCTTAACGGCTGCCGACGGTTTGGATTCGAACCCACCATCCCCCGAATGCAAGCGCATAGCCACGCGATATTAACCGCACGACAACTCGCTCAGTCATTTTAAAAAAAAGTATTTTTCTATCAGCTGATGATTGTTTTTAATCGTCATATTTTGTATAGGCTACCCGAGATGTACAGTAGCCCGCTGGTTTTCTGATTCAACATACTGTTATTGCGTCTGTCCACATATGATTGAAGTCTTGTGCAACGATGTGACATATGAACTGAGAGAATACTGAGCCGTTCTTCCCAATATAAAACAGGTACTTTTGAGTGGTCATGAGCATGACTCATAGTCATAGAGCAGGCTAGAGTCGAGTTTAATTGTCAAATGTCAACTAAGTTATAATACTAAGATTCATTAAACTAATAAATAGTATAACCCAATAGCCTACCTACTTACTAGCTACTTCAAAATTATGTTGTGACTACCTTTTTAACACTGCAAATAAATCCATCTATTATTTAAACCTCCCTGTAAGAAGAGGACAGTGAATGCAAATGGGTATTATTTTCAAATGAGCTGAGCTCGAGAGTCCATTATAGCATACGATTCTTTCAGTGTAGCATGGCTCACTGTATGTCTCGCTGCAGAGGAAGCTCGGCTCTCCGCGTGTCCAGTGAGCCGATAAGGAGCCGTGTGTATCATGTGTCTCACTGAGCCGCGCTCGTTCACGATTCTCAGGGGAAGCTCGGCTCTCCGCGTGTCCAGTGAGCCGATAAGGAGCCGTATGTATCTTGTGTCTCACTGAGCCGTGCTCGTTCACGATTCTCAGGGGAAGCTCGGCTCTCCGCGTGTCCAGTGAGCCGATAAGGAGCCGTGTGTATCATGTGTCTAACTGAGCCGCGCTCGTTCACGATTCTCAGGGGAAGCTCGGCTCTCCGCGTGTCCAGTGAGCCGATAAGGAGCCGTATGTATCTTGTGTCTCACTGAGCCGTGCTCGTTCACGATTCTCAGGGGAAGCTCGGCTCTCCGCGTGTCCAGTGAGCCGATAAGGAGCCGTGTGTATCATGTGTCTCACTGAGCCGCGCTCGTTCACGATTCTTTCGATGTGCCATGATTCACTGTCTCGCTGCAGCGGAAGCTCGGCTCCCCGTCAACGTCCAGTGAGTGCGCCACTCTGCACTGTCAGCTGGGAGTAAGCTGAATCGTGTGCCGTGAGCTCGCCGTTCCTGTGAATCGATTCACTCGGACACTTGAATGAATCGATACACTGCTTCGAATCATGCATTCAGTAGCCAACACTAGTGAAGAGTAGTAAATTATTTGGTCCTCGGAACGAGATTATTTCTTAATAATGTGATGGTCAGCGTGTTTTGGTTTCTAAAACTGGAATATGTATTTATTGTGTGTGTGTGTTCGTACGATATAAGAGTATAACTTTAACTCCTTCGAATTTGAAAACTAAATTGTGTATTATTATTATCATCGTCGTTGTTGTTCATTGTAATAATATACAACCTTGTACTACGAACTAAACTTGTCAGGAAACGGCGGGCCCATTTTCAATTATTGCGGTGGGGGTGGGGGAGCTTCTTAGCGCCGCTACTGCAACAGGGCTTGTACAAATTGCTTATTTTTCATAAGTCCTATAATTCCTAGTTTCAGCCGGCTACAATGGAATTAAAAAGAAAGGTTTTTTCCACAAAGTGGGGGCGGGGCGACTGCCCCCACTCACCCCGCTTAATTGCCGCTACTGCTCGTAATATTTGTAATGCACAGGAGTTCTTGCAACGAGCAGGCCAAGACTAAGATAGGATTGAACTCCATGACGCAAAGCAAAGTCATCTCCGTACAGGCCATGAAGACCCTGGAAGGGGTGGAAGGGCAGTGGGCTTGGCGAGGCGGTCCTGCTAAATCGGCACGTGTCTTAAGACGGACTTGACAGCGCCAATGGAAGGAAGAAAGTCGCCTTGAGGGGAATTTGAACACGGACCTTCAATATGATAGGATCGTGCCATAGAAAGTACGCTAAGGTAAAATGAAATGTTGTATGGCTTTTAGTGCCGGGATATCCCAGGACGGGTTCGGCTCGCCAGGTGCAGGTCTTTCTATTTGACTCCCGTAGGCGACCTGCGCGTCGTGATGAGGATGAAATGATGATGAAGACAGCACATACACCCAATCCCCGTGCCATAGGAATTAACCAATTAAGGTTAAACTTCCCGACCCGGCCGGGAATCGAACCCGGGACCCTCAGAACCGAAGGCCAGTACGCTGACCGTTTAGCAAACGAGTCGGACTACGCTAAGGTGACACCGGCTGAAACGTACGGCGTGTTAGTATTTGAAACCGATTTCTTACCATGGCTCTGTCTCCCTCCGTAGCGTAACGGTTAGTGTTATTAGCTGCCGTCCTCGGGGGCCCGGGTTCGATTCCCGGTACTTTCAGAAATTTAAGAATGGCAGGAGGGCTGGTATGTGGTACATGAAGCTCACCTCCACTGGGGATGTGCATGGAAAGAGCTGCACCACCTCGGGATGAGGGCACGAGTATACCTTTTTCATCATGGTTCTCAAGCTGGTCTGAAACCACGTGCAGATTAGAGTTCGACTGCGAAGTGATCTGATTGGCTAACTTCATCAGCTGATAAAATGACAACCGTGCGATATATCGAATTATCTTTTTTTCAAATTATTTATCAGTGTGACCAACCCTGTAACGCTAATACAGTATACCCGGTTCATGTTGTTTCCGACCAACCTGTATACACTGACATATCTTCAAGATCATGAGTACTAAGCGAGTTGGCCGTGTGGTTATGGGCGCGCAGCTGTGAGCTTGCATTCCTGAGATAGTCGGCTCGAACCCCACTTCCGTAAGCCCTGAAGATGTTTTTCCGTGGTTTGCCCATTTTCACACCAGGAAAATGCTGGGACTATACGTTAATTAAAGCCACTGCCACTTCCTTCTTACTCCTAGCCCTTTCCTCTCCCATCCTCGCCATAAAACCTATCTGTATCGGAGCGACGTAAAACATGTTGTAAAAAAAAAGAGTTCGAAATTATTTTCCACCACTTCAAATTCCAAACTCAGCAATCCTTCAAAGAGCTTCTCGTGGTTCATACAACCGGTATGGTGCCTCTTTCCAAACGCCTACTGCAGACATGCCGGTAATACAGAAGTTATACATGCAATACAAGCACTACCCTGATATCTCTGTCGTCCTAGGCACCTAAGTGAACCAACTACCACTACCCATGTATCACAGACTAAAAAGTCGCACTTGATTATAGCAATGGCTCCTTGGCTGAATGATCAGCGTCGAGGCCTTCGATTCAGACGGAATCAAGTTCAATTCCTAGCCAGGTCAATACACATTTCTTCATACACACACAACATATCACATTACCAACATCACAGAAACACGCAATAGCGAATATATTCTTCCACTTATGGTTGGATCGAGTGAGTGGCTGTGCTGTTTGGCTCAGGTAGCTATCACCTTTCATTCGAGAGGTAGTGGGTTCGAACCCCACTGCCAGCTGCCCTGAAGATGGTTTTCCGTGGTTTCCAATTTTCCCATCAGGTTATACCATAATTAAGGTCACGACCACTTCTCTTTCCTATCCCATCGTCGCCATAAGACCTACATGTGTCGGCGCTATGTAAAGCAAAACTCTAAAAAATAACCCTTAGGGTTAGCGTCAGGAACGCCATCCCCCGTAAAACAGGTCTAAGTTAACTGGTGCAGATGCGACCCCAATAGGATGCAGGGAAAATTGAGGAACAGACAAAGAAGAAGAAGAAGAAGAAGAAGTGTTTTACATCCTGCGAACAACGCTGAGGTGTGGGTATTTTTCTCACCACATTTTTTCCTTTCTGGTAAATCTACGGACACGAAGCTGGCGTATTTGAGCAACTTCAAATACCACCGCTCTCTTCATAAACACTGTGCTTTGTTCTACAGAGGAAGTTATGACGAACATAGAGGAAACTCCTGCCAGTGTACTGCCTTTCATTCTTTTTCAGTCACGACTAGCCTGTTAAGTTTCTATGGGTCTATTGAGAATTCTTTGAAGCAACTACAATCATTGGTTGTCTATCTAAAGATAACAAAGAAGCAGGTTGGCATCATGGCCTTGAATACTCATTAACGATGACGTCATAGCGTCCGTCATATGTAAATTCCGAGAAGGCCAGCAGCTATCTCAGCTGTCGTGCACAGATGATCGCAGTGTTATCTGAGTAATTACCCTGTAATTAGTCAAATATTACGGCTGGGAGTAGGGAACTCTTACACTATGCGTGTAGCCTAGGCAAGATAGTTGGATATGGGTTTGATTCCCTGTCAGAAAGACGAGCAATTCCGAAACAAGTTTCTAGACAAGCACTCAACATCAGTGAGGGTTCGTGGCCGATGATCTCTGCGCATGTGTGCCGGCGGAAGGGACGGGGGGACGGGGTGTTCTTGCTTGTTGTTTAAAGGGGCCTAACATCTGAAGTCATCGGCCATTGCGGGGGGGGGGGATAAAACGATTGTACCTAACTAAGGTATTCAAAATATGATTGCACTCCGCTATACCAGAAGCTACTTAAGGAGCTACTGCTTCTTTACGTTTGGTGCTCTGTCATTCGGCTCTATCGCCAGGTACAGCAGCGCGCTAAATTTACGACAATCGGTTTGTTCTTGGTGATACAGGAGTTCCTTTCGCTCTAACGGCGCTAGCTCCTGAACGATCAACTATTCTGAATTACTCGCCTTATTGTTTTTACACTTTTAGCACTCACAAATTCTTTAAAATTCATCTTGTCCTATCGTAGATACGAGACTCGTCTGAAAACTGTTCTTGGTCCACCGGCATGCCTTCTGCTCGCTCTGCTGTCTTCTATCAACTGTGATAAACAAGTACGTGTGACCTCTAGCCAAGTGCAATTGTATGTTCAATACGTAACACTGGTCATCAGTTATTACAATCATGAATTTGGTTAGATTTTTCTTTTACATCACATCCACGAAAATAATAGCGCTCAAAATGTGATTTCCATTTTATTTCTTTTTTGTAAGATTATGGCTTAAAACATCACGTGCTGAGATCAATTGAGGTGATGATAAACCCAGACAGCAGTGGAGTCTAATTATTCACGTGGCGTGCAAAAATAGACGGCTTGTCAACTTTTCAATTCTTGAAGGGAAGTTAACAACCCAACTATCTTCTCTTGTTTATACGGGGAAGATTGGAAGCAACTTTCCACATGAAACTTCTAAATTTTCCGGGTGTAAATTACGCTTATGGCATCTTTGCAATCCAATCGTACAGTTAAATTATGTTCAAAGACAAGTTCAGCAAGATTAGCCCAGTGTTGATAGGTTGCATACCTTTAAGAATTATAAGGGGTTGCTTGGACCTCTGTATAAAAATGTACATTAATCTTTTAGTTTTTCTATCTTTCTTTCATGCAACAACCATGCATACTTGACCGATCAAGCTCAAATTTGGCAAGTTTGTAGCTAGTACTTTTGGTTAACATACATACTCTCAATCTGTCTCTTAAGGGGACCGTGCAGCGAAAGAAAATGTGAAGCAAGCCAGAGGAAAATATACACGTGAGACTTTAAAAGTGAATACGCTGCCTAAACTATTAGGCCCTTTGAAACATTGAGCCTACGAAATACACTTAAAATTCAATTTCCTTCAAAAGAGAAACAGTTTTCGCGGAAAGTTACTGTATGTTCTTATAGGTTTTGACATAATGGCAGACGTTGGTCTTATAAGAAATGGAGAATAAGTAAAGGATGTATAATTAACTTTCCTATAATCATGTTCACATACATTTTTTTCTTAGCTCTAAAACGGTTTGCCTGGAAATTCCGCTTTCTGTCATGTACAGCAGTGCTACCGAAGTACTGTAAGTTTGCTGGGGTCTTTGGCCGTGCTAGAAGTCATACCATCTGCCACGAGGAGAGAGGGGCAACCTACCTGTTTGAGCAGCGGTCTTTCTTCCGTTTCCCTCGTGACAAGAAAATGTAAGTAAATATTGTGTTTTCATAGATATTCTTCCAGTTACAAAGAGATTTGGTATAGTACTTCCAACATTTCTGACCTGCGCGATCCATATTTTAACTGGTTTAAAATATAATCGTATTTTATTGTATAGTGCAGCAGTTAATCTTCAATACCGATGTGTTGTTATAAGTGTGATCTGTGGGTTTTGATTTAATTCAGGAAAATGCATATGCATATGAGTGTGGCTGGTTGTGTTCCAAGTTACCCCATTTGGAATGTCGTAATGCGTTGTCAAGCACTGAAGAAAATATGGGTGATTTAAGAAATGTACATATTTTGTTGAAACAATATGACGATGCAAATTTGCTTTACCCTAATGTAATGGCAAGTATTGCTTATAGGGATATTTTGAATGTTCTTGAGGATAAATTTATTGATTTTCTTTCTGTTAGTAGGCTTCGAGTTAAAAGGAAAATTGTCCAGCTCTGAAATATAAATTAATTGAATAATGTGTGTAAGGAATGTGCCGATATTTTTATTGACAAGTGTCTTAATGTGATGATACAATGCTTTTAAATGAGGAAAAAGACAAATCTAGCCGTGGAAGTTCAGGTAGGGATACTAAAGCTAAAAAAGTAATGCATAAATGAAAGATCAAGCCCTTTCACAGCAGCCCATTTCAAATCTTGTTTATATGTCTAATTTCAGTCTTTAAATAATAACTTGTTAAATCAATTTTCATTTATTTATCCAGAATTGATTTTGCAACTTTGAAGTTAATATCTTAGTAACACTTTCTTTCTAGACGTAATTTATTTATCCATTTCCGTGTATGCATTTCCATTGATATTTTAATTTAGCGCTAATTTTCAGGTCACGCCACTAAGAGCGCCACTTGCGAATTGTCTCCCATTTTAACAAGGCTAAATCCGGAAGTGTCGCGTATTGTCTCTACTGTATTTGGTTTGAGCCAGGGTGCCTACGTTTAGTTCGGAAAGCGTATTGTCTCTACTGTATTTGGTTTGAGCCAGGGTGCCTACGTTTAGTTCGGAAAGCGTATTGTCTCTACTGTATTTGGTTTGAGCCAGGGTGCCTACGTTTAGTTCGGAAAGCGTATTGTCTCTACTGTATGATCCAGGGTGCCTACGTTTAGTTCGGAAAGCGTATTGTCTCTACTGTATTTGGTTTGAGCCAGGGTGCCTACGTTTAGTTCGGAAAGCGTATTGTCTCTACTGTATGAGCCAGGGTGCCTACGTTTAGTTCGGAAAGCGTATTGTCTCTACTGTATTTGGTTTGAGCCAGGGTGCCTACGTTTAGTTCGGAAAGCGTATTGTCTCTACTGTTTGAGCCAGGGTGCCTACGTTTAGTTCGGAAAGCACCATGTGGAAGTGTGGTCAGGCGTAGTACAGTGTGTTGCTTGTAAATACTCGGACGATGTTTTCCATTTTGTCAGTACCACGCTCTCACCATAGCATGGGGCGTGCTCTACACCAGTTTTTTACGTTTCTGTACGGCCAAAGAGCCTAGCAACTAACAGTATGAAGCCAGATATGTAACGAACTTCACGGCTCTCTTCAGGTGTTTTATTTAACAACAATTTCTGAGGAATGAAATCACTTTGCAGGGGGCTGAGATTGAGCTTCCATGCCACATGTTCCTTGTACTGTGTATGTTTGTGGGGAATGTAATTCAGCTATGTAAGTTACAACACACTTAGTTCATCTAAAACGTTAGGTGAATTATACCATAACACAAAGCAAACAGAAGTTTTCTTCAAAGTACTCTCCATTGGCAGCAATATGCTTTTGGCAACGCGTATACAGCTCCTAGAAACTGGCAGTGAAGGCGATCGAAATACTCGTGTTACACGCCTTTGGATGTTCGAAATGTCAGAACACTATTTGTAATATTTCTTGAATGCAGTCAACCAAAGAAACCATCGTAATTCTCTCAATTACTTCACTACTGGACTACTTTCTCTTCTTAACTTTATATGTCTGAAGTCACATGGAATGTAAAGGAACTATTTATCTTCCTATATACTGTGTCACGTTATTGTTCAAATGTATTCTAATCTAATGTCAACTAAGTCCATATTGCAAGATTTGAATAGCCGTTATTCTTGTATATGTTGTGCAAATTGAGATTATTGGAAACTCTTAACTGCTCTCCCTCTTTCCCACTGGGGTTTACAAATTCTATTGTATCTTGTTTGTGTGTATGCAAGTCCACACCAGTTCCTTGGCTAGCCCAGCTCAGAGCTGGAGTGCAAACGTATTACTTTTATTAATTTTTATTGTATTGTGTACAATTTGTTGTACGTCGCACCGACACAGATAAGTCTTACGGTGACGATGTGATAGGAAAGGGCTAGGAGTGGGAAGCAAGCAACCGTGGCCTTAATAATGGTACTGCTCCAGCATTTGCCTGGTGTGAAAATGGGAAATGCTGTCGACAATAAAATAGTTATCTCAATACTAATGATAAAACGGCAAATGTCTACGCATGACTTGAGAAAGAATGAAACGAACAAAGAACGAAATATTAGACGTGGTGAGGCAGCTTTACTAAATTGTTAATCACCGAGCGAGTTGACTACGCGTCTCGGGTCTCGTAGCAGTAAACTCGAATTCGGGAGATGATCAGTTCGAATCCCTCTTTCAGCAATTCTGAAGATGGCTTTCCTTCGTTTATCGTTTCTACATCTAGCAAATGCTGGGGCAGTATCTTAATTAATGGCACGGTCACTATCTTTTCCATCTTTACGTCGGTGGAAACCTTCGATGTGTTAGTGCGAAGTGAAACCACGAGCAAGAAAATAATAATAATAATAATAATAATAATAATAATAATAATAATAATAATAATAATAATAATGTTAATTCTATCAATTTGTGAGTGGCTCACACGGTTGAATCGCTCGCCTTCTGACCCGAACTTTGCAGATTAGATCATGGCTCAGTCGGGTGGTATTTGAAGGTACTCAAATACGTCTGCCTCTTGTCGGTAGATTTACTGGCACGTAAAAGAACTCCTGCAGGATATAATTCCGGCACCTCGGCGTCTCCGAAAACCGTAAAAGTAGTTAGTAGGATGTAAAGCCAATAACATTATTATCATTTTGTCAGCGGCACGTCCCATTTGTTGAAAATTGCACCGTTGTTCGGTCATACATTGTAATGAAATATGGGGCAAAACACATACGACGGATCTTGTTACCTTCTTCTGAACATGCGACATTAAATAAATAAATAAATAAATAAATAAATAAATACGGAGTTTGACGGATCCGGATATCCGCGAACTTAGTGTCTTGGCGGATGCAAACCGTATGGCAGTGCGGATAATTTTGCTGATAATTTCTAAATAACGTTTATTGATTGTCACTCACGTATAGTCTTATTTTTGCTTCTGGTTAGGCGATTTTTGACATTGGTATGGGAGAATGGTGGTATATAAAGAGTCTTCAGTCCACAAAGCCGTAAATCTTACCTAAGTCTAACAAACGTCGGGAAGTTGTCGTCAGAGGAAATCCCTCCATAAACTTGTGATTATAGGGTGTCTGGTGTCAGGTGTGAGGCCTGTTGTATTATGTTAACAGATCTCTCCGTTTCAATACCTTGGGTGTAATAGTTAAATATTTACAATATCCGCGGAAAACCATTTGCGTATGCGGATACGAATGCGGATGAAGGACGTGCGGATGCGGATAATATGTTGTGTATCCATGCAGGGCTCTCTCACCGTGACGTGCCTGCCTCTTGCCCTCACGCCGCTAATTCCATTCCCGGTCAGCCCAGGGAAGTGGTGTGAGTGCTGATATGAGAGGCAGATGGCTCGGTCACGAAAGAAACTTCGCGCTCCTACGTTTTCTCCGCTACACGGACAAGCATACAATCATGGATATGTTTTTGGACTTAGATGATGGGAGAGCGACTTCACATCCACAATTCGATGCTGAAATGGCGTATGGCTTTTAGTGCCGGGAGTGTCCGAGGACATGTTCGGCTCGCCGGGTGGAGGTCCTTTGATGTGACTCCCGTAGCCGACCAGCGCGTCGTGATGAGGATGAAATGATGATGAAGACAACACATACGCCCAGCTCCCGTGAGAGCGAAATTAAACAATAATGATTAAAATTCCCGACTCTGCCGGGAATCGACCCAGGGACCCCTGTTACCAAAGGCCAGCACGCTAACCATTTAGCCATGGAGCCGGACAATTCGATGCTGAAAGGTAAGAATACAGTGGGTTTACGTAGCTCACGGACCATCGCAATCACGTCCTTCTTCCGCTGGCTAGTCAGCTTTCTGCTTCTATACTAGGGCCCACGAGAGTTGGAGTCTGACATTTGAGTGGTGAAAACAGTACCTATGAAGTACGTTCCGTTGTCGTACTTATCTCCATCTGCGGAATATCACCCTTTAATACAGACTGAGTGTTTAATAAAACATGTAAGCCTAAAGCAATTCAATAAACTTTGACCCGTTCCGAAGCTCATGCTAATAATTCCACCACCAGGCGAGTTAGCCGTGCGGTTAGGGGCGCGCAGGGAGCTCGCATCTGGGAGATAGTGGGTTCGAATCCCACTGTCGGCAGCCCTAAGATGGTTTTCCATGGTTTCCCATTTTCACACCAGGCAAATGGGGCTCTACCTTAATTAAGGCCACGGCTGCTTCCTTCCCATTCCTAGGCCTTTCCTGTCCCATCATCGCCATAAGACCTCTCTGTGTCGGTGCCACGTTAAGCAAATAGCAATAATTCCACCATAAGACAGAACACCTCATTGCCGATACATATGAGATTTCATAATCACCAAAATCATCAGTTTCTGACAATAACCTCAGCAAATGCACATGTTAAATACACAATACAGCTGTACAACTAGCCACCGATTCACTTATCAAAAAAAACTAACAACGAAAATAATATTCAGAAAACAAACATGTAAATACATAAAGCAGCAACAGCTAACACAGTACTACTCCGAATAATAACGCAAAAACGATTGAGAGCAAGCCAACTCACGTGGTGATAGCTTCCTTGAATGTGGAATCTCTCAGACCATTTTCAAGCAGCGTTCCCACTTCTCCTCCAGGCAAATGTCGGGATGATAGATAGATAATGCCTTTATTGGTGGCGAAGTTAGGGCTCAAGGCCCTCTCTTACACTTAACCACTAGACGAGTATACATATACATAACTTATACAGTACTTACAAATACAAATAAAACAAATAATACACTGACTGACAGAGCAAATGCAACACCAAGAAGGAGTGGTTCGAAAGGGATGAAAGTTGGGGAAAAAACAGAGACGGCACGGACGAATAATTGATGTTTATTTCAAACCGATATGCAGGTTACACAATGCGCACGGCATCGACTCAGTAGGATGTAGGACCACCGCGAGCGGCGATGCACACAGAAACACGTCGAGGTACAGAGTCAATAAAAGTGCGGATGGTGTCCTGAGGGATGGTTCTCCATTCTCTGTCAACCATTTGCCACAGTTGGTCGTCCGTACGAGGCTGGGGCAGAGTTTGCAAACGGCGTCCAATGAGATCCCACACGTGTTCGATTGGTGAGAGATCCGGAGAGTACGCTGGCCACGGAAGCATCTGTACACCTCGTAGAGCCTGTTGGGAGATGCGAGCAGTGTGTGGGCGGGCATTATCCTGCTGAAACAGAGCATTGGGCAGCCCCTGAAGGTACGGGAGTGCCACCAGCCGCAGCACATGCTGCACGTAGCGGTGGGCATTTAACGTGCCTTGAATACGCACTAGAGGTGACGTGGAATCATACGCAATAGCGCCCCAAACCATGATGCCGCGTTGTCTAGCGGTAGGGCGCTCCACAGTTACTGCCGGATTTGACCTTTCTCCACGCCGACGCCACACTCGTCTGCGGTGACTATCACTGACAGAACAGAAGCGTGACTCATCGGAGAACACGACGTTCCGCCATTCCCTCATCCAAGTCGCTCTAGCCCGGCACCATGCCAGGCGTGCACGTCTATGCTGTGGAGTCAATGGTAGTCTCCTGAGCGGACGCCGGGAGTGCAGGCCTCCTTCAACCAATCGACGGGAAATTGTTCTGGTCGATACTGGAACAGCCAGGGTGTCTTGCACATGCTGAAGAATGGCGGTTGACGTGGCGTGCGGGGCTGCCACCGCTTGGCGGCGGATGCGCCGATCCTCGCGTGCTGACGTCACTCGGGCTGCGCCTGGACCCCTCGCACGTGCCACATGTCCCTGCGCCAACCATCTTCGCCACAGGCGCTGCACCGCGGACACATCCCTATGGGTATGGGCTGCGATTTGACGAAGCGACCAACCTGCCCTTCTCAGCCCGATCACCATACCCCTCGTAAAGTCGTCTGTCTGCTGGAAATGCCTCCGTTGACATTCTTAGCTATACACGTCTCCTGTGGCACACGACAACACGTTCTACAATGACTGTCGGCTGAGAAATCACGGTACGAAGTGGGCCATTCGCCAACGCCGTGTCCCATTTATCGTTCGCTACGTGCGCAGCACAGCGACGCATTTCACATCATGAGCATACCTCAGTGACGTCAGTCTACCCTGCAATTGGCATAAAGTTCTGACCACTCCTTCTTGGTGTTGCATTTGCTCTGTCAGTCAGTGTATTAATAGCAAAAACAATAGTAATAATAATATTAAAAATGATAGTATAAGAATCCTTAATTTTAAAATACACAAAGTAAAATACACTGCAATAATCCGTTCATTCATCCCATTCATTCTTTCATTCACTCAACAATTATCCAGCAAGTCAGCAGGATCTACTCAACAAATATTCGCGGCACGCCACTTTAAACTTGCGATGAGAGGGATTGTCCCTAATGTTCGCAGGTAGCAAATTCCATGCCCTGGACGCAGAGTTTATAAAGGGGCGGTTGTAAGCAACAGTGCGGTTTACAGGTATGGTAGGAGAGGAGCCAGATCTCGTATTGTGGTCATGATATGAAGAGAGGTAAGAAAAAGGTGAAGAAATATAGTTGGGAGTATTAGTGGGAAGTATTTTGTGCAGAAGTGATAACATGTGAAATTTACGTCACTGGTGCACTCGAAGCCACGACAATTCCTTATAATATGGTGATATGTGAGCATCATATCGCAGATTAAATATATAGCTTACGCAGCTATTGAGGCTCCGGTCCAGTTTCTTGTTACTGTCGCAGGTAATTTCAGTCAACACAGTGTCACAATAGTCAAGTATAGGTAGTATAAGAGAGTGAATTAGTTGTACTTTAAGTCGAACCGAGAATGCATTGCAGAATCGCTTCAGAGGATATAAGCATTTGTGTACTTTATTACATGTGCTTATCACCTGTTGAGTCCAGTTTAGGGTCTCAGTCATAATAATTCCTAAGTTAGTCACTGAAGTACAGTAGGGTATGATTTTATTGTTTAACATTATTGGAGAGAAGTCCCGTTGCTTAAGGGAATATAAGTTTTTACTGGTACCAATAATAATAACTTGAGTTTTATTCGGGTTTATTAGTAAACTGTTTTCATTTGCTTAGTCACTAAGATGTTTTAGGTCGGAATTTATTTTAGTAATTGCAGTATCACTATCACTCGGTTTTGAATGACAGTAAGTTTGTACATCATCTGCGTACACTTGCACTTTGCAGAATTTAAGAGCTTTCGATATATCATTAATTTGGATGATAAATAACAGGGGTCCCAGGACCGACCCCTGAGGGACACCGAGGGTCTTACTTTGCCACCCTGATGTCACATTTCCCACTGTCACACGTTGCCGGCGATTTTCAAGGTAAGAGGAAAAGAACCGAAGCGACACACTATTAAAATTTAGTTCTCGAAGTTTGTGCAGTAGTAACTGAGGGTTGACAGTGTCGAAGTCACTACTGAGGTCTAATAACGTCAGTACAGTCACGTCCCGTTGATCCATTGCACGTCTAATATCATCTGTCACTCGTAGTAAAGCTGTCGCAGTGCTATGTCCTTTCCTGAAGCCGGATTGGAAGGGATTGAGGAGGGAATGCTTGGTAAGGTATTCAGTAATTTGTGTGTGAACTAGGCGTTCAAGTACCTTGGATAAGGGTGGTAGGATGGATACTGGACGATAATCTGAAGGAGAATCTAACTTGGAGCTCTTCGGGATTGGTCTAATTAGTGCATCTTTCCAAACATCTGGGAACACTCCGTTTGTCAGGCAGTAGTTAGTATTGGCAGAACAGCTCCCAAGATATCTTTAATCAGCAATATAGGAATGTCATCATTACCTGTGGCATTAGATGTAATAGAGTATATCACACCTTTAACTTCATTCGAAGTGATATTTCTAAAAGAGAATTGCTCATGCACAGAATTCCGTTGAAACAAGGGTAGTGAACTTTTAGGGAAGGAGGTAGAGGCTATTCTTGGCCATGCGAAATATCATTTAAAGCCTCTAGTGATATGCTTGGTACATGTTGTTCTACGGTTTTACCTATACCTAACGTACGTTAGTGTTCATCAGTTCCTGGTTCTGTTTCTCAGAATCCTGTACCGCTCAAAATCATCTGTGTCATGCGTCAGTTTGTATTGTCTGTACAGTTTGTCACGGCTGGCCATAGCAGATCTTATCTCGGCCGTTAGCCACGCGGATGAATGGCGAGTTATTCTTACCTGTTTCTTTGATGCGTGCTTATCAAGTATTTCCAGTACCATTGAATTGAATTTGTTTACTTTAGAGTTTATGTTCTGAAAATTACGTATACTGTCCCAAGGCAAGTTATATGCATCGTGGCGCAGTTTATTCCGGTCCAGATGTCGTAAGTCTCGTATTGTAATGTAGCGTGGTTTGTACTTAGGTATTCGCGTTGAGTAACACATGTACAATAGGTCATGTGAAGAGATGCCAGGAGCAGGGATCTGTCCGTGTTTAATTACTTTCTGTCCGACTAGTTGGCTGAATGGTCAGCGTACTGGCCTTCGGTTCAGAGGGTCCCGGGTTCGATTCCAGGCCGGGTCGGAGATTTTAACCTTAATTGGTTAATTTCAATGGCTCGGGGCTGGGTGTTTGTGCTGTCCCCAACATTCCTGCAACTCACACACCACACATAACACTATCCTCCACCACAATAACACGCAGTTACCTACACATGGCAGATGCCGCCCACCCTCATCGGAGGGTCTGCCTTACAAGGGCTGCACTCGGCTATAGATAGCCACACGAAATTATTATTATTACTTTCTGAGGTTGATTTGTCACAAGAGGATCAATTAAGGTATGACTTGTGCGGTCAGAGTAATGAACGTGAATACTAGCGTTGAGGGGTAGAACAGTCATGTTTGTGGCGAGAAATAAATTCAGTAGGTTATTCGCTTCACTAGTCTGCTTTAAAAGGTCAGTGTTAAAATCACCCATGAATATAACGTCATCATATGCCGAGATAAGATTTGCTAATGCCTCTTCAAAATCATCAGTCTGTCTTATTTTAGGTGGCTTGTATGCAATCCCTATTAATATCTTTTTATGGCAGTCTAATACTACGAACATAAATTCTCGCCGTAGTGTAAGCCTTGGGTCAGAAGTGGAAATTATCTTACATTTCAGGTCATGAAGTAGAAGCCCACCACCTATTTTGTCAGTGCGGTCATGGCGTAATATTGAGTATCTCTCAAGGTTAGCTGCCGATGACGGCATGTCTGTACGCATCCAGATTTCACTGATTCCAATAAGATATACATTGTTCACTTCAAAAATAGCCTGTACCTCCTCCATATGAGCTAACTTAAAGCCACGGCCGCTTCCTTCCCTCTTCCTTGCCTATTTCTTCCAATCTTCCCATCACCCTCGCATAGCAGGTGAGGCCACCTGGGTGAGGTACTGGTCATCCTGCCCACTTGTATCCCCGACCCAGAGTCTCGCGCTCCAGGACACTGCCCTTGAGGCGGTAGAGGTGGGATCCCTGGCTGAGTCCGCGGGAAAAACCGACCCTGGAGGGTAAACAGATAAAGAAGAAGAAGCGTATATGAAACCATTGACAATTCTACCTCATCTACTTCGACGCTGCATTTGGCCGGCCGCAACCTCAACCTTCCTGGGTCAAACACCGCTCACCGTCCTCGTACACACACTGATCGGCTGGCCTGCTCTCTGGGCCTTCATCGACGTCACAGCTGACGTCACTAACAGAAGACTTAGAAGACCCCAGCTTGTTTTAGTATGTTCCGTCAACTTCTCTATATAAGCCCGACCAACCCACCGCTTAACTAATTCAATTTCGTGTTGAAGGACTCCACCCGGTGTTTCTCACGCCTGCTATTTATTCCAGAACATTAGGGAGTTCTATATTATACAATTAAATGGTGTGCTGGAAGAGGGAGGTGGGTAAAAGAATGTAAAAAATGGAGGAGATGGAAAGGGGTTTTGACCTCTTGGCAAACTTTTATTGAATTTTTGTATTTAAAAAAGTTATAGAGCTAAATGAATAAATATAACATAAACATAACATGAGATATTTTGGAGGAGTATTATACATACATTCATACGATAATATAAGTCGCTTTTTCTGATATTTATATTAATGTTTATCTATTAGATTTTATTTAAATAATATCTGCAGATTTTCTTTTCTTTTATTCTCTCTTTTTTTCCTACGCCAGTATGTTATTTCTAGCTTAATATTTCTTATGTATCATTTGGCGTAGTGAGAAAAGGAAAAAAGAGGATAAATCTGCAGATATTATCTAAATAAATCTAAAAGATCAATATTTGCGGAACGAGAGATTCCGTTCTATACAGTGCTCCATGAATTTTTTGTCTTCTACGTCGGCCCGAATAATGTTTGCTGTTGTGATAGTACATATATCACACCCCCGAATTATATGTAGAAGTTAGAGATATTATTGTCAGTATTCGATTTATTATTATTATTATTATTATTATTATTATTATTATTATTATCAGTATTATTATTATTATTATTATTATCAGTATTTCATTTGTATGTTTTGTCATTTATATTGGTAAGCTGGAAGATATCCACATATGTAGGTATGAGTAATTTGTTTTGCACGAGTGGGAAAACATTGCTGTAATAACTCTGGTAATTTGAATGAGTCATCTGGCTACCCCAGTGTCTGTTATGATGTACTTGTGTCAGGAAATTCCATTACTCGTGTATATATCCCAGCCTGATAAGATAAGCTTGTTGTTGTACCAGGAAAGTTTGGTGATTCATGAAAACTCCCCAGAGTTTGTTATTATCTTGGGAGGAAGAAGTAGTTCAGGGCTTGGTCTTGATTTGAGATCACTCATGATTGGCTGGCATGCACCAATCCAGACGTCTCATCTGAGAGGAGGGGGATGTTGATGTCTATAAAGGTTGGTCATACGGCGGCAACCAGATGATTGTATGAGACATTGTATGAGAGATTGTATGAGAAACATTGTAAGGGTGATTGTGAAGGTGATTGTATAGGAACGAGAAGGAAGATAACTACAACTACAACTGAGGCACTGTACGGGAAGGAAGTGGTGCTGATACACGGTACTGGAGTGACACGGCAGCAATGGCCTGGACTTCAAACGTTCGTGGAGCGTAGTCTCGTTATGTTTGTGGAAAGTGGCTGATTGTGGAGAGTGCTTGCGCATTAAGTATTGTAGCAATTGTGGCGGCCTAGCATTATATGTTGGTGAAAGCTATCTCAGACTTTCCATAAATTTATGTTGAGGATCGACCGACGTGTGTATATATCTTTACAACAAGTGTTAAAATATGTGAACACAGTAGTTCAAGGTACAGTGTCTGTGTGATGTGATGACTGCCGATTATGAGAATCGGTAAGTCGAATTGATATAGAGACAGTGAAGGGTATTTATCTTCATACATGTACATTGTTCATCAGACCATCTACAAATGGTAGTTTAGTTCTCGCTTTCGTTTTCCCACGGTTTTCATTATTATTGTTGTTGTTGTTGTAAATATGGAGTCTTCCAGCAATATTTTATGTGTGTATTATATGTATAATGTTGTATGTTGATGAGGTGCTCATGCATGGAATTTGTTCAGAATATAGTTAGCTATTTTAGAATCAGTGTTATTGATGAACCTAGGTGCAGTTCCTACCTAATTAGTCGTTTTCAGGAGGTTAGGTAAGGCCTGCAGCAGATGTACCAATACGCAGCATTATGTACACGCCCTGGGATATAAAGTTTATCATGCTCTTATCTAAATTCGAGGGATCCATTCTGGTGAACTCTGGCGCCCATACTACGGACATTTCGGTTAATTATGCTTATTAATTTTATTAAGTTTTTGAGTAATTTTATTTATATTATTTATTTATTATTATATTTATCAGTAGTCATCAAAAAAATTACAATTGGCTTCCCAACGTGTGGCTGAATGATTGGTACATCTGTTAGGCTTATAAGCGTAGGTGCACTTGTCAGGTGTAGATGGAATTCTACAAACTATGTCAGTGAAGTGTTTTATATGTACGTGATATGTATGTTGGAGTATGAAGAAATGTTATAGCGAGTCGAGTGTTATAAAATTGAGAAGTAGAGAGGTTGTTAAAGTTGCTGGTACTAAGAATCAGGAGAAGAGAAGGCAAAAGAATTCCACCACATTGAGTTTATCTAATTTAAGTGAGAGTGGCAAAATGGCTGATAGTAGGAAGGATCTATTGGCAACGATGGGTGAGGAACCGAGCAATCCGTCTCAAACTCAGAATGTAGGGGATTTAGAGGAGGCCTCCATTCGTAGTATGCTACAGTTGATTCTTATCCAAAATGAAGAGTTGAAGGGTGAATTGTCCAGTAAAATCGATAATAATAATTTTGAATTGTCCAGTAAAATCGATAATAATAAGGTTGAATTGTCTAGCAAGATTGATAGTCAGAGTAAAGAGTTGAAGAGTGAATTGAGTTTTTTAAGTAATGAAATATACAGTATTAATAGTGAATTAAATTCAGTTAGTACGGAATTGTCCAGTAAGATTGAGAATCAAAGTAAGGAGTTAAATTTAGTGAGTGTTGAATTGTCTAGTAAAATTGATAGTTTAAGTAGTGCTGTGAATGGTAGAATAGATGAATTGAACCAGAAGTTCGACCATCAAAGCAGGGAAATTCAGGAAGTCAGTAATAAGGTAGAAGCTCAAAGCTTGGAATTGACTGAGAAAATTGAATGCCGATTTAATGTAGTTAGGAAAGAATTTGTTGAAAACAGCAAGGAATGTGATAAGAGAATAAAAATAGTGGAAGATAAAGTAGAAGAAATAGATAGAATTAAATCCAATCAGAACGTTTTAGCGAAGCGTATAGATGAGAAGAATGAGAAATTGGAGAAAGACCTTAAGTCGGTAAAAGATGACCTCAAGTCAGTAGAAGGAAATGCCAGAATGGTAGTGGAAGAAGGAATTAAATCATGTCATGTGAAATTAAGGCAGGAGATCAGTCAAATCCAATTAGGTAGCAGCATATGTAATAGGTACGTATCTTGTACGAAGGACTCTGAATTACCCAAGTTTAATGGTCGGCAGTTTAATCCGATGGAATTCTTGAAAACGGTGGAGAAACGGTTTTCCAAGAATCTTGACGATGGTTTGATCGAGTGGAGTATGGTTGATGAGATGTTGGATATTGCATTTGTTGGAGAAGCGAGATCCTGGTTTCAAGTTTATAGACAGGGTATTTCGAGTTTAGAGGAATTTAGGGAGAAATTTAGTTCTAAATTTTGGAGTGAAGCTATTCAGGGAAGGGAAAGAGATCGCGTGCTATTTGGCAAGTATAAACCTCAGGAAGGTGTATCTATGACGGAATATTTCTTGGCGCATGTTCTGATCAGCCAGAATATTGAAGGTCTAGCATCGGAGAGAGATACAGTCCGCCAGATGTTGAGGCATTTTCCTGAGAAGGTCGGATTAGCTGCATGTATGCAGAATATTGTTACGATTAAGGAATTAGAGCAGCTGTTAGAGAGGTTTGATGCTTTGGAAGGGCAGGGGAGGACTAGGCAAAGTGAAGGTAGAAATTACGGGGATAATGGGAGACAAGGTAATCAGGTAGCGGGAGATAGGAATAATCAGAATTTCAGTCATTCTAGGCAAGGGAATCAGGGTGGTAATTCCGGAAGGGGAAATAGACAGTCTAATCAGGGAGTTAATCACCAGGAATATTATGGCAGAAGACCTAATCAAGGGGAATCAGAAAGTAGGGGGCGTACGGATCAAATACCTCCAGATCAAGTGCAGAGACATGATAATAGTGAACAGTCCACGTCAAGTAATTTAAACCGGAATCGGACTTCTTAGTTGGGTCAGATAGGCAGTCCGATACCGAAATTCCTATTCACGCGATGAAACAGGTAAGTTACGAGGTAGACGTGAAAGAGGAATTATTGTATGACCATGTGTTTTGTGTTCAGGGAGGTTTTGAGAATAGGGGGCGTGATGAAAGTAAGAATGATGTGTCGGATAACTTACTTTGTACTAGTGGTGATGGTAATAGCGGTGTTGCGATCGATAATCTTGTGGAAGTTTCTGAAATTGAAAGTGAAGTTTTTTGTGAAGATGAAGGTTGTTTTGTGAGTGAAGAGTGTTCACGGAGTATACATCATGAGGATGTTTTTGTTGATTTAAGTGTACGTGAGGAGAGTAAAGTTAGGTCCATTATGTGTGAAAATGGTGACTTTGAGATTAATGAAACTTCTGGTAAGAGAGTCGAAAGTAGCAGTGTTGTTGGCATGAAAGTGGTGCAAGTAGGAGCTGATATGGAAGGTGGTGAAGATGGATTAATTGTTGGGTCATTTAGTAGTAATGACAGCAATTTCAAAGTGTATTATGGTAAGAATTTCAATAATAGAGTGAGCGTGTGTGAGAATGGAAGTGTGCGTGAGATGATAGAAAGCCTGTACAAGCGAGTGCGTAATGTTTTATTTAAGTCTGAGAGTTGTGTGAATGATTTGAATGACGTACTGTGTGATATCGATGTGGAATGTGTGAAAAAGTATGTGATCTGTTTGCTTGCATTAATTATGGTTTTGTGGAAGAGTAAACATAGTAAGATTCCCGAATATTTCAGAAAGAGGGATTTCTTGGTTATGAATGTTCCGAATGAAAGTTTGTATGATTCTTGTGTGACTGGATGGTACGAATCTTTGTGTGTGAGATAGATTGTATTCTAGACGTAGTTAGTTTTTATTACGGTACGCATTCCTCGCTTATCGATGTCGATATTACGTTTATATGTATTTTTTCAATTATATCAGGGTCCGTATACTGTGGACAGTAGAATAGGCAAGTGTGCTTATAGGCTCCTAACCGCTGAAAATAAGGTTCTTGGGACATTTAATATCTATAGCCTTCGCAGATATAAGAGATAGGATCTGCACCTTGGATGTATATATTATCAATTGTGAGTTATGTGTACAGTAGTAAGAAGGGATTGTGTTCTATGGTATATGAAACAATCGGAGTTGTGTGTATATAGCCATATTATTATTGTTTGGACAAATTGTATTTCGTGTGTGCGAATACAATGCAGTAGACGCAATGTATATATCATTATTACAGTAAATTATGTGTACAGTAGTAAGAAGGGATTGTGTTCTATGGTATATGAAACAATCGGAGTTGTGTGTATATAGCCACATTATTATTATTATTGTTTGGACAAATTGTATTTCGTGTGTGCGAATACAATGCAGTAGACGCAATGTATATATCATTATTACAGTAAATTATGTGTTCAGTTATGCCATTATAATGTTATGTATGAAGTTCTGTTTTATGGTGAATCATAATATATGATATCATCGATTCACCAAGGGGGCGTTATGTGATAGTACATATATCACACCCCCGAATTATATGTAGAAGTTAGAGATATTATTGTCAGTATTCGATTTATTATTATTATTATTATTATTATTATTATTATTATTATTATCAGTATTATTATTATTATTATTATTATTATCAGTATTTCATTTGTATGTTTTGTCATTTATATTGGTAAGCTGGAAGATATCCACATATGTAGGTATGAGTAATTTGTTTTGCACGAGTGGGAAAACATTGCTGTAATAACTCTGGTAATTTGAATGAGTCATCTGGCTACCCCAGTGTCTGTTATGATGTACTTGTGTCAGGAAATTCCATTACTCGTGTATATATCCCAGCCTGATAAGATAAGCTTGTTGTTGTACCAGGAAAGTTTGGTGATTCATGAAAACTCCCCAGAGTTTGTTATTATCTTGGGAGGAAGAAGTAGTTCAGGGCTTGGTCTTGATTTGAGATCACTCATGATTGGCTGGCATGCACCAATCCAGACGTCTCATCTGAGAGGAGGGGGATGTTGATGTCTATAAAGGTTGGTCATACGGCGGCAACCAGATGATTGTATGAGACATTGTATGAGAGATTGTATGAGAAACATTGTAAGGGTGATTGTGAAGGTGATTGTATAGGAACGAGAAGGAAGATAACTACAACTACAACTGAGGCACTGTACGGGAAGGAAGTGGTGCTGATACACGGTACTGGAGTGACACGGCAGCAATGGCCTGGACTTCAAACGTTCGTGGAGCGTAGTCTCGTTATGTTTGTGGAAAGTGGCTGATTGTGGAGAGTGCTTGCGCATTAAGTATTGTAGCAATTGTGGCGGCCTAGCATTATATGTTGGTGAAAGCTATCTCAGACTTTCCATAAATTTATGTTGAGGATCGACCGACGTGTGTATATATCTTTACAACAAGTGTTAAAATATGTGAACACAGTAGTTCAAGGTACAGTGTCTGTGTGATGTGATGACTGCCGATTATGAGAATCGGTAAGTCGAATTGATATAGAGACAGTGAAGGGTATTTATCTTCATACATGTACATTGTTCATCAGACCATCTACAAATGGTAGTTTAGTTCTCGCTTTCGTTTTCCCACGGTTTTCATTATTATTGTTGTTGTTGTTGTAAATATGGAGTCTTCCAGCAATATTTTATGTGTGTATTATATGTATAATGTTGTATGTTGATGAGGTGCTCATGCATGGAATTTGTTCAGAATATAGTTAGCTATTTTAGAATCAGTGTTATTGATGAACCTAGGTGCAGTTCCTACCTAATTAGTCGTTTTCAGGAGGTTAGGTAAGGCCTGCAGCAGATGTACCAATACGCAGCATTATGTACACGCCCTGGGATATAAAGTTTATCATGCTCTTATCTAAATTCGAGGGATCCATTCTGGTGAACTCTGGCGCCCATACTACGGACATTTCGGTTAATTATGCTTATTAATTTTATTAAGTTTTTGAGTAATTTTATTTATATATTTATATTCATGATTTTATTTATTAGTAGTCATCATCAAAATGTTACACTGTATCGCCGGTGGTTTCTGAACGTGGAGAACTTTCGATCAAACGCATATGCCTAATCTTCATCGCTATGAAGAGGACATGATCGGACTTCACTTCGCGTCTGTACCGCCTACGAATTTCACTCATAGCCATCATAAACGGAGTGATATGCTCGATCTTGAATGTACAGCACGCGGTTCACCGAGGTAGATACTTGGAAACGAAAGATTCGCCGTCCACATTAGAGTGTGTTGCTTAGCGACAAACAACTTGTGTAGAAATTCGTTATCGTCTGCTATCGAACTACGAGCTTGCGTTCTGAGATCAGCATATAAAAACACGTAACTAAGAGCGTACAGTCTTATAGCAACGTATAGATGGCGCTACTGACCTAGTATACATAGATGACGAACACTGGATGGCATGGTTACAATGATGTCGAGAAATTGATGACATTAATTACAGACACCCAGGCTAAAAACATATCCATGTTAAAAATACGATTGAGGATGTCGACATACTTCAGGGTTGTCGACAGAGGGGCTAGAAGCCACTACCTCCCGAATGTAAGCTCACAGTTACGTAACCTAAGTCGCGTAGCCAACCTATAAACCAAACACTACAGAGAGCCAAACAACAAATACTAACACTCTATCCACTCATACACAGCCGCAGCTCACTATCCAGAAAGAACGTACTAATAATTTACACCTCATTCATTAGACCAATCATTACATACGCACTACCAGCAATAGGCTTTCTCTCCAGAACAACCATACAAAAATTGCAGTACATACAAAACTGGGCACTAAAACTAGCAGTTAAAAACTTCAACACAAGCATTGCAGATCTACACACCATTACAAAAATACCATACATACTAGACTTCGCCCTCGACCAAGCAACGAACTTCTACAACAAAACACAGCAACACAACAACCCACTAATAAGATCTTTAGGCCAATACGAACCAGACCGTCACGACAAAATTCACCGTTCACCTAAATACATATTCTTAATAAAAGACATACTACAAAACCCTGACTAACACAATAACAGACAACGCCCACACACCTGAACAGTCACTTACACAACAAGATAAGGACCGTTTTTTGTAACCTTTGCCACGAACCAAGAACCGCCGAAGCGGGTAGCACAATATGCGCAATATTGATAAACAAATGCAAAACAACTGCTGTAAATCTAAATTACCAGTGTCATAAACAACCGACACACAAGAATAACATCCTATTCTTGCTTACAACCCAGCGACAGGGTCTGATGCACTTAAGAAATATCGGGCGTGGTCAGAGCTTGGATGGGTAACCATCCAGACTCGGCCCCTGCTGCTGGACTTTATTAATTTAGATATATTCCCACAAAGCCATGGCACTCTGCGGATAAAGTTGAAATTTTACCATGTCCCACATAACAGTAATCAACTACAGCACAAACTTCACCATTTTTCTTTATTATTATTATTATTATTATTATTATTATTATTATTATTATTATCACAAATACTTATATACTTATTATCTTTATACTCTATTTCCTACAACAGGCCAGGTGAGGAGCGCTACATAGCGCACCGGTACTGGCACCGCAATCGGCACTCCCTTAAGGGTTGTCCAAACTGAAAATATGGGAAATTTGTGGTCGGTGGATGCGGAGACGAGATCGCCGCGCAAGGTCCGTGGCTCTACATCTTTGCATTCGGACCGACCAACTGAGAAGAGCGCTGGTGGCCACGGCTCTACCGTGACACTACGCCTCTGCATTCGGGAGATCGGGAGGGGCTGGTCCCCACGGGCGCGTGCCCTCAGAATGGTTTTCCGTGGTTTTCTATTCCCCTGTACTAAAGCGAATGCCGGGATAGTTCCTAGTGTAGGCCAAGGCAGCCAACCTTCTCACATTCACTACAAATCTTCTCCACTCTAATCTCATGGCCTGGGAGACGGCGTCACCGTCCAAGAGCCCCACCTCTTCAGGGGAGGAATGAAAAACCAATAGTAGTACTAGTCGCAGTATTATTATTATTAGTAGTAGTAGCAGCAGCCTTACTCGCTTTAATTGAGATTCGCTCCCCAGCCACCTCGGTGAGAAGCAAGCGACGAAATTACTGACCTATGGCGCCTCGGAAGCAAAAGTTTTAATTCATACAACAGATCTTACTTTACAAAGGAAATTTAATGTGCCCTCCTGTAAGTTTTTGACTAAGAGGTCCACAACCTCACCATAATCACTTATTGTTTGTTTCCGTTATGTCTAATTTGTTTTCATTCTTTTCTTCAATAGGTTTTAACACTTTTTAGCATCTTTTTCACTGAAGATGTCTCAAACGAGTTGATTATTACTCCAACTAATGATAGAATTGTGTATATATTGAATTGTTTTAATCCCGTCATGTCTCTTTTGTTTTTCATTCTTTCCTTAATTACGTTTTAACAGATTTTTTTAGCATAAATTATGTAAATAACTTTACCCTTTTTGACTGAAGATGGCTCAAACGAGTTGAAACATGTTTGACTTTCATTTCTTCATCTAATGATGGAGATATGTATGTATTGAATAGGAGGACACATTAAATTTCCTTTGTAAAGTGAAAACCGTCAATACGGAATGATTGTAATATCTTGTAATACAATAGATCTTACACCACATTTCTGTGAAGCCAGTCTAAATGACACACTCGCCGTAGAATGTCAAAGGAAACCATCAGGGTTCTTCCCCTTCGAAAGCCGAGCCCGTAACGGTTCATTTCCTCAACACAAGTAACGAACATCTGACTAGTTCTAGCTGTAACTTGTGACGTAGGCGACTTCGTTACTCGCTCTCAGTCATACAGAGCAGGTAATGGGTGCTCCGATGAACTCCGATCATGACGTTCACTTCATTTTGATCCCTGAGAGAAATTGAGGAAGGAATTATTTCTCTGAAATGAGGCGATGAGTAGAGGCCTGCACGGATGCGGATCTGCGGATATCCGCGAAGTTAGTGTCTTGGCGGACGCAAACTGTATGGCAGTGAGGATAATTTTGATGATAATTTAAAATAATGTTTATTCATTTTCACTCAGGTATATTCTTATTTTTGCTTGTGCTCAGGCGACTCTTGACATTGGATGGGGGAATGGTGATATACAGAGGCATGATTTTTTCGCATTAACGATAAGCGCGACAAGAAATATGTTGAAGCGATTTGGAGATATCTTAACGAATCATGTGATTCTGGTTAAGAAATTAGTGATTTTGTCTCGGAAACTAAAGCAACAAGGCCAGTTCAAAGCGAAATCTAGTTATTTTTCGACACGTGCGAAAATGCAGCGAAATTCATGGATAATAACGATCTTTAAATGTATTCCAATATCACATGTGTGAAGAGAACCGGAACACAGAATAAGGATTTCTCATTTCGACAAATTATCTCTTCGTATTAGGATTCTATAAAATTCCTTAATAGTATGGCCATATAGGGTGAAAGCTACGGTCATCTAGCGTGAAAGGGTAATTTGTTATGTAATCACGACTAGGGCTATATTATAGCTCTAATCAAGATTACATAAGGAATAATGAATAATTACCAATAGCGTTTCTCATTGTTTATCTATCTTTCACACAAATAATTCAAAAATCTCACGAATTTAACTTTTTATGAATAATATTAGGAAATGATTAACGCGAAATTAAAGCGATGGGGTCAGCCCTATTTCACGAAATAACGCGAAAACTCGTTTCCTTTTCGCGAAATCGAACATAAATTAATGCGATAAAATCATGCCCCTAGTGAGATATAAAGAGCCTTCACACCATAAAGCCGTAAATCATACCATCCTGCCCGCAATTAGTGGACGCAAGGAACAAAGTTTCCGAAAGGGAACCGCTCAATATCGCACCCATAAGGCGAAAGCAAAAGGGTACAATATGTCTGTAGTTGTTGCAAGAGGAAATCCTTCATAAAAGTGTGACTGTAGGGAGTCTGCCTGTTGTGCCTTGGGTGTAATAAAGCTAAATATTTACAATATCCACGGATAACCCTTCGTGGATGCGGATGGAACAAGAGCGGATGCGGAGTGGATGCGGAATGGATGCGGAGCGAATGCAAATAATATTTTTTACATCCACATAGGGCTCTAGTGATGGGCTACGACTACTAGTGTGTTGTTCTGTTAAATCAACCCTTTCCTTTCTTTTGATGCAGAATGCGTTCATAGTTTCGGAACTGTAATTTGCCGCTGAGCGTTGCAAAAAAACACGGACGTTGTAAAAGCGAAATAATTTCTAAACAACTCATGGGACGACGGTCTACAGTATTTCATTTTAAAAGTAAAAGGACCGTCGACAGCCCTGAAGAGGGTTTTCCGTGATTTCCCATTTTCATTTCACAGCAGGCAAATGCGGGGGCTGTACCTTAATAAGGCTACGGCCTCTATCAATGAATGAATGAATGAATGAATGAATGAATGAATGAATGAATGAATCATTCAATCAATCAATCAATCAATCACTACTGATCTGCATTGTCACTCATGTGGCAGATTCCCGATCTGTTGTTTTCCTAGCCTTCCTAATTCAGTCTTAACCCTTTCCCATCATTGCGCCCCCGAAAACTTTCGACCGGGCGAGTTTGTCGTGCAGTTAGGGCCGCGCAGCTGTGAGCTTGCATCCGGGAGATAGTGCGTTCGAACCCCACTGTCGGCAGACCTGAAGATGGCTTTACGTGTTTTCGCATTCTCACACCAGGAAAATGCTGGGGATGTATCTTGATTAAGGCCACAGCCGCTCCCTTCCCACTCCTAGGCCTTCCCTATCTCATCGTCGCCATAAGACCCATCTGTGTCGGTGCGACGTAAAACAAATTGTAAAAAAGGAAAAAAGAGAACCGTCGGCGTGTTAGTGCGACGTTAAACCACTAGCAAAAATGGACCAGTGTACCCAGCCATACATTAACAGAGATACATTAACGCCTCCATCAACGTGCCGCGCGGTTAGCAGTTAGGCCCTCTACACACGGTACTGCTCATTAGAAACGTAACTGGTCTGCGACTGGGCGCGTAAATTGCTTAGTCACTGAACAGTGACTCGGCTCCACATACGAAGCCGATTTTTCCCAATTAGTCACAAAGTTTGGTGCGTACTCTCTAGATCGCTTCTCTACTTTGCTGGAATGTCAACTACTGACTCAAGTGACGAAGAAGACATGGTGGTGTTTCACTATTTCAGGAGTAAAAATAGGAAAGGGTATTGGGTTAACCCATGTCTTAAAAAGAACATCCACTGCAGATTAATCATAGCAGCAAAGAAGCTCGAAAAAACAGACGATAAATTAATTTCTCTTCATCGTACGATCAAACACAGTTATATGGACATGGTGCAGCTTATTGCGCCTGCCATTCGTCGACATAAAAGCGCATTGATCACTGGGAACTGAGAAACAAAACTCACTGGTGACCGTCTCGGCGATTCACCTGGAACTGATCACAAACTAACTACCAGGGAACGGATTTCCATGTGAATACATATATATTTAGGAAACTAAAAGTTATTGTATTTTGTATTATCTTTACGAATCATGACGTGTGGAGTTTACGCAATGTTTATTTTCCACATTTTTGCATATTTTGGAGTTTAACACATAGGTTCCGTATTCATAGTCATTAAAATCAAAATAGTCCATATTTCGGCTAAAAAGTGTAACATTATTTCGTCACTCGGGAAATCCCATTCATCAGCAATGCGAAAACAGTTGTCTGTGACGGAAGTGTGAGGGATGACGTTAGTTACTTTTAGAGTCATTTTTCATGCAATAAAAAAGGGCTCAAAAAGGCTACAAATCTTGCATCTGTCACTTTCTGAAAATTTAGAAATTCTAAATAATACTGTGTAATATAATAAGTGAATCGTGGTAGAGATAAAGTAGCAAAAATGAACATAGAAACTGGATATGATGAAATGGGAAAGATTGCTGCAATGCTGTGTGAAGTTAACGATGAACTTAAACCTAGCAGACATTGTGAAGTTTTCTTATTACCTCTTCTGATGTTACCGGGCGAGTTGGCCGTGCGCGTAGAGGCGCGCGGCTGTGAGCTTGCATCCGGGAGATAGTAGGTTCGAATCCCACTATCGGCAGCCCTGAAGATGGTTTTCCGTGGTTTCCCATTTTCACACCAGGCAAATGCTGGGGCTGTACCTTAATTAAGGCCACGGCCGCTTCCTTCCAACTCCTAGGCCTTTCCTATCCCATCGTCGCCATAAGACCTATCTGTGTCGGTGCGACGTAAAGCCTGTAGCAAAACAAAAAAAAAAAATCTTCTGATGTTGAATGCCGATTCACTCAATATAAATCTGCCCTCAGACAATAGATGAATATTCACTTTCCAGCACTTAGAAGAACATTTTGTAATCCATTGTTTTGTTAACAGAGAATAAAAATTTTATGTGTTATTTGAAGGTCACATTAAAATGGGAAGTGCAACATTATGTTTCATGTAAGCCTACTTTGTTTAGTTTCATTGAACTTTAATGTCCGACTCGTTGGCTGAACGGTAAGCGCACTGGCCTTCGGTTCAGAGGGTCCAGGGTTCGATTCCCGGCCGGGTAGGGGATTTTAACCTTGATTGGTTAATTCCAGTGGCACGGGGACTGGGTGTATGTGTTGTCTTCATCCTCATTTCATCCTCATTACGACGCGCAGGTCGCCTACGGGAGTCAAATAGAAAAGACCTGCACCTGGCGAGCCGAACCCATCCTGGGATATCCCGGCACTAAAAAGCCATACGACATTTCATTGAACTTTAATATCAAATAGAAATTATCTATTTTTTTTTTTGCAGTTTTAAGTCCATATATACAGCCAAACCCGTTTATTGCGACATCACCTTTAACGACATACTGGATATAACGGCGACATCTAACAGTCCCGTCTGAATCATATATAAACACTGTATTTAAAAACTCGCTTAGTACGACATAAAGTATAAAACGGCGTATTTTAATCATATTTTCGGAGTAATGTATCGGCTATAACGTCCAATGTTGATTTTTGTTTGTTACGTATTTTGGAATTGCTCATAACAATATAACGCTTATAATTGTAGACTTCAAATCAGTCTGTCTGTTAAGTTGTCAAGGCAAGCATCGCTGTGCAGATGACTCAAAAGAAAATGCAAGTGTTTAATACTGAAAAGAAGTCCCACATATGTGGCGATTAGAAAACTGGCAAACAAGCGTAAGGCACAGCACTGAACGATTTCTACAATTTGGAAGGACAGAGAGCAAATACGGTCTCTTCTTTTTTTGCTAGTGGCTTTACGTCGCACTGACACAGATAGGTTTTATGGCGACGATGGTATAGGAAAGGATTAGGAGTAAGAAGGAAACGGCCGTGGCTTTAATTAGGGTACAGCCCAACCATTTGCCTGGTGTGAAAATTGGAAACCGAGGAAAACCATCTTCAGGGCTGCCGACAGTGGGATTCGAACCCACTATCTCCCGGATGTAAGCTCACAGCTGCGCGCCCCTAACCGCACGGCTAACTCGCCCGGTAAATTCGTTATTAGTCAAGCGGGCCAGAATATCTGTGCACAAAGGTATTCAAGAATCTTTACTTGGATGTTTTAAGCAGCAAAGAACAAATAATGTTCCGACCTGTTCTTCAAGCGAAAGCCAATGTAATTCCTCGCACTCCCACTGCACAAATACTGTAAGTTACTGTAAATGCAATACTTCTTTTAGGGACGTTTCTTGAAGTTTTAATTTCTTCTTCTTCCTTATCTGTTTACCCTCCAGGGTCGGTTTTTCCCTCGGACTCAACGAGGGATCCCACCTCTACCGCCTCTAGGGCAGTGCCCTGGAGCTGCAGACTCTGGGTCGGGGGATACAACTGGGGAGGATGACCAATACCTCGCCCAGGCGGCCTCACCTGCTATGCTGAACAGGGGCCTTGCGGGGGAATGGGAAGATTGGAAGGGAAAGACAAGGAAGAGGGAAGGAAGCGGCCGTGGCTTCAAGTCAGGTACCATCCCGGCCCTATGCCTGGAGGAGAAGTGGGAAACCACTTCCAGGATGGCTGAGGTGGAAATCGAACAGAAATCTACTCAGTTGACTTCTCGAGGCTGAGTGGACCCCGTTCCAGCCCTCGTAGCACTTTTCAAATTTCGTGACAGAGCCTGGAATCGAATCCGGGCCTCCGGGAGTGGCAGCTAATCACACTAACCGCTACACCACAGAGAAGGACGAAGTTTTAATTCATTTTTCTTAATTAATCATGTAAGTGTGAAGGCTAAAACTTACAGTTATGACAATTTTTGCAAAGACGGAAAACAAAACCGGTTTGTGCAATAATCGACTGTAACGAGCGTTCGATTGACGGTTCCTTCGAAGTCGCTATAACCGATTTCGACTGTAATTCCATACTTAAATAAAAATAACTAAAAGTATATATATAAATATTTCATTAATTATTATGACATATAAATCCGTTCGCTGCTAATTACTAACGTGGATTACTAACTGGTGGTGTCGCGTGTGTCATTCCATTTAATTACGCAGAAACTAGTTCCCAAGTGATCGGCGAGAAACTCGAGTTACCGATCAGTTTCTAACGCGTAGCTTCGTGTGTACAGGGTCTTAGTGTCTAACTGAGTTTTACAAGTATGCGGCATTAAGAAAAGAAACAAATAGGGAACATTCGAGAAATTTATTGTCCGAAGCATTGGGAACTTTTTCTGTTTGCAAAGTGTCAAGCATTAAATGGCTTGGCATCTAAAACGCATTCGAGATAGAATGGCTTGTCAGGATTCCAAACATCCAAAATCAGCCATGCCAGAGCATCACAAGGCTTATGGGAGCGTCTCAAAGTTCCGGTGCCCGAGCGTCGGACGGCGAATTCCACGCTATTGAACATTGTCTTGGTAGTTGAAAATGATTTGGAACTCATGGATGAGGATACTGATTGACCTGCTGATGAAGAGTCTCTGTTTCACCCAACGAAGCTTCCACGACTCAGTGTGATACAAATACAAATTTAAATTTCATCCGTAATATTGATCACGTCCGCCTCTGTGGTGTAGTGGTTAGAATGATTAGCTGCCATCCCCGGAAGTCCGGGTTCGATTCCCGGCTCTGCCACGTAATTTGAAAAGTGGTGCGAGGGCTGGGTCGGGGTCCACTCAGCCTCGAAGATCAACTGAGTTGAGCGGGTTTCGATTCCCACTTCAGCCATCCTCGAAGTGGTTTTCCGTAGTTTCCCACATCTCCTCCAGGTAAATGCCGGGACGGTACCTAACTTAAGGTCACGCCCACTTCCTTCCCTCTTCCTTGTCTATCCCTTCCACTCTTTCCATCTCCGACTAGGCCCTCTTCAGCATAGCAGGTGAGGCCGCCTGGACTAGGTACTGGTCCTTCTTCCCAGTTGTATATCCCGACCAAAAGTCTCACGCTCCATAATACTGTCCCTTAGGCTGTAGAGGGGGAGTACCTCGCTGAGTCCGAGAGAAAAACCAGCCCTGGAGGGTAAACAGATGAAAGAAAGAAAGAAAGAAAGAAAGAAAGAAAGAAAGAAAGAAAGAAAGAAAGAAAGAAAGAATAGTGATCTCTTTGCATGTGCATGCTACTTCTCGTCTTACAGACCCATTGTACGACGACTTTGTCTTAATGATGTGTAATACTTTTTTAGAATTAACAATACAGTTCCAAACTAATACTGACTAGATAATTTATTTCCACAGTAATCGCACACTAGGCCTACGTTTTCTTCCTTTAAACTTGCAGCCCTGATCCTGACACAGCACTGATCGATTATTATTATTATTATTATTATTATTATTATTATTATTATTATTATTATTATTATTATTATTTCTTTTATTTCGATCAGGTATGGACCATGCTATTTCAATCGTTTTCTGTCTTGAGCATTACCACTCGCCCAGTAGCCTATTCCCGCATCCTTCTTCGGTCCACATCTTGCCTGTCTTCATTTTAGGTTTTGTTCGAAAACTTTGTAAACCTTCAAGTTTCTCTTTAAAGGGTCACGTTGCAAGATGTCATCACGTAAGATGCCCAGTTGTTGTAAACCCGTTTCCAACTCGGTGAACCAGACTCCTTTAGTTTTCTTATTAAGAAAGTAGATAAAGATTCGAGTGGAAAATCTTTGTGGTGTCATTCGTCTTAAAGTGACCATAGAAAGAAATTCTTCTTTTCCTAATAGATTATTATTATTATTATTATTATTATTATTATTAATATTATGAATATTATTATTATTATTATTATTATTATTATTATTATTATTATTATTATTATTATTATTATTATTATTATTATTATTATTATTTGGTTTAATGTCTCTCTGACGCTGTCAATGCTTTCAGCACGGTGGAATGGAAAAGTTCTAGGGCTGGAAAGGTGGCGGCCTAGTTCTTAACCCATTCCTCTACAATGACGCGAACAACCATCATCTTGTGTTATCAATAGGGGGTACGCGTCTGTCTATATGATTCTTTTCGACGTAGAATAAAGTCTTTCCTTTCGTTCCTATACTGTCCCCGCGTAGAATTTCGAACGTCACACTGGAATGTACATCAAGTTCATAACGTTGCCACGATAAACGATTAATATACGGCTAAAACGCGAATGATGAAAATATTATTTGAAGTCAGTTTCAATAACCGCTGACGTCAAGGTATCTTAAAAATAAGAAATGTCGTGACGCAGTAACATTAGTAGGCTATATTTCACGACTCCGTGGTGCTAGAGCGTTGTAAGTGGTATCGCTACGTTTACCTTGTAGAGCTCTTATCATAGTAACTACCATCGGTCACCGTAACTTGTAAAACTTCGGGACCAGGTCAGTTGAAATAAGTAACTCAGACGGTAGTGGGCTGGCCTTCTGAGCCCAACTTGGCAGGTTCGATCCTGACTCAGTCCGGTGGTATTTGAAGGTGCTCAAATGCGTCAGCCTCGTGCCGGTAGTTTTAATGACACGTAAAAGAACTCATGAGGGACAAAATTCCAGCACCACGGTGTCACCGAAAACGTACGTTTTCTTTTACAAGTTGCTTTGCGTCGCAGCGATACCGATAGGTCTTATGCTGACGATGCGATACGAAAGGGCTAGGAGTGATAAGGAAGCGGCCGTGTCCTTAATTAAGGTACAGCCCCAGCATTTGCCTGATGTGAAAATCGGAAACCAGGGAAAACGATATTCAGGGCTGCTAACAGTGGGGTTCGAACCCACTATCTCCCGAATGTAAGTTCACAGGTAAACGTAGTTAGTGGGACGTAAAAAACAATAACATTATTATTATTATCAGTTGAAAACTGTTCTAAATTTCCAAATTGTCTAAATGGATCGGAAACTACTGTAAACTCGTTCCAAGAAAATCTGAGGAATTGATTATGTCCAAGAAGTGTGCAGCAGAACACACCAGAGGATACCAGCAGCGCAGCACTATAGCCGCGCCTTTGAACGGGGAGTCTGCTGTCGAGGACCTTTCGTAAATCATGTCTGACCACCAACAGTTCGAGGTGGAGCGCGCTGGACGGCTGAGTTTGTCATGATTTGGCAAGCTGCCTCTAAGAACGTTGGTGTTGTTTGGTTACGGTTGTGATGCGTGCGACAGGCTGTGGTACAGGAAGCATTTGAGACACCCAGCAGCCCGGGTGTTTTACTTGTAATTCCATCTATTTAATTTCTGCCAGGAAGTCGTATTCTTCGTCAGAAACCTTGCAGCCGTGCCTCCAACACAAATCAGCCATTTAAAAAATAGTTTTTAGTCAGCTACAGTTTAACACACAGGTTCACTTCATACACAATGGCATGTCGCTTTGAACAACGTTGTAATCTATATATATATATATAAAATAATATGTCCTGACTGACTGATTGACTGACTCATCATCGCCGAGCCAAAACTACTGGACATAAAGAAATGACATTTTGGGGATACATTTATACTAAGGGAGGATTCTTGGATATTCCGTCGCTAAGGGGGTCGAAAGGGGAGGGGTGAATTGTTTAAATGAGTATAGGTTATCTATATCTCAAAAACCTAAACGTTTACAGACGTAAAATTTCATATTTGGAATTTCCCTTAAAAATAAAGAAACATGTACTTTTTTGTTTCCAGAAAACCCCATTAAAGGGGGTGAAAAGGATGAGAAAGGTGAAAAGGGCGTTAAATACCTTTTATGAGGATACTTGTATCTCAAAAACTGAAGATGTTGCAGACAGGAAAATTGGTATTTGAAATCTCCCTTAAAAATAAAGAAAGACGCATATTTTTGTTTTTGGAAAATCTAATTAATGGGGGGGGGGTGACAGGAGTGACAAAATGGGTGAATTTTAAAACGACTGTTTCTACAGTATATCTCAAAAACGTAACATGTTACAGACGTGAAATTTGGTATTTGTAATCTCCTCTAAAAGTAAAGAGACATATATCATTTGTTTTCGGAAAATCCAGTTAAGGGGAACTAAAAAATGGGGTGATTTTTTAAAAAATGAACATATCTGCAGTTTATCCCAAAACTTAACATGTTACAGACGTCAAAATTGGAATTTTTAATCTCTTTTATATATAAAGAAACAAGTATTTTTTTGTTTTAGAATAAACTATTCAGAGAGCGGGGACAAAGGACTGAAAAAGGGAATGAATTATTTTTATTAGGATAATGATATCTCAAAAACTGAATATGTCACAAACGTGAAAATTGGTATTTGGAGTCTCCTTTAAAACTAAAGAAATACGTACTTTCTTGTTTTCGGAAAATCCTCTTAAAAGAGGTGAAAGAATTGAAAAATTAATTGAATTCTTTGTATGAGGATACTCATATCTCAAAACTAAAGATGTTGTAGACGTAAATATTGGTGTTGTGAATCTCCTTTAAAAATAAATAAACACGTATTATTTTGTTTTCGAAAAATTCACTTAAGAGGAGGGTGAAAGAATTGAAAAATTAGTTGAATTATTTCCATGAGGATACTCATAAGTTATCTAAAAAACTAAAAATTGAAAATTGGTATTTGGAATCTCCTTTAAAATAAAGAAACGCATTTTTGGGAGGAAATAAAAGTTCGGAGGGTGGTGTGAAACAGGAGTTGAATTCCTTTTACGAGGATACATTTATCTCAAAAACTGAAGATGTTACAGACATGGAAATAGGTATTTGGAATCTCCTTTAAAAATAAACATGCATTTTATTTTGTTATTTTTCGACATGAGAGTAGACTGTTTCTCACATGTACAGTTCTATGTCACATGGTCATCTTAACCCCAAAAGGCAATACCACAAACGTGGTTCACAATGAGTTTCTGGGGTAAATGAAACTCAAATTTTAGGTGAGTTTTTATACTTTAGGAAGTTTCAGATTATGTCTTAGTACAGTACCAAGGAACGATTACTTTTATCAAATTACGAAATCCTCGCGAGCGAAGCCGCGGGTAGCTGCTAGTTTAATGTATGTTTCTTAGAGAAGGTGTACTATTGTTAGACAGCAAAAGCAAACCAAACACCATCTCCGTACAGCCCATGAAGGCCCTCGGAGGAATGGGAGGTAAAGGTTCCTACTATTCTTAACCTCGGCAAAGGTGGATAGAGTTGTTAGCTCTATGTCCAGCCGCTTTTTCCTACAGGAATTAACTTCTGACTCATTTTTGGTGTAGGTTGAGTGAACCTCAGAGCTATGTGTCACTCCAAAACTGAAAATCGCATTTCTTAAATTTTTCGACTTTCTGACAACGAATCGAACCCACTTTCCTCCGTATGAACCGAGCACACCTCAAAGTCTCGGCTAGGCAGTCCCTATTGTTAGGTAGATCCGCGGATTATTTGATGATAATAACGTTGATTCACTGGTTGGGAAAAGTACGTTCAGTTTCGTGAACTGATTGTAAGATACACTGTATTTTGGGATTGTTTTAAATGTGGAATACGCGATCATTAGATGACTGATACCTGTCACTTCGTTTTCGCTTGTGTCCACATCGGTGAACGAAGTGTTCTTATGTGGAAGACGTGATCATGATAGCATCCATGTCCAAGTTTAATTCTGGTAATGGTAGAAACATGTTCTGCATTGAACCTGAAGTTTATGAACCATGGCTCTACTGGCATTAGTCAGTCTTGTCACTCTTAGAACGAGAACGTCGCTATGCGTATCCTTGAAAGTCGCCAGAAGTCGTAAAGTACTGTTCAATTTAAAAAATATCGCATTTTGTTTTATAATTTAAGGTTACACGTAACAATTTAAAATATTTTCAATTTACTATAATGATTTTTATTTTATTTTTAAAGCTGTAAATTCTCTATTAAACTGAGGACCAAGGACCCCCCCCCCGCTAAAAATTTATGTGCGTTTTGCTCGATACAGTCTTAAATTACTGGTTACTTGGGAATCAGAGAATATATTATTCATTAAGTGGTCTCTTGTTAGAAAAATGTTCAGCAACGAACATTGATAAAATTCCTTTCTAAGGCTTAAAAGTAATCTTCTGTTGTGTTGGATCAGTCGGTTTAGCATAGGTTATATAATTGCACGACAGTATTTGCAAAGAGCTTCTGTTGATTCGTCAGCCACGCTAGTAAACCATCCCTCATAATTTCGGTCGGATTCCCATTCTTTTAGGAAGTAGAACAACGTTGAACATCACCAAGCTCAAGAAACTTCAAATCACAACACTTCCGTTCACTGACTGCCTGCAAATTGTTGTTATGATATAATATACAAACAAGAAAATACACTATTGGCCTAAACCACGGTTTTGAATTTCTGAGAGCATTCGTTACAATGACAGCTTATTACTCTTCTCACTTTTGTAATCGGATAAGTAGTTTTATTTCTGCGTCGAAGGTCGTGCTAGATTTTTTTCGTGTGGCTATTTCTAGCCGAGTGCAGCCCTTGTAAGGCAGACCCTCCGATGAGGGTGGGCGGCATCTGCCATTTGTAGGTAACTGCGTGTTATTGTGGTGGAGGATAGTGTTGTGTGTGGTGTGTGAGTTACAGGTATGTTGGGGGACAGCACAAACACCCAGCCCCCGAGCCATTGGAATTAACCAATGAAGGTTAAAATCCCCGACTCGGCCGGGAATAGAACCCGGGACCCTCTGAACCGAAGGCCAAGCAGCCAACGAGTCGGACAGTACTAGATACTAAGGGCGAATACAGTAAAATAATATTTGTCTTTTAGGTGACAAAACGTTTGATAAAATGATTTCCTGAAACTCAAAATTTCACATTTCAAGACTACATTGTATGAACGGGTAGAAGTCTCCAGTTTTTTTGTCGCTAGTTGCTAAAGCTTAAATTTTGTTGTTTTCACTGATGACAAGTCGCTAGATTTAGCGACAAAGTCACCAAGTTGGCAACACTGGCATTAGTGCCTTTGTGCTAGCGTAGGGGCGTTCTTTTAATCTTCTGAGTTTCCGTGTAATCCTTGTCCCATTTCCAGAGCACATGATGGTGAAGTAAGGGAAGAAAGTAATTATGATCTTGATTATGCTGATAAGTCCATACTGAATCGAATCAGGTTGTGTACCACGTTCATTTTCTTCTTAAATATGAAAAGCCCTTCACGAGGGTAAAAGGTCGATACACACGTCTCAGGGCCGTGACGGGCCCATCCATGACGTGACGGCATCTTCCGACAAAATAAAATATCGTCGCCTTGTAATCGAAGTGATGAGCCCCAACACTTCCCATGACCAGTGTTGTCAACCCACACATTTCCTCCTCCCCGCACTATATCTACTGAAGCAGATGTGTTGGGTTAAGGTCTTGTGGTTTCATATGAAGCCACATGGTAGTCTACTATTCTTTTTCAGAATATATGCTGGCAGTTCACAGCAGCAAAGCATATACGGAAATTTTCAAATCTATTTCGAAAGTTATTTTCACTTTCCTTAGTCTTTTCATTGTTTTTCATAAGTATGAAAGAAATAATGTCAAACAATTTCGCATTAATATTGCACTGCCAATAGATGCACCGTATGCACCGTCCGTGCGCTGGGAAGCTCAACCAACTAGTCTTTTCAAGTTTAATTATTTAACCACTCTTTCCGAAATATATGACTGTACTTTTTAACCTTTTCTTTCGATGTGTTGACGTACCAAAAATAATATAATGTTAAAAGAAACACGATATCAAACACGACACTAGCCGGCTCATCAACAACAAATTCTGACTGAGGCTGTGGGTCAGAGCTGGTCTAGAAAACGAGTTGGTGGTATGCAGAACAAGTTCAATAGAACGGGATAAACTGACTATTATACTGTAGTAAGTTCTATATTAATTTTTCTCCTGCTGACGAAAGGTGATATTGTTACCGCTGAAAATCATTTACAGAAGTTTTAAAATCAGTCAAAAATTCCGCTGTCCACTAAATGGAAAATTATACCTGCTGTTCCTTTAAAAAACCGGCCAAATTTAGCAAAATATACGCTGAGTTGGCAACGCTGCCCATAACTGCCTTCGCCGTGACGTCCAGTGCTTCTCCGTGATCCGTGAAGGTAAAATGTATTAGCTCGTTAACGATATTTTCTCATTTTGGTGGACGTGATTTCTCTCGTCCCCCCTTTCCGCTTCTATCTTCCAGTGCTGTGGTTATCTGTGTGCGTTTAGCAGAATTTGCTAGGGGCTTTACGTCGCACCGTCACAGATAGGTCTTATGGCGACGATGGGATAGGAAAGGCCTAGGAGTTGGAAGGAAGCGGCCGTGGCCTTAATTAAGGTACAGCCCCAGCATTTGCCTGGTGTGAAAATGGGAAACCACGGAAAACCATCTTCAGGGCTGCCGATAGTGGGATTCGAACCTACTATCTCCCGGATGCAAGCTCACAGCCGCGCGCCTCTACGCGCACGGCCAACTCGCCCGGTTTAGCAGAATTTGGGTGGAATTCAGTTCACTAATATGATAACTATTACAATATCCAGTAACATTCATGTTTTCAATGTCACTTTTCATTGTTTCAAATACATGTCATTTTTACTATTTTTCTCGTAAATGTTATGTTTGAACTTTTTACAAAAATCTTGGACTTGTGAACGTTCATGTTAATAAAAATTTATCATGAACATTAATATTATTAATTTCAGTGACGTTCTTTCTTAATCCATTTACCATCCAGGGTTGATTTTTCCCTCGGACTTATCGAGGGATCCCACCTCTACCGCCTCATGGGCAGTGTTCTGGACGCGAGACTTCGGGTCGGGGAGATACCTCTAGGGACGGGGACCAGTACCTCGTCCAGGTGGACTCATCTGCTATGCTGAACAGGGGCCTTGTTGAGGGATGGGAAGATTGGAAGGGATGGACAAGGAAGATGGAAGGAAGCAGTCGTGGCCTAAGATAGGTACCATCATGGCATTTGCATGGAGGAGAAGTGGAAAAGCCACGGAAAGCCACTTCGAGGATGGATGAGGTGGGAATTGAACCCCCATCCCCCTTCTACTCAGTTGACCTCCCGAGTCTGAGTGGACCCCCTTCCAGCCCTCGTACCACTTTTCAAATTTCGTGGCAGAGCCGGGAATCGAACCTGGACCTCCAGGGGTGACAGCTAATCACCCTAACCACTACACCACAGAGGCGGACTTCAGTGACGTATCTACTTTTTTTAAATATAATGTATTATCCGTACAATTTATCTTGGTGCATTTACACCCGAGTGCTGAATCGGTCGACCTCGGTGATCTTCGAGATTCGTACTGGCAACCTTTGAAACACAAACTATGAATCGCTTAAGCATCGTTGTGCGACATCTGGCGTACACTTTACGTACGTTCTTTACACAACAAAGCCAAAGTATAGAATTCATGCTAGGAACAAAATTCGCATCGAGAAATGTTTTATAATGTTATATAATGTGTATGTGACATAGTTGTTGGCTTAAGATGATAACGGTTTAGAAATTTCATATCGATCGATCATATTCTCGATTCATTTCAGATTTCATTTTCATTCAGTTGGCAGCACCAGGCAGCACTATCGATACCGGGACAGCTCCCTCCTTACTCCTCACCCCCGTACACAAATGCACCAAGATAAAGTGTGCGGATAATAAATAGACCTAGCATAGGTATACGGCCAGTCTTTCCTTCGGGACAATTGAACAGCATCCTGAATGCATTTATGCTCATTTCATTTTGTCATCTATCAAGTCCTTAAAATTCTCCACCTTATATGTTTTCATATAGGTTGAATCCAGTGTTTCTTAGTATATTCCTCCTCTTCATCCAAGATTATAGATATCCTTGACAGTTTGTCATGGAACTTTTAACTACGGAACTGCACGGAACTGAAGTGTGAGAAAAGACGTGAAAAATTCATGTCGGAAAGGACGGATACGGGACCGGAAAGAACCGTAATATCCTGGAGATATATGAATCAGCCTTCTTAGTGCTCGCGTGAAGTGTTTTACCCGCATGACAAAGGCATCATTTAATGTAACTTAAATACCACCCGCTTGACAATGTATGTGTTACAAGAAAACGTGCAATAAAACACACTAGATATCGTTCTCGAAGTATACAGTGGATTCTTTAATGAATAAATGGCTCAATAAGGTGCGGCTGTGGACTTCAAGTTCCTTAATAGAAATGTACCTACTTGGCCTTGTCCGCCTGATACCTCTTCTTACAGCGATCACTGGATGAGGCGCTCTGCATTCGATGGATCTCGGCTTTCACCTTGGAACAGTGCCAGGCCGTCATCACATAAAATACCAGGTTGAACCCGATCTGGATGGACATGGGACCTACGTAGAACACCAAACGTGCTGGCGAGCCCACTGGAACATAGAAGTCAGAACACTCAACTTGCTTCCTTATCTCTAACATAACGCAAAAGATCACTTTACTTGTGATAACTGGATAACAAATAACAAATTATTAATGTTCTGCCCATGGCATACAGGTGGAATATATGAGGAATCATAAATATTAATAATCTTAAAATAATTTCTTGAACACTGATTAATTGTGGTGGTTTCCCGTTGCCTTCAGCCATTGGAATATTTAGCCGCCCCTAACTTAGTATTAGAATCTGTTTTAGTTGTCCACTCTGGATAAAGGAAACAAACTCTTTTCAGCCGTTCGCCACACTGGGGGTGTTTTATTGTAGCTATAAGGCTCGTTTCCATGGGGCTAGTTTACTTGGCGCAAGTCAAGCTTACCGGCAAGTCGGTATTTACATGGGGCTAGCAGAAGCCGGACGTCGTTGCCAGCTTCCCCTAGTTCAACCCACACATCGTTCTGTGGTAGTGTGCACTCACCCACAACGGGGAAGATACAAGTAACTTATATCGCCGTGGTTTCAATGGAAATATGTGTTACTGATGAAGCTAATGATGCTGCAGTAGTAGTCTTATGTGAAGAACTTAGAAAAATAGTGAAGAAATAATGTCGAGAGCGACGGCCATGTAGGCATTGGGTTGCTCGCAGAGAATCTCATGGAGCATCAAACTGTGTACTTCATAATTATCGAATGAAGTCCGGCTCGATGGCTAAATGGTTAGTGTGCTGGCCTTTGGTCACAAGGGTCTCGGATTCGATTCCCGGCAGGGTTGGGAAATTTGACTATAATTGGTTAATTTCGCTGGCATGGGGGCTGGGTGTATGTGCCGTCTTCATCACGACGCGCAGGTCGCCTACGGGTGTCAAATCAAAAGACCTGCATCTGGCGAGCCGAAATTTTCCTCGGACACTCCCGGCACTAAAAGCCACACGCCATTTCATTTCATCGAATGAAGACTCGCAGGAATACAGAAGGCATCTTATACTGTTGCTTCACATGGCCGAACCTTTTATCACTAAACCGGATACAATCATGAAACGTGCAGTTCCAGCAAGAACCAAGCATGAAGTTACTCTTAGATATCTTGCCAATGGAGATGACTTCTCCTCTGTTGCATTATTTAGAATACCGCCATGAAAAATATAAACATTTTTACCATAAACTCTGCAGTCAGTAATCAACTTTTTACCTTCCTCAAGGAAGCGTCTGCTCTCTTAAACCATTTCAGTACGGGATGATAGATTTCATCTACACCAGCTCCTGTTCTTTTAGACTGCTCTGTCTTGAGTATTTGTTTAGGATAAACATTCTATATTACTTCGATCTTTTTACGTAAGTTATCTATACTATCAACGCAAATGTTCTCTTTCGGCAATGCACTCATTAATTTAATCATGACAGAATTCCCTTTACTTTTATTGGAAGAATGTAGTATGTGCTAAGGGCACTCATACTGCTCATAGATAAGAAAAATACCATTATTTTCATCACAATTCCACTTCGATTACATCTTGGTTCTGTCTTCGCAAACCAGTAACTGAGTAACTCTGTGTTTATAGGCAGCAAGTACGTGTTGGGATGTTGTCGAATTCGTCCGATGGTTATGGGAATTTTGAAATCAACCAATTAGTGAGGTCGAAGTCGTCCGACAGATAGCACAGGCGGTGGGGTCGAACTGGTCCAACGCTAAAACATCGAAAGCAAGAATCGAAGAAGTCTATCGTCCGATCGTATATTATACCAACTGTCCCAATAACATGACACAGGACTATTTGGTAAATATAAATAACTAGCGGCCTTTTGGCTTTGTCAAATGACTTATAACTTCTTCCTTGGATCGAAGAAGCCTTATCGTCCGTTCTATTATACCAAATGTCCCAATAAAATTACACAGGACGTTATAGTTAATATGTTGAGCCCTTATTGAAGTGCTCATTCAATTAATGAGTCATCTAACTTATTCGAATGTATAAAGATGATTTTATTTTGTTTAAGTCTCAGTTATGACAGGGAACGTCTACATTCAGCAGGACATGTCGCAATTTCTGCAGGGAGCTTGGAGCTCGGGTTTGTTTGCCCGCCAGCTAAGTTTGGAAGGAGGAATTTCGACATGACGTACACAAAGCAGAACAAGGAAACAATAGAATTCCAACGGCCAGACCAACGGACAACATTTCGAAGGTCTGGCGACAGGCTACAGGAGCTGGAAATGTACATTTGAAGTAAGCATCACGAACGCAATGTGTTGGACCAATGGAATGATAGAGCCATAGTCAATTTGGCTAGGCACTGGTCTATGTAAGTGATGGCCCCGATCGAGGATACAACGGCGTCTTAGAGGACGAATTGATAAAAGCGATAAGCGCCTGAGCTAGCTACCCTATTATTCGGCTTGATTCGCTGCACGTAACATCAAGAGAATAATTATTTACGTGAGTGCGGGTCAGAACTTATGTTTCTTGATCGTGTGGGGACTTGAACTTTGGTTTAAGACGCTCAGTCTGCATCTCAATTATTCAAGATCTTAAACTTTTGAGAATGGCTCTTATTTTTCGATTTTCGAAGGGAAGAACAGTTTTCAGATAGTCGTTCAATTTTTAGTAGCTTGCCGGTGTAAACAGATTTTACGAGGACATAAAATTCCATAATTTCCAGTCCTGCATTTAACGGGAAATATTTGACCTAGTTACGGGATTAGATAAAAGAAGTTGTTCCGCGACTGAATGGGAACTGATTTCACGGTCAGTGGAAATTACTCCGGCTGTAGTATTCTAGTAACTGGAGGATTAATCTTGACCCAGTTTTCTACACCGTGAAGATGTTTTGAACAACATCCAGGAGCAGCGACGGAGACTACAAGATCACCACTTCAACGCCAGGAGAATGGAGACCCAAGGACTAATCCGGTTCTTTATTGAAGGCACCACTTTTGATATGGCTGGCTAAAACGATGGGGTGCCAGCTGTCCAAATGGCTGACGGCGATAAGTCAACGAAATAGATGAGTACAGAATTTTCAGTGTAATTATGTGAGTGTGAACGTGTTTTAATGTTGCAAAAGGGTATAGGTTATTTTTCATATTTAACTTCAGTAAATTCTGCTTTGTTTGGAAGGACTACGTCCTATTTAAATTAAATTTTAGGAAACTTGCTAATGTAAATATAATTGCAACGTAAATGTGGACCGTTTGGATAAGGTCACAGCTTGCTTTCTTTCCATTTTATGCAGATTTTTTTTTTGCTGAGTGTTTAGCGTAATTTCTTTTACGAGTCTGTTTCTTATTTTAGCCTTATTATTTTGACTTGTTTTGCTCTGATGTTTGAGACGCAGTGTACGTCTCGGGACTTAAATATAAATAAGGATTCAAATTAAAGTCAGGAGGGACTAGATTAAAGTATTATTAATGGGAGTTCAAAGTCTACGGAGACATGCCGTCACGCTTCTGGGAATTCTTGCATGATATGTGAATGAGTATGTGTGAGATGGTGGAGTTTGAATCGACAAATTTTGATAGCGTCATCTTCACGACTATTTGAATATCAAGATGAGTGTAAATTAATGTTTGATTCAGAGTTCCTCGAGCGCAGTTGCGTATGTCAATTTCCGAACATTAGATTTTTTCTGTAAAATTTATTATTACTATTACTATTATTATTATTATTATTATTATTATTATTATTATTATTATTATTATTATTATTATTTATTATTATTCATGCGAGTTCTTATGTTGTAAGATTGAGATATTTCAGTAACCTTCAGATGTTCAGACATGATCGATTGTCTACTTGGCAACTGGCCACTGTATTATTCAAGTTTAACTTTACGAGCGCGAGTGCTATGATTTGTGACCAGCGCGGTCTTGTTTCCTTTCATGCGAATGAATGTTAGACGACGTCATTTTATATTTGCATCAGTTTTTAGGCAACTTTACGACATGAGATATTATTTTGTGTGATTTTGAGTAAGAGGACGCGTTCCTCATTTGAAAGGCCTGCATATTTTTTTCTTGATGGTGTGACTTGCCTCGGGTAGATTGTTGAGCAGCGAATGTTAAGGGTTGGACCATGTGATTTTGATATTTTGCTGCTTTATTTTGGGTAACTGAATCTCCGCTTTGAGTCATTCCGCCGTGTGTTGGCGAGGGTGATATGTTTGTCTACCGAGGAGAGTTTAGAGAGGCCTATACTTCGTGATTTTATTGATTTTTGTACATGTCACTACGATTAGTTGCAGTAGACGAGATTTTTATATCGCGGCGTTTAGTTTGGATTTTCTTTTGTGATATAACCGCGCTGAGGAATATTTTTGTGTCATGTAATCTATTTCAGGAACCAACGTTGAATTATGTGTTGAAAATTAAAGCCTACTCCATTATTTTTATGAATTTGTGTCATGTAATTTATTTCAGGGATCCACGTTGATTTGTGCGTGTTGTTATAAAGTCCACCAGTTGATTGCTTTTGTGTAATGTGATTTATTTCAGGAACCTGCGTTGAATAGGATGTGTTGCTTAAAGTGAAAAATTATGTTTCCTTATATTTTCCATATTTTGAGTGACTGAGAGTTGCGTGAATGCCGCATGCTTTCTTGGTGAGCTCTGGAAAATATGACGTGTTTTTGTTTCTAGATTGTGTATATTAGCCATTTTTGTAATTTTATTATGTGTGGTTCCGATCCATAGTGTCTGTTGGGCTCATGATTGAGGTGTATATATTTGTGCGTAGGATCTTTTACCACTCAGCGTGTTATATTTTGCACAGTTAGATTAGTTTCTGTATACCATTTTTGCGCATTAAATCACGACTTTTCTTAAGGTTAGGGACCCCTACTGCCATGTCAAGTGTGCAGGAAAAGCGGAAGAACTCATCTACAGTTGAAAGTGTTAACAAATGTAAAGCCAGGAGCGTGGTGCGAGCCCGCAAGCCAATGTGTTAAAATTAATGAAACTTCAAGATTTGATTTGATATGTTAAGTATGTGTGTCGGTATACATTGTATATTTGTGATACTTTTTTGATTCTCAAGATGGACTTTATCAAGCTGAAAGAAAAATTCTGAGTAATGTAAAAATTTGGATCATTTGATATTTTTGCTATCGCATTTTCCTTGTTTAATAAATAGTTTTTCCTCCAAAACTGACGTCATGCTTCGCCTTAATTTACTTATACCTTTTAGTTGACCTCACCGTGTCCATATTAGTTATATTTTCTCCACCATTCCAGGATGTATGTATTTTAGGGCATTTTTTATCGTAGTTCGAACTGAGCACCCCTGGAAGCGGCTGACTAGTCGGGGGCAAATTACTTTGATGGTAGAAATGGAGGCAATATATAGTGGCCTTTCGGTTAGGTTAGGATCGCCACTTTTGATCCAATTGTGTCTTGTCACCGTTCGAATACTTCATTCCCTCAAAAACTACCAACGTAAAGTCCCTCTCACTTAAAATGGAAAATATTGTACACTTCTACTAGTACTACACGGCACTGAGCGTGTCTGAGAACTAACACTGAATCTAGAGAAATGAGGCAGTTGTTGAGGGGTGCCGGGTTAGGTTAGTAACCCATTTGGGAATTCCTGCCTCTACATGCCAACTACCTGTCGGACCAGTTCAGTACTACCCTACGTGCTGCAAGCTTGTCACGTGATCGGTAAGTGGACTGTAAAGTAGCCGGGAATTCAACTCCGCTTGCCACTAGCCCGGTAAGCTGGAATCTAACTAGCGAGCATGTTTACATTGGGCAAGTTCACAAGCCGCTAGAACTTGCAGCTCGTAAATCAGCCCCTTGAAAACGCCCCTATACTGTCTGCATCTTTAGAGAAAGAATTTTCAAATATCTAGGGTGCTTGATCACAAGAAACCTGGACCGTGACGTGGAAATCGCTAATGAATTGAAGCAGCAAGGTCAAGTTTTAAAATCGCGGGAACTCTGTTTTGTAATGATTACCTTTACCTCAAAGTACGAAAACGAATGGTGAAAAGTTACTGGGCCAGTACTGCCGTGGTTACTATCTGCGTCTGACGAGAAGGCGCGGCAGCTTGTAGGTACGGCACGAGTAACAGATACTACACTCTCAGCTACAAACATCACACGTGACACACAATGCGAGCTCCTGCATATTCCTTATTAAACTGTTATTTATGTAGTACTCATTAACTATAGATAACGTGCAACTAAAGCACAAATGTTCTACCACTCTGAAACTTCATGACACCGCCTCAATTCGCAAGAGCCACTACGGATGGAATCGATGTTTTTTGTCAGACCTTGAGACTTGAGATTAGACGCATGTGCGGCAGCCTTGCACATCTTACCCAACCTTTACACGACTTATCAGCAGGGATGGCTTGCGAACGGAGTCGCGAAGAGTCGAGACTGCTGCCTCTGGAACCGACACTCTCGACTCCAGTGTCGACTCCACTGATGCACTAACGCCATCTAACAACTGTTTTCGGAACTGATTGGAATTATAGTTCCACGTTCCTCCCTTGATAACTTGTGATACGATGAATACAAGATGATTATTAGCCAGCAAACATTAAATATTGTTTCGGATTATTATCATCGTTATTGTTAATGTTGTTGGTCTATTTTGGCGACGATGATGATAACGATTATAGTAGTGGTAATACTAATCTGACAGTATACTTATAATCATCGCCAATGTTAATTTCAATGACGTAAAAAGAAGGCGAGTGCTTAGAGCATGATTTTACAAGAAATATTTTACCAATTATTGTGCATCATAATAGCCGCCTCCGCAGTCTAGGGAGGCCCCGAGATCGATTCCGGCAAGGTCATGGATTTCTACCTGTATCTCAACTTTCGTGATAACGGTGAGTTAGAGGCCATAGTGTAGAAAGCTAAGAATAACGGTCGAGAGGATTCGTCTCGTAATCTACTGGCGTTCGAGTTGGGCAGAGGTCACTTGGTAGGCCAAGACCCATCAGGGTTGTCACGAAAAGGGTCTTTTGTGCATAATAATAATAATGACGATAGTAAAATAATATTATGTTCTGACAGAATAATGTTCAGTAATCGCCGAAGTGAACTTGAACTACATAGGCTAATACAAACAACTTTCACTTACTAATGGAATAATACAACAAAATTTTCACCAATTAATGTTTAAAATATTTTCCTCGCATATATTATTTTATTAGAATTTTTTATTATTATCAAAATATAATTTACACCCTATGTAGATAGAAACATTGTGGCTACCCACAGCAAACATCAGATCTGCAGGTCGAATTGTTTCTGAGAAAAGTGTACCTAGAGCTTCCGTGGCTCAGGCGACAGCGCGCCGGCCTCTCACCTCTGGGTTCCGTGGTTCAAATTCCAGTCACTCCATGTGAGATTTGTGCTGGACAAAGAGGAGGCGGGACAGGTGTTTTTCTCCGGGTACTCCGGTTTTCTCTGTCATCTTTCATTCCAGCAACACTCTCCAATATCATTTCATTTCATCTGTCAGTCACTAATCATTGCTCCAGGGGAGTGTAACAGGCTTCAGCAGCCGGCACAATCCCTATCCTCGCCGCTAGATGGGGGCTTCATTCATTCCATTCCTGACTCGGTCAAATGACTGGAAACAGGCTGGATTTTTATTTCTTCCAAAGTGTACCTGCAAGGAACTTATACTCTATCATGCGCTCATTCCATTTTTTGAGTAACTGTGAATCTATCAATGACCGTATTTCACATCATGGTAGTGGTCATGAGCATCACTTGCAAGTTCCTCCTTCAGCAACTTTTATATTAGTATGATGCATAGACTTCATTTGCTTCATCATACCCGACGTTGTATGATAATAAATCATTATATCATTTTACTAATGTTTTCGTTATTGATTTTTAAGTGGTCCCACACTGCTTATCTTATCCGCGTAGCCATTACACCTACATAAGAATCTGAGCGCACAGTAATCACTTGCTACGTACGAAAGTTCAACTTACAAGTGATCTATAACACGCTTGTGGCTCAATATGTCCTATTAAGGAAGGAGTATTTTTCCTATTGATAGCTAAGAAAAATGGGGCAATACAGGACGGCGTCTTAAATTTTTTTACTCAACGAGGAAGAATTCTCTGTTTTGTTGTCTTCGCCTAGTGCGGATTTACTCTGCAGTGATTCCACTTGTAAGACATTTTCACTCAGTTGAGTGTAATTCGTGCAGTATATCCGTGAATGTCAGTTACGTATGTAGTGTGAATAAAAAAAAATCAAAGCAAGATTAGAGTTTTGTGTGATCAACACTACGAGAGTCCGATCACTTGCAAGTGACTTCACATTTCGGGGACTGGATGTTCATGTCTATTCCAACACATTCCTTTTCGTATTCAAACAGCACTTCACACTATCAACCACCACGCAAACACGCAATTGTAAATACATCCCTCCACATAGGGTTGGTGTCAGGAAAAACATCCGGCCGTAAAACATGGCCAAGTCCAATATGCGACACTGTCTGCATCCATGACCCTACCAGGATGTGGGAAAAAACGGTAGAAGAAACTGGTGGTATCATTCATAGACAGGAAGTTCCTTACTTCTTATTTTTCTACCGCTTTTCCCGCACGTGTAGATTTGGCCCTGTTTTAAGGCCGGATGCCCTTACTGACGCCAACCCTATATGGAGGGATGTAATCACTATTTTGTGTTTCTGTGGTGGTAGGTTGTGTAGTGTGTTGTGTGAATATGAAGAGGAGAGTGTTAGGACAAACATAAACACCCAGTCCCCAGGCCAGAAGAATTAATCAGAGGTGATTAAAATCCCCGACCCAGCCTGGAATCGAACCAAAGGCCTCAACGCTGACCATTCAGCCAATGAGTCGAACACTGGAAGTGCCATCGACGACCCATGAGGATATTTTGTCGCTACTGGCACCATATTTTTTTGAACCTGCAGTAATTGAAATGGCGGTGGTGTGGAATGTTGTGTGTGAGGAAAGGAAGATTAAGGATGTCACAAACACCCAGTCCCCAGGCCAGGGATATTAATCATTACAATTAAAAATCCGTGATCCGGCTGGGAATCGAACCCGGGGCCGCCGGGTGACAGGCGGACGCGTTGCCCCCTACACCGCGGAGCCGGACTGGAAGTGCCATACTATCCCATGTGAAACATGCGCGAAATATGGGCGTCATTGGTATAGTTCATTCGTGAAACGTCTTTTGTGGGACGAATATTATTCAGTGTTCATTATCGTAATGTATAGTCATCAACGTCTGTGAGAGACAACATTTAAGGCTTCATTCACTGTTTATTTTTAATGGTTTCTTCTTCTTCTTCTTCTTCTTCTTCTTCTTCTTCTTCTTCTTCTTAATCTGTTTATCCTCCAGGTTGGTTTTTTCCCTCGGACTCCCTCTACCGCCTCAAGCTCAGTGTCCTGGAGCTTCAGACTTTGGGTTGGGGGATACAACTGAGGAGAATGACCAGTACCTCGCCCAGGCGGCCTCACCTGCTGTGCTGAACAGGGGCCTTGTGCAGGGATGGGAAGATTGGATGAGATAGGCAAGGAAGAGGGAAGGAAGCGGCCGAGGCCTTAAGTTAGGTACCATCTCGGCATTTGCCTGGAGAAGTGGAAAACCACGGAAAACCACTTCCAGGATGGCTGAGGAGGGAATCGAACCCACCTCTACTCAGTTGACCTCCCGAGGCTGAGTGGACCCCGTTCCAGCCCTCGTGCCACTTTTCAAATTTCATGGCAGAGCCGGGAATCGAACGCGGACCTCCGGGGGTGGCAGCTAATCACACTAACCACTACACCACAGAGGCGGACATGGTTTCATCTATGTTCGAATTATGTTAGTGGCTTTGCCCATATTAGATTTCTTTTCATCCTTCATGTGCACTTCATAATGATTTACCATCGATACCTGTTTATCAGTTTCCTGATCACGACAAATAAATACGAGAGATTAAATGCCCGTGGTCTATTCTGCTGATACTTTCTGACTTGACACGTTTAATTTTATTTCAACTGCACCATTACGCTCGTCGTCTTCGTTAACGATACCGTACTTCATTCTACAATACTCTCAAAAATCCAAATGAGAAAATGAGCAGAAACAAGCATGATATTTCATGTTATTTTCCCCGCTTCGACATGCTAGCGGCTCTGCAACAAGAGTCAAGTTAGCTGGGAGTCGCGAGCCTTCATGCGAAGTGACCATGCGGCCCCGCAATGCGCATCAGGTTAACTTGGAGTCGCGAGGCTTCATGCGAAGTGACCGTGCGGCCCCGCAATGCGCATCAGGTTAACTTGGAGTCGCGAGGCTTCATGCGAAGTGACCGTGCGGCCCCGCAATGCGCATCAGGTTAACTTGGAGTCGCGAGCCTTCATGCGAAGTGACCGTGCGGCCCCGCAATGCGCATCAGGTTAACTTGGAGTCGCGAGGCTTCATGCGAAGTGACCGTGCGGCCCCGCAATGCGCATCAGGTTAACTTGGAGTCGCGAGCCTTCATGCGAAGTGACCGTGCGCCCCCGCAATGCGAATCAGGTTAACTTGGAGTCGCGAGGCTTCATGCGAAGTGACCGTGCGGCCCCGCAATGCGCATCAGGTTAACTTGGAGTCGCGAGCCTTCATGCGAAGTGACCGTGCGGCCCCGCAATGCGCATCAGGTTAACTTGGAGTCGCGAGGCTTCATGCGAAGTGACCGTGCGCCCCCGCAATGCGAATCAGGTTAACTTGGAGTCGCGAGCCTTCATGCGAAGTGACCGTGCGGCCCCGCAATGCGCATCAGGTTAACTTGGAGTCGCGAGGCTTCATGCGAAGTGACCGTGCGGCCCCGCAATGCGCATCAGGTTAACTTGGAGTCGCGAGCCTTCATGCGAAGTGACCGTGCGCCCCCGCAATGCGAATCAGGTTAACTTGGAGTCGCGAGGCTTCATGCGAAGTGACCGTGCGGCCCCGCAATGCGCATCAGGTTAACTTGGAGTCGCAAGCCTTCATGCGAAGTGACCGTGCGGCCCCGCAATGCGCATCAGGTTAACTTGGAGTCGCGAGCCTTCATGCGAAGTGACCGTGCGGCCCCGCAATGCGCATCAGGTTAACTTGGAGTCGCGAGGCTTCATGCGAAGTGACCGTGCGGCCCCGCAATGCGCATCAGGTTAACTTGGAGTCGCGAGCCTTCATGCGAAGTGACCGTGCGGCCCCGCAATGCGCATCAGGTTAACTTGGAGTCGCGAGCCTTCATGCGAAGTGACCGTGCGGCCCCGCAATGCGCATCAGGTTAACTTGGAGTCGCGAGCCTTCATGCGAAGTGACCGTGCGGCCCCGCAATGCGCATCAGGTTAACTTGGAGTCGCGAGCCTTCATGCGAAGTGACCGTGCGGCCCCGCAATGCGCATCAGGTTATCTTGGAGTTGCGAGGCTTCATGCGAAGTGACCGTGCGGCCCCGCAATGCGTATCAGGTTAACTTGGAGTCGCGAGCCTTCATGCGAAGTGACCGTGCGCCCCCGCAATGCGAATCAGGTTAACTTGGAGTCGCGAGCCTTCATGCGAAGTGACCGTGCGGCCCCACAATGCGCATCAGGTTAACTTGGAGTCGCGGGCCTTCATGCGAAGTGACCGTGCGGCCCCGCAATGCGCATCAGGTTAACTTGGAGTCGCGAGCCTTCATGCGAAGTGACCGTGCGCCCCCGCAATGCGCATCAGGTTAACTTGGAGTCGCGAGCCTTCATGCGAAGTGACCGTGCGCCCCCGCAATGCGAATCAGGTTAACTTGGAGTCGCGAGCCTTCATGCGAAGTGACCGTGCGGCCCCGCAATGCGCATCAGGTTAACTTGGAGTTGCGAGCCTTCATGCGAAGTGACCGTGCGGCCCCGCAATGCGCATCAGGTTAACTTGGAGTTGCGAGGCTTCATGTGAACCGAGCCCGGTGTTCGGAGTCGATGGAGTCGACACTCTCGATTCCAGGCTTCAGTCACGCCCATCCCTACTCGTCAGACCAGACGACTATAGTATCTTGACGCTGAAAACTGAAAGCTTTGGAAACGTGGAGACTTTTCATGGAGTCCAAACAATGAAGGACATGCTGTTTTAAAAGAGGGCAAAGACAGAGACGGGGATCTACCATCTCTAATAATAGAAAGCAAATACGTAGAAAATTTTTGACTATCATCTCATGAGAGAAATCCAATACCAACTCTTGAAGCTTAATTTACAAGAAAAAAACTGATACCCAATGTGGTGTTAGACATAGACGACCAACTCGTATGGACGGCATTAAAAATGCCCAGTAGATAGCCATTCCACCCGACGCTTTTCCAACAGCGACCGCCAACATATTACTGACTGCATGCAGCACGTAAAGAAGGAGAAAAAAAAGAATTCCATGAACATTGAATTGAATATGGTGCCCGACTCATTGGCTGAACGGTCATCGTTAAGGCCTTCGGATCGGAGAGTCCCGGGTTCGATTCCGGCCGGCTTGGGGATTTTAATCCCGCCTGATTAATTCTTCTTTTTTTTTCAATTTGCTTTACGTCGCACCGACACAGATATGTCTTACGGCGACGACCGGATAGGAAAGGCCTGGGAATTGGAAGGAAGTGGCCGTGGCCTTAATTAAGGTATAGCCCCGGCATTTGCCTGGTGTGAAAATGGGAAACCACGGAAAACCATCTTCAGGGCTGCCGACAGTGGGGCTCGAACCCACTATCTCCCGATTACTGGATACTGGCCGCAATTAAGCGACTGCAGCTATCGAGCTCGGTGATTAATTCTTCTAACTCGCAGACTGGGTGTATGTGTTTGTTACAACACTCACCTCTTCATATTCGAAAAACACAACACAAGACCAACCACCAGAGAAACACGCAATAGTGAAAACATCCCTCCACATAGGGCTGGAGTCAGGAAGAGCATCCGGCTGTAAAACAAAGCCAAATCCACAAATGCGACACAGCTCGCACTCTCGACTCCACAGAAGTGGGGAAAATTCGCAGAAGAATAAGAAAACAAGACGAATGTTTCTGCAATGTGAGAAGGGTCACTCAACATCACTTCTCTTGAAGTGGTCTCTTTCCACCTTGGATTTCGTTGCAGGATCCTATCAAACCTTTCCCTGATGGTGGCTATCTTTCCAGATGTCGGCGCGCAACCGTCAGTCTGGCAGTCTCTTTAGTGTCTGTTAGTTTCTTAGTGAGTAGTCAAATACTAAATGATTTTTAATTGTATAATCACGCTGTACTTCTATTTAATTGTAATACATGTGTGATTATTGTTCCTTTGGTGAACGTTTTACTGCATAGCACTGAATCTAAATCTCAAAAATCTTTTATTACTGCACTTAAGTTGGTAAAATGTCAACCTTTACCTCTCTGTCGAAATTCCCTTAGAGAGCATAAGAAACTTACCATTTTGTAGCTTTAGTTTTCAGCCCCCTCCCATATCCCACAAACCCGGGTACTTTCTATTGTCTGTACATTTTTTGCCCCCCACTTCTATTTCCCAATCGCCGCTGCTGTGTGGTGTAATGGTTAGTGTCATTAGCCGCCACCCCCGGAGGCCCAGGTTCCATTCCCGGCTCTGCCACGAAATTTGAAAAGTGGGACGAGGGCTGAAACTGGGTTTACTCAGCCTCGGGGGGCGAACTGAATAGAGAAGGATTCGACTCCCCCCTCAGCCATCCTTGAAGTGGTTTTCCGTGGTTACCCACTTCTCCTCTACGCAAATGCCGGGATGATACCTAACTTAAGGCTACGGCCGCTTCCTTCCCTGTTCATCGTCTATCCCTTCCAATCTTCTTATCCCCCCCCCCACAAGGCCCCTCTTCATCATAACAGGTGAGGCCGTCTGGACGAGGTAATGGTCCTCCTAACCCAGTTGTATTCCCCCGACCCAAAGTTTCACACTCCAGGACACTGTCCTTGAGGTGTTAGAAGTGCGATCCCTCACTTATTCCGAGGGAAAAACCAACCTTGGAGGGTAAACGGATTAAGAAAAAGAAAAGGTTAATTTATTCGAAAATTACGATGGGTGCACATATTTAAGACAACAAGAAGGAGACCGGATCCATGGCTAAATGGTTAGCATGCTGTCCTTTGGTCCAGAGGTTCCTGGGTTCGATTCCAGACAGGGTCGGGGATCTTAACCTTCATTTATTAATTCAACGGCTCGGGGGCTGGGTATGTTTGTGCCGTCTTCAGCATTAGAATTAATCATAGGCAGGGCCTCATCTCTACAGACGCGCCTGTCGCTTATACGCCGTCAACTCGAAAGACCTATACCAGCCCTCCTTTTAAGTAGGAAAAAAGTCATAGCTTAATCAGAGAGAACTTTCAAGTCCTTTAGTCACAAATTTGTTCCAACCCCATACCAGAAGATACGATGCACTGTAAACACTAGGTCTCGTCAACAAAGGTAGAGAGAGTTATAATAGTGATAACAAATGTAACACTTAAAATCATTATCCAGATATTGGACTCACACTCCAGGAAGCAGTACGCTTGCCCGATTTGGGGCTGCAGGGCTTCAGGCAGGCCCACACCAAGTTCGTTCATGAGAATGGTCCACGAAGCAAGCACTGTGGATAGTCCCCAAGCGTAGACGTTGTACCACAGGAAGTGGCGCCGGTCACTTTCGCGACGACTGTCCCGCTGGATGGACCGTACCAACCTGAAAAACATCACGTTTGGTTAAGAGACTTCAAATACATACTGTACATCAAAAGGAGTTTTGTAACATCCAGAAACTGAAACTATGGAGAATAAATGGAACTAACACAAAAGTCGTCTTCAGACTTGACAATATGATTGTTGTTTCAAAAGTCAGGCTATATCTTCCGATGACGCAGCAGCATCCCCTGTGGGTGGGGGACGCAGATGGGAATACACCCACGGTATCCCCTGCTTGTCGTAAGAGGCGAACCGGGCGAGTTGGCCGTGCGGTTAGTATCGCGCAGCTGTGAGCTTGCATCTGGGAAATAGTGGATTCGAACCCCCTCTGTCGGCAGCCCTGAAGATGATTTTCCGTGGTTTATCATTTTTTTGCTAGGGGCTTTACGTCGCACCGACACAGATAGGTCTTATGGCGACGATGGGATAGGAAAAGCCTAGGAGTTGGAAGGAAGCGGACGTGGCCTTAATTAAGGTACAGCCCCAGCATTTGCCTGGTGTGAAAATGGGAAACCACGGAAAACCATCTTCAGGGCTGCCGATAGTGGGATTCGAACCTACTATCTCCCGGATGCAAGCTCACAGCCGCACGCCTCTACGCGCACGGCCAACTCGCCCGGTGTTTATCATTTTTACACCATGCAAATTCTGGGGCTGTCCCTTCATTAAGGCCATAGCCGCTTCCTTCCCACTCCTAGGTCTTTCCTATACCATCGTCGCCATAAGGCCTCTGTGTGTCGGTGCGACGTAAAGCAAATTCTAAACAAAACGTAAGAGGCGACTAAAAGAGGTGACCGAGGGTTGATGGAATTAGAACCATGAGACTACTTATGATTAGCACAATCACGCGAGGAAAACTATGGCTCGAGTTTAGTTGTGATAAGTAACACTATGGAGAATATGCCTACCTTCAAAGGAAATGAGTGTCCTTGGATCCAAGTAAGAGTAGCGGATTCGTGCGGATTCCGGAAGCTAACAATATGATTATATATAAAATGCTTATTAAAAGTACATTAGTTAAAAATCCTGGGGTATCTGGACTCCTTGGACGACAAGCCCCCTCCCTCCGCCAACCTCTGTTATTCCCATTCCAACATAACTGCAGCATTTCATATATTTCGAGTACAAGTGAAATGAATACAGGAATATGTAGTTCGAGTAAAGATGCAATATTCTGCTTTAGGATAATAATGGTCATGTGATAAGCTATAAAGAAGTGACATTTTATACAAATAATGCGGCAAAAAACACACACAACATATGTATTCAATGTACGGGGGTATGGGTATATATATTTTGTTAGTTGGCAGAAAAAAAATACACGTCACAACATATGCTAGGTAGGCTTTACCTTGTCCTATTAGTTTCCCTCACAAGCCTGGGATACAGAATATAGTAGTATAAAGTTACAGTTTGGTGACGCTAATATTATCATGCACAATTTTTATTAAAGTGCCAGAAACCGACGACATGGAGCTGTTGCCATTTCAACACAGTTTCAAGGGCCACCGACCCAAGCCGGGATTTGAACCTGCGAACTCGGACTCAGAAGGACAGCGACTCAACCAACTGAGCCACATGAAAATGAGGCGTTTGTGATTATTGTTATAAACAGATGAAGTTAGTATTTTCACAAAGGTTTTATGAGGAGCATTTATTAAGGCGTACGTTTTCCAACTGTCCTCAATGCACGAGACCGAACGGAAGATCTAGCTGGAAGTTACAGAGCCTTGCAGGGATGTCGCTTCCTTCTCCGTTTACTTTTTCAAACCAAACTCCATGGCGTAATAGCCCCGAAGGGCCATTGCCTACCAAGTGACAGCTTTCAGCCCGAAGGCCTGCAGATTACGAGTTCTCGTGTGGTCAGCACGACGAATCCTCTCCGCCGTTATTCTTAGCTTTCTATACCGGGGCCGCCATCTCACCGTCAGATAGCTCCTTAATTATAAGCACGTGGTCTGAGTGTACCTCGAACCAGCCCTCAGATCCAGGTAAAATCCCTGACGTGGCCGGGAATCGATCCCGGGGCCTCCGGCAAGAGGCAGGCTAGCTACCCCCTACACCGCGGGGCCGGCTGTTTACTTTTAGATCTCTTTATTTTAGAATTTGACCTAAGGCATCCTGCATTCCATTCTCGGCACTGACAGAGTTAAGAAAGGCATGGGATCGGGAAGATACAGCCGTGACGAATAGAAACAAATAGTGCAATGACTCCCTCTGAATCACATGCTAATAGACACGGTGTACATATTCTCCGCCGCCTGCACCGCTGCTGTTGATATAAAGGCCAAATAGGCGCGCATTTTGTCGGCTTAAAGCGGAAGTGTATAAACAGTTTCTGGCCTTTTTCGGTAGTTTTACACGCGAAAAAACTCTGGTGTTATCTTTTCGTGAATTGAAAAAATGAATAATATTAAGTATTTGAGAACTAGGACGTATACTTCGGCATATGCTTCATTTACTGTACTACCGCAGGAGAATATGCCAACAACACGCTATGTCCCGGGTCACAAGTCGGGGTGTGATAAACAGTCAAATGAAAAATATTTTTTTCACCCCGAAGGATCCCAATCTGTTCTCCAACTCGTTGAAGGCTACTCCACAACAAGATCTGTCTATTGAGTGATTAAAGTCGTATCTGTGATCTGCATTTTACCGGCGCCGAATTTAGCCAAAACTGACAGTTTCATTATTAATGGTGAAAAATGGTGAGACGTAAACTGGATCCCATAGCAGTCCCACATATTTTTTCCAAATCTTCCATTATATTTATTCTGACACATCATAGTAAAAAGATGTCCATGTCCATGCCAATCTACTAAATCAGATGTTCCTTCCAGTCATTATTATTCCGTACTGGACTCTGTATGATCTAGTGCTGGTGGTAACACAAAGTTAGTGCTGATAATCAGCAGGAATTCATCTCAAAAAGGAGAACTAAGCATCTCCAGAGGAAGTTACTAGTAAGATTCATGATTAAGCTGAGCATGTTAACACATAAATTATGTAGTTATGTAAGAATTACATGTGCATGACATACGTATTTATAACAATAATGTGGCAAGCCTGCAGAGGTTTAATGTGTTTACTGCGATATATTTCGCAGCATGCAGATACACTAAACAGTTGAAATTTTTTATTATAACTGATAATTGCTACAGAGTTTGATATGCAGTCATTTTCTTGGCGAATTACTGAAAGAACACTTAGCGGAACTAAGCACAAACGTTTGAGATATTGATTACGTTACTGACGAGCCAATTTCTGAAGTAATGTTCTTGTGTGATTATTAACTGTACAATACTTTCTACGTATTTTTCACAGATTACTTTCAAAATATGAAACTGTATATCTTAATTTGCATCAAACATATATAGCACATAAAGTCAGTCATCAGTCAGTAAACACAATGCACAATTCTGAAGCACCACAGTAATGAAAACACGGTTTCAAATCATTTATTTAAACTATAAATTCCGAATTAAATCACATCAATTTCATTTAGAAACACATGTTCAGAGACAGCCGATCCCTATCTATCTACACAGCGCCGCGTAGTGCAGGAACATATCAACCAGCACATGTCGTCACACTATACATTTCTATTCGTCCTGATATAGCCTTATTTGTGGGTGCAATAGAATTGGACCCGAGTCTCTCGTAATCGAAATATCTACAACCTGGAAGGTGGTCACCTTCACGGGGCGTAGTACCGAAGTGATTCATTTTTTTTTAAGAAGTCAAATTAAATTAAGATTCTACTTCCTCACAAACGAAGAACGATATTATCAATTTTACGAACAGTTTCAATAATGCAGCCGGTTTATGTTAAGAGTACAGAAGCTATGATTTCGATTGTTGGATTTAATTATATGGTAACAATCAAAACCATCAATATGTATTGAAGATCCGTCACCGCACTCTGTAGGACCGGCTTTCTTTTTATACCCCCGGGCGAGTTGGCCGTGCGGTTAGGGACGCACAGCTTTGAGCTTGCATCCGGGAGATAGTGGGTTCGAACCCTACTGTCGGCAGCACTAAAGATGGTTTTCCGTGGTTTCCCATTTTTTGCTAGTGGCTTTACGTCGCATCGACATAGCTAGGTCTTATGGCGACGATGGGATAGGAAAGGTCTAGGAGTTGGAAGGAAGCGGCCGTTGCCTTAATTAAGGTACAGCCCCAGAATTTGCCTGGTGTTAAAATTGGAAACCACGGAAAACCATCTTCAGGGCTGCCGACCGTGGGGTTCGAACCCACTATTTCCCGGATGCAAGCTCACAGCCGCACGCCCCTGACCGCACGGCCAGGTTTCCCATTTTCACACCAGGCAAATGCTTCGATTATACCTTAATTAAGGCAACGGCCGTTTCCTTCCCACTCGTAGCCCTTTGCTTTCCCATCGTCGCCATAAGACCTACGGTGCGAGGAAAAGCAAATTCTAAATTAAAACATCTTTTCACAACCCCTTCCAAGGAACAGTTGTATCCACGCTACTGACCTGGACTTATACACACCCACTGAAATGATTTTGTCGGTACGCCACTGCATCCACTCACCATTTAAGGTACAAGATAAGCCTGAAGAATGGTTGGATACTCAAAATACACCACCATAAATGATACAGTTATGTCTCAAAAGTACTGAAGAAAGGTAAGGGACGGGATCTAGTGTTTTAAGTAGAATCCGAATCAATAAAACGTGACTTCCCATTCAAAAAAGTTTCATACATCAACTGCGATTCAAGCCTCGGCCGTCCTGATGAGAAGAGAGAACCATTGGAACTGAGTTATCACGCCCGCCAATTACAAAATAGTTTAGTTACCACACTTTTTATAATGCTATTTGAGGTTCTAATCAGTCCCCGGGCATTTGACAAAATACACAGGCCTACCTACAGAACTTAAGCATGCATCCGCGATCAGTCTTTCTACTGTTAGAATAAAAAATACGTTTCCATAACTTACCGAGGGTGCACATAGCCTTGGCTTCTTTATGACAAAACGGTCCATCTTCAAAAAAGTTACTTATATTGCATAAAATGAGGAAGTAACGGGAAAACCTAGCGAGTTGGCCATGCGTTTACCAATCGTGCAGCTGTGAGCTTGCGTTCGGTAGAATGTGGGTTCGAACCCCACGATCGGTAGCCCTGAAGATGGTTTTCCATGGTTTCCCATTTTCGCACCAAGCAAATGCTTGGGCTATACCTTAATTAAGGCTACGGCCGCTTCCTTCCCACTCCTAGCCCTTTCCTATTCCATCGTCACCACAAAACCTACCTGTGTCAGTGCCTACGTAAAGCAAATTGTACAAATATGGGAAACCTCGGAAAACCATCTTCAGGGCTGCCGACTGTGTGGTTCGAACCCACTATCTCCCAAATGCAAGCTGTCAGCGACGTGACGCAAACTGCGCAGCCACTAGCTCGGCTCTGAATCTTCAGGCTGAAAATCTGTTCTGAGCAGGATCGTCCTTCTACTGGAAAAAATACAGCCCGATTGGCACTCGCTTACCTTTTTATCAAAATATCTTCGATTCCGTTTTGGAGTGCTTCGAAGGGGATCTTGCTCTAAAGATGCAATATCAGTACGTAGTCCGGCTCCATGGCTAAGTGGTTAGCGTGCTGGCCTTTGGTCACAAGGGTCCCGGGTTCGATTGCCGGCAGGGTCGGGAATTTTAACCTTAATTGGTTAATCTCGCTGACACGGGGGCTGGCTGTATGTGTCGTCTCATCATCATTTCATCCTCATCACAACGCGCAGGTCACCTACGGACGTCAAATCAAAACACGTGCATCTGGCGAGCCGAACTTGTCCTTGGACACTCCCGGCACTAAAAGCCATACGCCATTTCATTTCATCAATATGTAACTGTAATTATTGACATTATTATATTAATTATTAATAAGTAATTCTTTATTCATTATAATAATCCACTTAAAAGTTTCAGAAATAAGTTGACACCTGAGCCTTCTAGTAATTGTTTCCTATGTTTACGGAACGGCTTTTTAATCCGTTTGTGAGAAACTGCATTTAGTACGTTGAATCTCTGACGAGCAAACATATCGCTCAGCACAATCAGAAAATTATCACCTGTTAAAAGAGAAGCTTATCAGTTGTCCCCACCCCCGCTTGGGTTATCTATAATTAGCTTTCAGAGAAGAGTCCATATGGCCGGATGTAGTTGTACACCTGCTATTCTGAAAGTCCGTGGAGACAAATTCTTCCCAGAACAAGGTAGGCCCGTTCGTGGTGGGAGGATCGCTATAATGACAGGTGGAGGCTGAATATATATTTCATGCTTGTCTGATGTCTATTTATACATCCGTTGGATATTTGGATGGTGTTAGAGGACCAGATGATTTTAACACGATTTTGAGAGAAAATAAGAAAACTCTGCACCCAGCAAGAAGCGGCCGGGCCTTAATTAAAGTACAGCCCCAGCATTTGCCTGGTGTGCAAATGGGGAAACCACGGAAAACGATCTTCAGGGCTGCCGACAATGGGGTTCGAACCCACCACCTCACTAATGCAAGCACACAGCTACGCGACCCTAATCTCACGGTCAACTCTCTGGGTGCAAGAGTTTTCTTATTTCTCTCGAAATCGTGTTAATGTCATCTGGTCCTCTAACACCATCCAAATATCCAACGGATGTATAAATAGACATCACCCGAAAATGAATGTAACAATGTCTGTTGATGAGGACACGGGGTGAGTCACGCTCAGCTGGAGGGGTCATGAGAGTATCTGTCACATAATATTAGCGGGATTACATTTATAATCCTCTCAGATAAGTGTTACTTGTCTTTATCACTCTGCCAACAACGCGAAAGAACCAAACTGACCTCAATTTTCTGAACGTGAAATATATTCTCTTCCGTGTATCGAGCTGAATGACTCAGACTGGCCTTCTGAGCCCAAATTGGCGAGTTCGATCCCGATTCAGTTCGCTGGTATATGAAGGTTTACATATACGTCAGCCTCGTGTCGGTAGATTTTCTGGCACGCAAAAGAACCACTGAGACACAACATTCCGCCACCACTGCGTCTCACTGCGTTTACCCTCCAGGGTGGTTTTCCCCTCGGAATCAGCGAGGGATCCCACCTCTACCGCCTCAAGGGCAGTGTCCTGGAGCGCCAGACTCTGGGTCGGGGATGCAACTGAGGAGGATGACCATTACCTCGCCCAGGCGGCCTCACCTGCTATGCTGAACAGGGACCTTGTGGGGTGGGGGTGGGAGGAAGATTGGAAGGGATAGACAAGGAAAAGGGGAGGAAGCGGCCGTTGCCTTAAGTTAGGTACCATCCCGGCATTTGCCTGGAGGAGAAGTGGGAAACCAGGGAAAACCACTTCCAGGATGGCTGAGGTGAGAATCGAATCCACCTCTACTCAGTTGACCTCCCGAGGCTGAGTGGACTCCGTTCCAGCCCTCCTACCACTTTTACATTTCGTGGCAGAGTCGGGAATCGAACCCGGTCCTCCGGGGATGGCAGCTAATCACACTAACCAATACACCACAGAAGCGGACGGTAATTATTCAAAAAATTACAAATTGTCAGCTCGTTAAATTTTCAGACTATAGTAAAATAATTGGCGAATTTCTTTTCGTGTAGAATATATTTCAATTGCTAAAGTTGGCATTTAATTCCTTTGAAATTGGGAAATAAAGTTCGTCTCATTGTTTCAACTGCGTAAAACAGCACTTATCCTTTCTTGTAGTCTATCTCTATCCGTTCGCAAGATAATAATGGCCTCCGGAGAGGCCTGGTGCAGGTTTTTGATGTGATACCCGTAGGCGACCTGCGCGTCGTAATGAGGATGAAATGACGATGAAGACGACGCATACACCCAGTCCCCACGCCAATGAAATTAACCAATTATGGTTAAAATTCCCGGGACCACTGTGACCAAAAGCCAGCACGCTAACCATTTAGCCATGGAGCCGGACTTCGCAAGATTATTAGTGGTGATCAAAAAGAGCCCCTGGAAGATATTTCGCCCAGATAATTTAATCCTTTAAAATATGCACCGGTGACTTCCTGCGATACTGAACAGTCCTTCTCAGCTTACAAGAGAATTGTATCGGATCAGTGCCAAAACATCACAATGGGAAACATAGGTAAGAACTTGGTGACACACTGCGCATCACGGTTTAAAAAACTACCCTACTGTTTGTGTTACTTAAAAAGTGTTTACAGATAGATTCTACATTAACTTCGTTTTGTATCATTTATATTTTTCATTTTCGAGACTTAAGGGCAACAGGAAATTAGCTACAAAAATACATTGTGTAACTTAATATACTGCGCGCGTTACAGTTCATAACATTATTTTTAAATATTTGTACTATTTTGATTATGCCGTTTATTTGATTATTTCATAGTATCAAAATCAGAAAACAATAGACTATAAGCAACAATGATGACTGTCAAAAAATGTGCAGGTATTTAAAACAATTTTATTGTCTCATATCATAACCACGAACCATAATAAAAGGAATGTATGAATATTTTTGCAAATTTATTGCATTAATACTGTTTCATATTTTATGAATATTACATATTTAATTAGATATTTCAATGGTATTTGCGACATTTTTATGTACATATTTTTTACTTTGACCTTTTTCTTCTTCTTAATCTGTTTACTCCCCAGGGTTGGTTTTCCCTCGGACTCAGCGAGGGATCCCATCTCCACCGACTCAGGGGCAGTGTCCTGGAGCGCGAGACTTTGGTGAGGAGGACCAATACCTCGCCCAGGCGGCCTCCCCTGCTATGCTGAGCAGGGGCCTTGCGGGGTTGGGAGGGGGGGGGGGGAATGGGAAGATTGGAAGGGATAGACAGGGAAGAGGGAAGGAAGTGGCCGTACCCCTAAGTTAGGTGCCATTCCGGCATTTGCCTGGAGGAGAAGTGGGAAACCACGGAAAACCCCTTCGAGGATGGCTGAGGTGGGAATCGAACTCACCTCGACTCAGTTGACCTCCCGAGGTTAAGTGGACCCGGTTCTAGCCCTCATGCCACTTTTCAAATCTTGTGGCAGAGCCGGGAATCGAACCCGGGCCTCCGGGTGTGGCTAATCACGCCAACCACTACACCACAGAGGCTAACTTTTACTTTGACATTATATATATTTTTTTAATTGGCTTTACGTCGCACCGATACATATAGGTCTTACGGCGACGATGGGGTAGGATATGGGTAGGAGTGGGAGGGAATCGGCCGTGGCCTTAATTAAAGTAGAGTCCCAGCATTTGCCTGGTGTGAAAATGGGAAACTACGGAAAACCATTTTTGGGACTGCCGTACATAAAAATTACGACCCTAGCTATGACATTATTCTCCTAAAATAATTATTGTGAAAAACCAAAGATCAACCCTGTTCACGATCATTTCTGAATTCTACCGTCGTGATCGAATCAAGGACTACCTTTTCTTCTTGAATAATTCAGTAATCAAATGTGGTCAAGAACGGCCGTTACTAGGTTAGTACGATGACTCTGAAAATATAATTACCTACCGAGCTCGATAGCTGCAGTCGCTTAAGTGCGGCCAGTATCCAGTAATCGGGAGATAGTGGGTTCGAACTCCACTGTCGGCAGCCCTGAAGATGGTTTTCCGTGGTTTCCCATTTTCACACCAGGCAAATGCTGGGGCTGTACCTTAATTAAGGCCACGGCCGCTTCCTTCCCATTCCTAGGCCTTTCCTATCCCATCGTCGCCATAAGACCTACCTGTGTCGATGCGACGTAAAGGAACTAGCAAAAAAAAAAAAGATTCTGAAAATGCATTTCCATCGTCTTGCTATAGATAGGAATTTTAAAGATAGAACTTTGTCCGCCGTATCCTGTCGTATGAGGCGAGTAATGGGGGCTCTTGACTTGGAGTGGCTTTTTACTTTCACCTTTACTCAACTCTAGCGTTCTTCCGACCCCTGTCCGGTTCCATGGCTAAATGGTTAGCGTGCTGGCCTTTGGTCACGGGGGTCCCGGGTTCAATTCCCGTCAGGGTCGGGTATTTTAACCATAATTGGTTAATTTCGCTGACACAGGGGCTGGGTGTATGTGCCGTCTTCATCATCATTTCATCCTCATCACGACGCGCAGGTCGCCTGCGTGTGTCGAATCAAAAGACCTGCATCTGGCGAGCCGAACATGTCCTCGGACACTCCCGGCACTAAAAGCCATACGCCATTTCATTTCCGACCCCTGATGGTACTAGGTTTCCGAGGTCGAGGGAGTCTAACTTCGCGTCTCTCATGGCCCTTTTTTTTTCTCCCTCGATACATTCATTCGTTGAGCCTCTGTGGTTAAGGCAGCAGCCGCCGGGCTCTTGCCGCTGGTTTCCGAGGTTCAAATCCCAGTCTCACCATGTGAGATTTGTGCTGGACAAAGCGGAGGTGGGGCTCCGGTTTTACCTGTCATCTTCAATTCCAGCAACACTCTCCAATCACTTCATTTCATTTCATTTCATTTCATTTCATTTGCCATTCATTAATCATTGCCCCCGTGGAGCGTGACAGGTTTCGACAGTCGGCACAATTCCTATCCTCACAGCTAGATGGGGCTTCATTCATTCCATTCTACACTGACTCTATATTGTACCGGGAAATGATTGTGGGGTTTGAGCATGGGAAGGATCTCAGGTAGTGTCCGGTGTTTTTTGGAGCAGGTACAGAGACGGATAGTATCGCAGGGCGTATAATAGATGGTAATTCTTTTTTTATAAAATTTATTAATAATAGCCACAGAGATATCACCCTGCAATTGCAACTTAGTTTGGTAGTTAATATTTCCCAAAATGTAAAAGAAGAGATTTATGTTATGATTTTCTTGACGTCTGTTTACTTGAGAATTTCAAAAATAATTATTGTTCTTCTATACATCATGAATAGCCTACAGTCTTTCTAAATGTTAAACCACATACATATTACTTAGCACCTTGGAAATTGTCAGTTCATCATTTATGGTGCTGACCTACAGTCTTTCTAAATTTTGAAACACAAAATATACATACACTTGTCATGGAAAGTTTGATAAATTAAATATTTGAACTCTTGCAGTATGTCTTTCAGTTTGTTTAAATTGAAAAAATGAAATGAATAAAGCATTTCAATTAATTAATGACTTAGAAAGGAATTTACAGCAAAATATGAATTTTTAACTGACGATGAAATTATGAATTAACATCCACACGCAGCACTTGTAAGAACACTGTACTGAACAAAGTGCTTGGTAAAAAGTCAGTCAGTTGTGATTACTCACTCAGATTACAAGAAGATCTGCTTACTAATGTTGGAGTTGTGCTGTACGGTGTCTGGAACATTCCGCGGAGTGCGGACGAAGACTCGAACTCTGCACCGGCGATGTTCAGTAAAGATACCACGTCAATCTCCTTCGTCGACGTCCCTCTATGGGTACCATAACTGAAGAAACCATGTAAATCCCTCGTTGGAAGCGACGTTTAATGTAGCAGGATCTCGTAGTACGTTTGCCAAGATTTCCGTTGTTCTTGGAATTAATGTCGGAACACGGAAAGTTCAATTGGCACTATTGAATTCACAAATATTGTGGATATTAATAGTACACACCGTCGTAATGCACAGTTCTATTTTTATATTGACTTAACGGCGTTGAATTAACATTCACAGTCCATGCTGTAGAAAACACAGTTTTTATATACACAGTTCATAAGCACTTGAAAACGTGATCTATCACAGTCTCTATCACAGTCTCTGAACAAATATTATTAACAGAATAAGGCGGTTTTATGGTTGTATTCACACCACACTAGTCCGTACTACTTAACATTATTGAAAAATGTCCTTAATATTCACTTATTTTCTCACCGTAGTGATGGAAAGATCGAGACAGTGCACAATGAAAGTAGTTAATTTTTACCCTGTTATGGGACGAATGTTGAGTAAATACTGTCTCACACAGTTCACTGTAAGGGAAATATGTCTCAGAAGTGGTTTTAAATTACGATTTCAGTTTACCACACGCAATGATTTTTGATATTAGCACAGTTTAGAATTGTGTGGATTTACTACAGTTCACGGTGTCGTATTTTAGTCAGTGAAATATTAGACACTCCAATTGTTATTTCCTATTATAGCTTCACCTTTATAATAAACTTGCAAGTATTATATCACGCTAATTCACCTTGGAAACGTCTAGAATCTTGCACTCGTCGCGGCGCGGCGGAAACTTTACGTACGGTACGACGTCCTTTTACTATTACAACAGCGTTTGAGTACGGCCATTATTATGTCCTCACGAATCGCGACGGAGCATACCTTCTACACACACTGTGCACACATGGCTCTGTATACGGGACTGCACTGACGGAACTGCACTGAATATGGCCTTGGTCCAGTGGCCTATATATACACGTCGGGCGGGCAGCGCATGGAATCAGGTGATGAGGGGCGAGTATCTCTCTCAAACTTTAAATTGTCATATTTCAGAAACCACTGGACGGATTGACTTCAAATTTGCAAGGTTTTACTTCCAGAAGATTAGCTATAATTCAGCGTTGGTCTCGTGTTAATCGGTCCAGGCGTTAAAAAATTCGTAAAAATATAATCGAGAAACTTCTGTAGGGGAAGTAAGCTGCATGCGGCGGTGACGTCACTTGACCTTGCTTGACTCGCCTTCTCCCTCGTGTCGTGCAGTAGGTACGAGAACATTCTCTCACACAGCTGTTTATGCAGCGGAACTGAATTGTATGCTAGAAAATAAAATTTATAATTTATATGTGCCAGGGCCTATGCCTTCCTGGTACAATATGTACAGAGTGCCCAAGCCCAGTCCAGCCGATTGTTATAGCCTAGTACTATTTCAGCTGATAGACGAAGGAGAGTGATGTGATTACTATTTAAAAAAGAATACACTAGTTCAATGGTTTAATATGCTATTTATTTTGTTTATACCCTGTTTATATATCAGTATTTGTTATAGCCAGAATCTGTCTGCCTGACATAAGAGTTCATAATTTAGATTTTACGTGGTGTACAGGAAGTCACAATTATTTAAGAGGTTAGACATTTATACTATAATACATGTATGTCGGCCCCGTGGTGTAGGGGTAGCGTGCGTGCCTCTTACCCGGAGGTCCCGGGTTCGATTTTGGCCAGGTCAGAGAATTTTACCTGGACCTGAGGGCTGGTTCGAGGTTCACTGAGCCTACCTGATTAGAATTGAGGAGCTATCTGACGGTGAGATAGCGGCCCCGGTCTCGAAAACCAGAATAACGGCCGAGAAGATTCGTCGTACTGACCACACGACACCTCGTAATCTGCAGGCCTTCGGGCTGAGCAGCGGTTTCTTGGTAAGCCATGGCCCTTCAAGAGCTGTAGTGCCATGGGGGTGTATAATACATGTGGCATAAAATAGTATATTCACTGTCTTGAATAATTTATGTCATGACCGTAATGTAAGCCTAGATTTAGACAAAATCTTTTAACATTAGCATATTCCTAGTTGCATGGTTTTACATATTAGAATATACAACGCAATATCATCCACCTATACATAAAAATGAACTTTTTTAATGTATGAGTTATCGGTACGTATATAATCTTAACATACGCAGAAGATAGAAAATAATTATGATTAGTTAACCGATGGGTAGACAAAATTATATATTACCTAGCTCCATATTTAAGTTAACATAATATACTGTATCACTCTACTCTTGGTACTAATATGACTTAAAACGAAAACCTGCTACTCTTTAGTGGGAAAAAAAAGCAACTGCCGTGGTCCTGGGGTGCTTTGTTAATGACGGCTACGATTTGATCCCCTCATTGAGCAATAAAGTATTGGTATCACTATGCAATATAGTTTGAGAAAATACTACTTGTTGCGCGGTGAAAACAAGCAGTTATCCTGGTCCCGGAGTACTTGTATTCAGGACTCGGTTACCGACCAACCGCGGTTTGATCCCCGTAATGTGCCACTAATTGTGTACCCAGGTTCGGTTAATACTGACAGATATCTGCTGTATTTTAAACATTCTATTTGCTATTAACGGTTTTGCTAATACATTGATATTATTATCTTCTTCTACCGCTCTTCCCACAATTGTGGGGTTGCGGGTGCGAACTGCGTAGCACATGTGCATTTGCCCCTGTTTTATGGCCGGATGCCCTTCCTGACGCAACCCTATATGGAGGGATGAAGTCACTATCGCTTGTTTCTGTGGTGGTTTATAGTGTGGTGTGTCGTCTAAATATGAAGAGAAGAGTGTTGAGAGAAACACAAATACCCAGTCCCCGAGACAGAATAATTAATCAAAAGCTATTCAAATCCTCGACCCTGCAAGGAATCGAACACGGGACCCTCTGAACAGAAGGGCAGTACGATGACCAATCAACCAAGGAATCGGACTATTATTGTTATCATTATAATGTATGGGAAAGCTCAATTTAATGATAGGCGGCATTTAGCAACCTGGTTCTCTAAGAGATACAATAGCCATAAAAGCTTGAATATATCAATCATGGAAGCTGATACGGTGAAAATGAATGACATATAAATGATCGGAAGATACCTTTCCTGTAACTTTTGTTTTGAACAGGGTTTTGATAAAACAGATATTTTCGGAGATATTTGGAAATTTGTGAAAAATAATACCGGTATCGTGAAATTCGCCGTTATTTTTCCTCACACAGTAAAATCGCACGAAATGTAAAAGATCCTTGTGTCACCGAATTTATTGGATGAGTTAGTGCGACATTAAACCACTGGCAAAAAGCAACAGCAACAGTAACAATAATATCCACCAACTCCACATCTCTACGACTCCATATGAAATTCGTGCAGGGTAAATTACCGAAATATAACCGGTAGTTGAACTGGAGAAAACTCATCTGGCCTCACCGGAAAGAACCATGACAAATACAGCCCGCAGGCCACTGCCGGCCTGGCTTACCAAGGCGACCACTGTCCAGCCAAGTGGCCTGCAGATATTTAAGTGCCACTTGATCAGCCTGACGACATCCTCAGCCGTATTTGCTTGGCTTTTATAACCCTTTTTTTTTTTTTTTTTTTTGCTATTCACCTATTTAAACGTAAAATACAAACCAAATAACCAACTTCCATGGCCTACCAAGCGACCGCTGCTCAACCCGAAGGCCCTCGAATTACATTAAACGTAAAATACGTAACAATTTCACTCCATATATGCGATGAGTTATAAGTGCTCTACGTTAAATTTATGCACCCGTAATTAATGAAATTAAGTAAGATATTGTAAACAGGTGAACATTATTATGTCGAATTATATCAATATTTTGTACATACGATGTAAATCAGACAGTAATTGAATATACTGTAGGTCATAGTGACATTCTTCGCGAATCCATGAACATACTGGGGTTCTTCCCTCCTTAGGAGATAAGATTGCATAGATCTTCGTCGATCTATCCTCAGCCTGCAAATAGCTACAGATTCTCTCCCTAAAGAGACCTCGACAATGTTGTGAGATGGTCAGCAGGCAATGTTATGATGACACACGGGGTTAAACGTCAGGTTGGAAGTTTCACTAGTACGAGAAGTCCTCCAAGTTCTAATTACTGCGTTGATGCGGTGAAAGTTCCTTACGGGGATCACTGTAAGTACCCAGTTGTTAATAGAAGGAAAGATCTTCGTTGAGGTAATCAGATAATTGCGATTGCAAATAAAGGGTACAGGTTTCTGAACATGGTTATGAGGGACTTTAGGGGTTGTAGTAAGGATGTTAAGGAGACAGCATATAAGTCTATGATAAGACCCCAACTAGAGTATGGTTCCTGTGTACGGGACCCTCACCAGGAATACTTGATTCGAAATCTGGAAATAATCCAAATAAAAACAGCTCGATTAGTTCTGGGTGATTTCCGACACAACAGTAGCGTTACGAAAATATTGCAAAGTTTGTGCTGGGAAGACTTGGAAGAAAGGAGACGAGCTGTTCGACTAAGTGGTACGTTCCAAGGTGTCTGTGCAGAGATGACGTCGAATGGCATTAGCAGACGAATATGTTTGAGTGGTATTTTAAAGTAGGAAATATCGCAATAATTATGAAGATAAAGTTGGAATTCAAGGGGACAAATTGGACTAAATATTCGTTTATAGGAAGGGCAGTTGGGGATTGCAATAATTTACCAAGGAAGATGTTCATTAAATTTCCAAATTCTTCGCAATTATTTAAGAAATTAGTAGGTAAACAAGGGATGGGGAATCTGCCACCTGGGCGACTGCCCTAAATGCAGATCAGTGGTGACTGACTGACTGACTGTGATTGATTGATTGATTGATTGATTGATTGATTGATTGATTGATTGATTGATTGATTGATTGATTGATTCCGGAAGTAGGACTCCCACACGGCACTTTGTCTTATTGATGATAATAATAATAATGAAATGAAAACCTACAACCTGTTTTCCAGTCTTTGACCGGGTCAGGGATGTAATGAATGAATCATATATAGGCTATTAGTACGATGGGGTCGCCACTCCCAAAGTGATTATTAATGACTGATAGATGCTATGAAATGATAATGGAGAGTGTTGCTGGAATGAAAGATGACAGGGAAAACCGGAGTACCCGAAGAAAAACCTGTCCCACCTCCGCTTTGTCCAGCACAAATCTCACTTGGAGTGACCGGGATTTGAACCACGGTATCCAGCGGTGAGAGGCCGACGCGCTGCCATCTGAGCCACGGAGGCCTCAATAATAATAATAATAATAATAATAATAATAATAATAATAATAATAATAATAATAATAATAATAATAATAAATTAAATAATAGTAAATTATTATTTATGTCATTTTATGTTAATACTATTAACTAATCAATCAATCGCTTGCTTGTACCAATCAATTTTCTATTGTTTTAAGTGGGTATTAGGCAAGGCCCGTCCAAGAGAATGCCAGATGTGCGCAGCCTAAGATAAAAGTTCAATTCTGTACGATTGTTGTTATTACTGCTTGTATAATAACCATTATCTTAACCTGAAGGATCATTTGGTGATGTCTGGCGCCTGCTATTTACCTGCATTTTCGGAAAATTGTGAATTATTATCATTAATGTGAAGTGTATGCCAGCTCCGCTATCTGAGTGTAGCGTGCCTGCCTCTCACCTGAAGGCCCCGGCTTCCATTCCTGAATAGGTCTCGATCTGAGAGTTCGTTTGAGGTCATTACAGTTGAGGAGCTATCTGACAGTGAGACGGCGACATCGGTCAGGAAAACCAAAGGTAATGGCCGAGAGGATTGTCGCACTGACCGTCCGTCACCTCGTAATGCGCAGGCCTTTGGGCTGAGCAGCGGTTGTTTGGTAGACCATGGCCCATTAGGGCTATAGAATATCTTACAATTAACGTCAGATTGTGACGCTAATGTGTATACAATTAGTACTAGAAGGACAAAATAAAAATGATATTATGTCTCAACACTAGTAGTGATGATGATGCTTGTTGTTTTAAGGGGCCTAACATCGAAGGTCATCGGCCCCTAACACTAGTAGTAGCAGCTATGGCCTCGCCCAGATACTTCGGCAGATGAAGGTCAATTTATTGAATCCTTCTCGTAGAAAATTAATGTTCTATTTAAATATATTATTTTATAAATCAGCTATTGCGTGTTACCGTCAGGAATATAAGACGTGAGAGACAGTGTTCCTTTAACGTTTTGACTAGATGTGTGCCTGTTGTGAATACAGGCTGCTAAGTGTGGGTGCTTGTTATTGCGGAGTACTCACCCAAATATTTACTCAATTGTTCTTATTTTTAGTTCCAGCTATAGTGTGTGCTCAGCGACCAATTCACATTCCTTGCGAGATAAATTTAATTGCGTGCATAGACCGATTGTAGTACAGCTGAGAAGTAGGAGTGCACGGTGCACAAATGTTGCTGTTGCTCGATATAATGAGCTTTAAAATCTGTATGTCCCCAGGAGTCTCCAACTCGGGTGAGTAGAGCGGCCACCACAGGCATTGCTTTCAATTACTTGTATCATGCTGTAAGAGTACTTTTATCGTTCCTCTCCGAACTGACTTGGTCGCTCTTGTTCCCAACCAGCCACTACAGTATTATGTTTGAGAGATCTAGGGACCTTCACTTTCACGTCCTTTGCAGGCCTTCCCTATCCTTAACCGACAGCTTCAATCCTCGAAGAAATTGAACCCAGTCATTATTCACCTAAGTGGTTAGTGCAATTAGCTGCCACCCCCGGAGGCTCAAGTTCGATTCCCGGCAATGTCACGACATTTGAAAAATTGTACGAGGACTCGAACAGGGTCCACTCGGGAGTTCAAGTGAGTAAAGGGAGTTCGATTCCCGCCTCGACCATCCCCGAAGTGGTCTTCCGTGGTTTCCAACTTCTTATCCAGGAAAATGCCGGGATTGTACCTAATTTAAGGTCACGGCCGCTTATTTCCCTCTTCCTTGTCTATCCTTTTTGATCTTCTCATCATCCACAAAGCCGCTGTTCAGCATGGAAGGGGAGGCCACCTGGACGCGGTAGTTGTTCTTCTACCCAGTTGTATCCCCGACCCAAAAGTCTCACGCTGCAGGACACTGCCCTTGAGGTGATAGAGGTGGGATCCCTCCTTGAGTCCGAGGGAAAATCAACCCCTGGACATTAAACGGATTTAATAATAATAATAATAATAATAATAATAATAATAATAATAATAATAATAATAATAATAATAATGTTAAGATGCGATGGTTGCCTAGTTGTAGTTCTCTTAATGAGGAAGAATCTCAAGTGTCCTGAAATAAATGAATAGTTATGTCATAACTTGACTCATCTCTGCCATGGACTACTCTTCTTCAGCATTACTTTCCCTCATTTAAGTGAGATTTGGGGAACACTTAAGCTCAGTTTAGGGTTTAAGAGAGGACGCATTTCTCGCAGCACAGGCTAGTCCAAGTGAAATTACCGGGATTTGAATCCAGGATACTAATAATAATAATAATAATGTTATTTGTTTTACGTCCCACTAACTACTCTGTTACGGTTTTCGGAAACGCCGAGGTGCCGGAATTTAGTCCCGCAGGAGTTCTTTTACGTGCCAGTAAATCTACCGACACGAGACTGACGTATTTGACCACCTTCAAATACCACCGGACTGAGCCAGGATCGAACCTGCCAAGTTGGGGTCAGACGGCCAGCGCCTCAACCGTCTGAGCCACTCAGCCCGGCTGTATGAATTCTATAGCCTATCCTCAAGTGATAGGAAAACTGTCCAATGGAGTCTGACGAACGTGAGAGGAAGCACTACCACAGATTTTATTTTGCCGACAGATCTACAACTTCACGGTATATCAAACATGTCACAAACCTGTAAGGAAACAGATTCAGTTGAAGATGAAGGTACTTCGTGGCAGTTAAAACACTGCGAACTTTTCGCAATATCGTACAACAAGTGTGTGCAAATCCTCATGGGGACAATGAGCAAGTCGACTGCTTTGCAACCAATTTAGAACCAGTAGAGTTGACATCCTGGCGATCGATAAGAAAATAAAATCAGACTTCCTAATTCATAGCCCAGTTAGATTTGAAACTGATAATGATCAGCATTACTGGTTGATCAATCAAAAATGAAGATGTATGAGCCAACAGCGATTTATTTTCAAAAATATATGCAACATTGAAGTGGGTACCGAAGTAAATTGTTCACAAAGTAGATCCATACCGAGGGAGTTGGGTCATGTAGGTGTTACCTTACATTCGGGTGATGGTGGATTTGAACCCCACTGTCTGCAGCCATGAAGATGGATTTTCTGAGCTGATTGGCTGAGACGGTTAAGGCGCTCGCTTTTTGAGCCCAAGTTGGCAGGTTAGATCCTGGTTCAGTTGGGTGGTATTTGAAGGTGCTCAAATACGTCAGCTTCGTGTCGGTAGATTTCCCGGCACGTAAAAGAATTCCTGTGGGGAAAATTCTAACATCTCAGCGTCTCCAAAAACCATAAAAGTAGTTAGTGGGACGTAAAACTATTATTATCATTATTTCTTTCTTTCTTTCTTTCTTTCTTTCTTTCTTCCTCACTCTGTTCATCCTCAAGGGTTGGCTTTCCCTCGGACTCAGCGAGTGATCTCACCTCTACCGCCTCAAGGGCAGTGTCCTGGAGCGTGAGACTTTCAGTCGGAGGATAAAACTCGGGAGGAGGACCAGTACCTCGCCCAGGCGGCCTCATCTGTTAAGGTGAACAGGGGCCTTGTCGGAGGTGGGAAGATTGAAAGGGAAGAGGGAAGGAAGTGGCCGTGGCCTTAAGTTAGGTACCATCCCGGCATTTGCCTGGAGGAGAATTGGGAAACCATGGAAAACCACTTCGAAGATGGCTGAGGTGGGAGTGGAACACCTCTCTACTCAATTGGCCTCCGAAGTTGAGTGGACCCCGTTCCAGCCCTCGTACTACTGTTCAAATTTCGTGGTAGAGCCGGAAATCGAACCCGGACCTCTGGGGGTGGCAGCTAATCACGCTAACCACTATACAATAGAGGAGGACATTATTATTATTATTATTATTATTATTGTACCGGGCGGTACACCTCTACACCGTTTATTTAAAAGTTGCGCCAGTTGAAACTCCTCTTCTGGAGGAAGGTTGAACTTTATCTATTCTATTAATTCTCTACTTTCTCAGAAGATGTCACCACGTGGAAAATTTTTGAGTTTTTGAACTGTGTCACTTTTGATGTGTTTTTGTTTCGCTTGAAGTAAGAAGTGTGAACTTTCTCTTCTAGAGGACACTACTGAAGAATTACAATAGTGCAACCTAGTGCGAAATCAAAGAACTATTTTGTTGGAGAAATTTTTATTTCAAGAGTTTGTTCTTTGTTAAATTTCTTTCTGTCATGGTTTAAGTTGGCTGTATACCCCTCTTTTTCCCCTTATTTTGGATCTAGCCAATCCCGAATTTCTTTAATTAATTTTCCACCAATAATGTGTTTCTTCTTCCTCTATGTAGGGGTTTCTTTTCCCTAGCCAATAAAAACTTTGAGGGAGGGTGTTTTATTTCCCCTAACGCCTAGAATCTTCCGCGAGAGGATATAAACTGCTGATTTTGGGGTCTCCGGGCCACTTCTGTTCCATCTTTCAGTGTATTAAGTACATAGCAGGAGGCGGGAAGCGCCTCTTTCTTCTTCAGCCGTTCAACACCAGGTAATGGCCTATTAATAACCTCTTTTCTTGCTAGGTCGGCAGTTTAACACTCGCGGCGGGTTCGAAACATTTCCATCATGTAACCTTTTCCTAAAATGTAATTACTCTTTTCATCTTTTTCTTGTAAAGCTACATATTGGGATAGAGAGTGCTAACCCTCTCGAGCTCCCACTCACATTTGTTTTGAGGTGAACTTATTTTCTCAAACTATTCTTCGTTTATGTAATGTAAAGTGTTCTTCTCTAAGTCACCTCTGTAGTATGGGATTAGCCCTTGCGTTAGCGGCCCAGAGCCAGATTAGGTTTTAAAAAAAAACAAAGTGTATTAGGAGTGCAAGATCGCCTCCTCTCAAATTGTTATTTTAGAGGTCATGTAATCAACCTTCTTTTCATGTAATAGACCTCTGTAGGTTGGGTATTTTACCCCTGTGAATACGTCCTTAGAGGACAGCTTGAAGGTAGAGTTTGGTGTGGCCTTTGAGAGGCTTAAATTTTAAGAGCGGATCGCTCTTTTGAAAATGGAGTGTCATATGCCTCGTGGAGGCTTTTCCGTGTAATTCGGAGCCAGGGGCTCCTAAGGATGAATGGGGTTTTCTGCCCCTCTGTTAAAACTTGTGTTTGTGGTAAAAACTGAGCTGATCGCTGAAGTCAGGGCGTGAAGCCCAAAACCTGTAAATATTGTATCTCCCCTTTTTTTGCTACATTGTACCTGCCATGTCTGTTATTGCTTTGTTTTTTGAAAAGAAAATATAACCTAGTTAAATTTTAAATTTATTTTACATTAACTTTGATTCCGTAGTTTGAAACCCATTCACGCCCGCACCTTCTTACGCCTCTACCGACCGCTAAAACACGGTAACAAGTGGTAGCAGAGCGTGGTTGAATGGGTCTCAATTTAGCCCCTTTTGACGGCTAAACATTGCTTTGATTCGAACTCTAACAATTGTCTCAGTTGCTGGAATTTTTTGAGTTTTTCAAAATTGTTCTGTCATCATGCCCGGCCCTCGCGATGTTCTCCTCCTTAACTATTTGCGCAAAGAGGAGTTGATATACGAGTTAACTATCAGAAATGTGCAATCTGGAGGCACGGTTGCAATCGACACCAACAAGCTTAGAGAGTCCCTTGATTTGCCCATTTCCATCCCCAATTTGGGAGAGAAAGAAATTGATGACTCTCTTTCCACGATCGTCGAGAATATTACTGGGCTAGCATCTGTAGTCAGCTTTTTTGATGAAAACGATCCGTCTCCTAATCAAATTAAGCGTGTGCAAGGCAGGCTGTATCACTTTGCAAATAGAGTTAATGATCTGTTGTCTCTAAAGGTGAATGACGTTCAGAGGAAGGACGCTAATACGCTCCTTGAAACTATTTCTGAATTGTCTAATAAGGTCACTCAATTGCTAACCGGCGAAGTTCCTCCCAAAACTGATCAACCCGCCACAGTGAACGTAGGTAGTGATGAAGAGCCTCCTCAGGGAGAAGTCAATAGGATAACCGTTGCTGCTCAAACTATCTCTGCCCCATCGAACAACGAATCTGAACGCCGTGCGTCATTGGGTAACATCCGCTCTGAATTAACTTCTTTGCCATTGAAACCTTTAACGACTATGTCACCTGGGTTCAGTAGCTTGCCTCATCCATTGGCAATGTTGCTTAGAGGTATCTCTAAGTTTTCCGTCAACACCACCAGTGATGTAATTTCATTTTTAAGATTTCTAGTGGAATTTCAGGATCATGCTCTGGTTTTTTCTCTTTCGCCATGTCAAATTTTGCAAATTATCTATCCGTATGCTATTGGTATTCTCTCTGATAAAATCGTAAGAGCCATTGCCGAGCAATCATCTATTGAGGATTTCCATGCCCATTTGCTAGCTAACTTCATCCCGGCTAGGGCCAGGTCCTCCCTGATTCAGAAGTACTATTACCGTGTACAGCGCTTGAATGAAAACTTGGCTGATTTCATTCAAGATATCAAATTCTACACTAGGGTGTTTGCTCTGCACTTTCCTGAAGATCAGATTGTGCAGGCTATTGTAGAAGGTATTTCGCCATCCTACAGGTCATATTTGTGTTTCGCGGCGTGTCCGCAAACCTTCTCTGAACTTGAAGCATTGGCCGTCTCAGCGGAAGGAGTTAGATACGCCGATTCTTTGCGTGTCGCGAAAGAACCCCCGCCTTCCTTTAGTAACACTCGGCCTCCACCTCGCCGACCAGTCAATCCCCGTAAATGTTATGCTTGCGGGTCGCCTGAACATCTGCGGAATAAGTGTCCCCTGATCAAGTCAAGTGGGACAAGGAATGGAGCAGGGTCATCACAAGGCTGTTTTAAGTGTGGGGCCTTCTCACATATCGCCAAGAATTGCCCAAACTCAAATAGCACCCCCTCCTGCTCAACTTCTGGTGCAAATTCCAGCTATTCCAATAATAAAAGGTGACTAGTGGCGTCGGCTGAGCCGACTAATCCATCTTCCCGAGACTTAGCCCCTAGTAAACAGGTTGTAAATGCAGAGAACGACCAGCCTTCAAATTTATCTTTTGAATGCCCTAAAGAGTGTCTTAGGATCGCGGCGGATACCCCCGCACCTGTTCCTTTTCTTAAGATTGAGTTAAATAATGAGCCTATAACAGCTCTCTTAGATTCAGGCAGTGTTTGTTCCATTATTTCGGCTGATTGGTATTCTAAATTGAAATCTGTTTGTAAACTCCCTGACTATGACTCATCTCCTGTTAAATATGTTTCGGCTAATTCATCTCCATTAGAAATTCTAGGTTCCTTACATGTCAAAATTCGGGTTTTTAAATTTACATGGAAGATCAAATTGTTTGTGGCCAAGCGTTTGTCTTGCCCCATCATATTGGGAGCGGACTTCATTTCTCACACTGGTCTTGTGCTCGATCTCCAGAGTAGGTCGTGCACATTCAAATTTGCGTCCAATTGTAGAATTCCCTTGTTAAAGTGTAATTCTGTATCATGTTCATCTATTTCGCCTACCCAGGATGAGATGTTGTTAGACCTTAGACATCTACCTGAGGAGCAGGCTGATAGTATTCGGAAACTGTGTCAGTCGTTTCCCGAGGTGTTCTCTGATACTCTTGGTGTTACTGACCTTATTGAATACAAAATTGAGGTCACGGATTCAATTCCTGTCCGTTTTCCACCGTATAGGCTATCTCCACCTAAAATGAAGGCTCTGAAAGAAATCATCGATCAGATGTTGAAGGATGGTATTATTAGGCCCTCTAAGTCAGCGTATTCTTCGCCTATTTTTCTAGTCCCGAAACCCCAAGGAGGCTTCAGGCCTGTCATTGATTACAGGGCTCTCAATCGGAAGGTGGTGTTGCAATCTGTGCCCCTTCCCGACCTTCATTCTTGCTTTTCATGGTTTCGTAAGGCCAAGTTCTTCACCATCTTGGACTTGAATCAGGCCTATAATCAAATTCCCCTTGCCGAAGAGTCTAAACATCTTACCGCGTTTGCCACGGACTGGAATTTATACGAATACAACCGCGTGCCTTTCGGGCTCCCCACGGGGGCAGCTGTGCTCACTAGGCTACTAGATAGGGTCTTTTCCGACATCAAATTTGAGTACTTATATCACTACTTGGATGATGTCGTCGTATTTTCCGAAACCTTTGAAGAACATCTAGATCATTTGCGAGAAGTTCTCAATCGCCTTCGTAAGGCTGGGTTAACTGTTAAGTTGTCCAAGGTTGCCTTTGCTAGGCCCTCTATGTCATTCCTAGGGCATATTGTGTCACCTGATGGTGTAGCAGTCGATCATTCTAGAACACAGGCCATCCGTGATTTTAAACCTCCCAAGGACATTAAAGGTATCGCCAGGTTCATTGGCATGGTGAATTTCTTCAGGAAGTTCATTCCTAATTTTGCTAATAGAGCGGCGCCCTTAAACCTTCTTCGTAGGAAAGGCATCAAATTCGAGTGGGGACCTTCTCAACAAGCCGCTTTTGAAGATCTGAAATTAGCTCTCTGTAATGCCCCTGTACTTGCTATGCCTGATTTCTCGAAGAAATTCATCGTCCAAACCGACGCATCGTCGTCAGCAGTAGCTGCAGTTCTTCTTCAAGAGACTGAACTAGGGAGGCGACCCATCGCCTATGCGTCTAGGACATTGTCAGCTCAAGAAGCAAAGTACTCCATATATGAGCTTGAAGGTTTGGCAGTCTTATTCGCCTTAGAAAAGTTCCGTCTCTATCTGGAACACGTCAAATTCGACTTGGAGACAGATAATCAAGCCTTAAGCTGGGTCTTAGGTAGGCCGCGTCGTACAGGTCGTATAGCCCGTTGGGCCATCCGTATTTCTGCCTTCCAATTCGATGTACGGCATATCAGAGGTACTGAAAATGTTGTTGCCGATGGACTCAGCCGTATGTTTCATAACGACGTAGAGACCCACGAACCGGTCGACAGTTCATCACCTTCCGAGTCTATACTATCTGGTGTTAATGCCATCTTAACAGATGCTCCCATGCTTTTTAGGGATATTGAGAAATACCAACGTGAAGATCCGTCGCTGGCTCCGATAATGGAAACCCTTTCTTCTGGGGAACATGCTGTCCCTTATGTTCTGAGGAATGGTGTTCTATGTTGCCCTTCGAGGCATGATAAGTTGTTGAAAGTTGTTGTTCCAGCGGTTCTAGTACCTATGATCTTCAAATACTATCATGAGACCCCATTGGGGGGGCATCTTGGAATCTTTAAAACTCGTGAAAAGATTCGTGAAATGTTCATATGGAAAGGTATGGACGGTGAAATCCGGGAACTTGTAAAAGCTTGTAAATCTTGTTTGATCAGTAAACCCACCATGTCCACTAAAGTAGGCCTTTTGTCTTCTCATCAAGCGTCGCGCCCCATGGAACGCCTGTATATCGATTATGTGGGACCCTTCCCCCAGTCAAAGGGTAATGCCAATAAGTTCATCTTTGTGTGTGTAGATGGTTTTACAAGATTTTCCTGGTTATTTCCGACTAAGCTGGCTACCGCTCAGTCCACCATTACTTGCCTAAATTCTATTTTTGCTTCTTTTGGTCCGTGCCAATACATTGTATCTGATAATGCTAAAGCTTTTACATCAAATCTGTTTCGTAAATTTTGTTTTGACTTGTCCATCTCTCATGTAACTACATCTGCTTATTACCCTCAACCATCTCTGGCTGAACGGGTTAACCGTAATCTCAGGTCCGCACTTATTGCCTATCATCATGAAGATCATTCTAGGTGGGACACGTCCCTGCATTGGTTAGCTTTTGCTTTGAATTCGGCGGTTCATGAATCTCACAAATTTACTCCAGCTTCTTTGATGTTTAAGTTCGTTCCCAACACGCCGCTCTCTAACCTCTGGTCTCTGAATGACATTCTGCCCGAGACAATAGATCCGGACAACATTAAAGATCTTTGGAAGAAGGCTAAAGCTAATCTTAAAGTATCTCATGAAAAGGTTAGGGAAAGGTATGATCGTGGACGGAGACCCACCACCTTGAAGGTAGGTGACCAGGTTATGGTCAAAAATTTTGTTCCCGCGGGCAAGCTTGCCCCCAGATTTCATGGGCCTTGTATCATTCTCGATTTTCTTACGCCGGTTACCTTATTGCTAAGTAATCCAGCCGCCGAGAGGATATTTAGAGTTCACCTGTCCCAGGTGAAACCGGTGTAATTTCTGTGTTAACTTGCTTCATATTATTTTGAAAGGATATGAAGGTTATATTTTTTTTGAGTTTCACTTTTAAGGCATTCTGCCCCTTCTGTAATATTTTGGTTTTAGATGTAAGCCTTGTGTAAAACCTGCCCCGACCCGTTAAACTGCCATCCTGTTCTTGCCACGGCCATTACCACGCTCCCGTCTCCTGCTCCACCTTACACTGTGGCTTCATAATAGTAAATGCCATGGATATCTACACGCCGCTGGCCCCTCAACCTCTCCACAAGCCTGTACCCTCAAAGAAAATGATTGTCCAACACAATTCTGCCGCCTAGCTTTAATGTTTCAGCGCCCCCGCAGCCGCGCAGCGCCGTGCAGCGACTGGGGAGGGGGATGGGCCCCCTCCTCTCCAGCGAGGACGACATGTGCACGGCGAGCCGGAGCTCTCCTCCCGGCCAAGGCTGATGTGCGGCGCACGACCTGCTACATGCCCGCAGCCTGTATCTGTTCACCGCGGGCGCGGCGTACTTCAACACCTCTGCTCCCCTCATAGTGCGGGCGAGCGGTATCTCAGGGTACTTGAGGGGTCCGAGCGGCCTCCGTTGGACGCAAGCTGCAACGGCCGGTCCGGCCATTCGACTCAATCTACATCAACTACATGGACAGTCACCATAAGCAATAACTACACTTGGGAATTCAACTACAATATTTGGTGGACATTGCAAAATTTTTCTTCACCTTTAAGTATTAAAAGTTTATCTTCAGAAATTCAAATTCTACAAACATAAAGACTTTCATTCACCTGCAACAACAACATTTTGAAACTGAATTAAGAAATCTTGTAAATGCTTCTGCTATCTATCTTCGTATCAACATCATTACTTGGACTTTGTTTCAAACTGATTTCATGTGTCACCCCTGGAGGAACTTTTGGGGGGGGAGGTCTGTACCGGGCGGTACACCTCTACACCGTTTATTTAAAAGTTGCGCCAGTTGAAACTCCTCTTCTGGAGGAAGGTTGAACTTTATCTATTCTATTAATTCTCTACTTTCTCAGAAGATGTCACCACGTGGAAAATTTTTGAGTTTTTGAACTGTGTCACTTTTGATGTGTTTTTGTTTCGCTTGAAGTAAGAAGTGTGAACTTTCTCTTCTAGAGGACACTACTGAAGAATTACAATAGTGCAACCTAGTGCGAAATCAAAGAACTATTTTGTTGGAGAAATTTTTATTTCAAGAGTTTGTTCTTTGTTAAATTTCTTTCTGTCATGGTTTAAGTTGGCTGTATACCCCTCTTTTTCCCCTTATTTTGGATCTAGCCAATCCCGAATTTCTTTAATTAATTTTCCACCAATAATGTGTTTCTTCTTCCTCTATGTAGGGGTTTCTTTTCCCTAGCCAATAAAAACTTTGAGGGAGGGTGTTTTATTTCCCCTAACGCCTAGAATCTTCCGCGAGAGGATATAAACTGCTGATTTTGGGGTCTCCGGGCCACTTCTGTTCCATCTTTCAGTGTATTAAGTACATAGCAGGAGGCGGGAAGCGCCTCTTTCTTCTTCAGCCGTTCAACACCAGGTAATGGCCTATTAATAACCTCTTTTCTTGCTAGGTCGGCAGTTTAACACTCGCGGCGGGTTCGAAACATTTCCATCATGTAACCTTTTCCTAAAATGTAATTACTCTTTTCATCTTTTTCTTGTAAAGCTACATATTGGGATAGAGAGTGCTAACCCTCTCGAGCTCCCACTCACATTTGTTTTGAGGTGAACTTATTTTCTCAAAATATTCTTCGTTTATGTAATGTAAAGTGTTCTTCTCTAAGTCACCTCTGTAGTATGGGATTAGCCCTTGCGTTAGCGGCCCAGAGCCAGATTAGGTTTTAAAAAAAAACAAAGTGTATTAGGAGTGCAAGATCGCCTCCTCTCAAATTGTTATTTTAGAGGTCATGTAATCAACCTTCTTTTCATGTAATAGACCTCTGTAGGTTGGGTATTTTACCCCTGTGAATACGTCCTTAGAGGACAGCTTGAAGGTAGAGTTTGGTGTGGCCTTTGAGAGGCTTAAATTTTAAGAGCGGATCGCTCTTTTGAAAATGGAGTGTCATATGCCTCGTGGAGGCTTTTCCGTGTAATTCGGAGCCAGGGGCTCCTAAGGATGAATGGGGTTTTCTGCCCCTCTGTTAAAACTTGTGTTTGTGGTAAAAACTGAGCTGATCGCTGAAGTCAGGGCGTGAAGCCCAAAACCTGTAAATATTGTATCTCCCCTTGTTTTGCTACATTGTACCTGCCATGTCTGTTATTGCTTTGTTTTTTGAAAAGAAAATATAACCTAGTTAAATTTTAAATTTATTTTACATTAACTTTGATTCCGTAGTTTGAAACCCATTCACGCCCGCACCTTCTTACGCCTCTACCTACCGCTAAAACACGGTAACAATTATTATTATTATTATTATTATTATTATTATTATTATTATTATTATTATTATTATTATTATTATTATTATTATTATTATTATTAAAAAGGTTTTCTGTGTTCTCTTATTTTCAGTCGGCACAGCCGCTTCCTTCCCATTCCTAGGCCTTTCCTGTCTCATCGTCACCATAAGACTTTGTCTGTGTTGGTCGATGTAAATCAAATTGAAAAAGCACAAACAAACTAACAAACTAAATAATTAACTTTTCTTAGCTAGTTTCTTTACGTCGCACCTACACAGGTAGGTCTTATGGCGACGATGGGACAGGAAAGGCCTAGGGATGGGAAGGAAGCGGCCGTGGCCTTAATTAAGGTACAGCCCCAGCATTTGCCTGGTGTGAAAATGGGAAACCACGAAAAACCATCTTCAGGCCTACCGACAGTGGGGTTCGAACCCACTATCTCCCGGATGCGAGCTCACAGCTGCGCGCTCCTAACCGCACGGCCAACTCGCCCGGTACAACTAATTAAATACTGTATGTTGGCACCGAGAAACTCCCTTCAGATTTTGAGAAATCGTATGTACGCTTCGCTTTAGTAGATATTCTAAACCACATTGTAAATATTATTTTCTATGTAGCATAAACCAGGCAGCGGGGTGATAATAGTGTGTGCTATATCAGCGGCTTCTCACCAAAGTGGCCTTGGTTGGATTACCGATCCATGCATGTAGGATTTTTGAAATGGAAATTTGTGTACCCGTAGATCAGATTTCTCATACAACTTGAGGTCCCGTGGCTATGCATGACATAACAGTCACGTAAAACTACAAACTTGTTTTAATAACCATGCACTTAAATAATTTTTGTTTGGTATACTTAGCTGTAATACGAAACCAAACCAAGCCTCATGGCGCAACAGTCTGGTAGGGCTTTGGCCTGCCAAGCGACCGCTGCTGAGCCCGAAGGCCTGTATATTGCGAGGCGTCGTGTGGTCGGTACGACGAATCGTCTCGGCCGTTATTCTTGGCGTTCTAGACTGGGCCCGCTCTCTCACCGTCAGATAGCTCCACAATATTAATCCTGCAGGCAGGGTGAGTGGACTGAAACCAGCCCTGAAATTAAGGTGAAAACCTCTGACCTGGCCGGGAATCGAACTAGGGCCCCCGGGTAAAAGTCAGGCATGATACCCCTATACCACGGGGCCGATAATTTGCAGCAATGTATCCAATAAATTGGGAAGTAATTAAATTAAATTATTCTCAAAACGAACGTAACAATGCGCGAGAAAGGTTTTTCTTCCTCATTACCCAAGCATACTGCAAGAAATTTGTTCTTTTCTCCAGTTTCATTGGAGAGCTGCCTGTATTAAAGAGCGTGGTTTATTTTGCTTTCATAGAATTGTACGTGGGTGAGGCAGAGAAAAAAGTTTATTAATGCCAACAGACGTGCTCATAAATGTGGACAAAAATAGTCTATTAGGGTTCATGAAACGGAATTTCTGTCCTCTGCGTGCCATCTTATCGGAATGTTCGTATAAACTTCCTACCTACCTAATGGGAGAGTGTGGCATGTCTGTAGGGGACAATACACTTACGTCCTATCTGGCCATAACGCCTTGCTAAACGGGTTGTAGCTTTATATAGAACAAGAAGACCATTAAGAACAACATGGCCTCTTAGTTCAAATAAACTTGACGTCTCCACTTGCGAGCGCAGATCACGCCCTACTACCCACGTCACACAACGAATGTTCCAAGAAATGTGGTGATTTCACTACGTTTACTTCTTATCTTTACCATATTGTATTAGGGGTGGCGCAGACTGGATGTGACCTCGATGCAGGTCGTAAGCTTGCATTCCGGAGGTGGTAGATTCGAACCCCACTGTGGGCAGTCCAGAAGAGGGTATTCCGTGTTTTCCCATTTTTACAATAGGCAAATGCTGGAGTTATACCTCATTTAAGACAACTGCCGCTTTCTTTTTAGTCTTCACCCTTCATATCTGTAGGTCGTCGAAATCCTGTAGGCCTACCAGCTTATTTGTATTAAAGGGATGTGAAAACTGAAAGCGAAAGTGAAATAAAAATATTTTATGACAGTAAGCAAAATCTTTTCTTTTCTTTTCTTTTCTTTTCTTTAATTTTCCAGAAGAAAAATATATCTTTTAAGTCAAGTAAAATAGCGGTCTAGTCGTCAGGCCATAATACACGGATGGTTGTACGGAACATTCATCACTTTAAGGTAAAATGAAATGTCGTATGGCTTTTAGTGCCGGGATATCCCAGGATGGGTTCGGCTCGCCAGGTGCAGGTCTTTCTATTTGACACCCGTAGGTGACCTGCGCGTCGTGATGAGGATGAAATGATGATGAAGACAGCACACACACACACCCAACCCCAGTGCCATTGGAATTAACCAATTGAGGTTAAAATCCCCGACCCGGCCGGGAATCGAATCCAGGACCCTCTGAACCGAAGGCCAGTACGCTGACCGTTCAGTCAACGAGTCGGACATCACTTTAAGGTCATGTTCATCGTTGAATTCCACATTCTTTTGACATAAGATAATACTTTGGTATAAATTCTAATAGATTACGAGATACGCAGTCGTAAAATTGAGCAATTTCAACGAAAATTTCTGAGATATGGATAATAGAATAGATTTAAAAAAATCATATTACTCACGAATATTACTGTGCATTGTTAGGAAATTAACAACGATCTGCCAAAGAGCAACTAAAAAGAAACACAAGACAATAAAATACCAGGTCTTCGTAAGTTCGCAATAACGTGCCACAACAATATTAAACAAGTCTGCTCTTAATTTCCTAATAAAATAAAGGTAATTGTCATGTATTTTGTGATTACTTTGCCGTATTCTAACATTGAGGCATTGTCCTCAACATTCCACAAATTTAGGCTGTCTCCTAAACAGAGTTTGACTAAAGTAGGAATCGATGCATAATTCAATAATCAGTACTGTATGTACTTAAAATGATTCGGTTCGTGTAGTTGTTAACTTGTTTTCAGGAGATGGTGGGTTCTGACTCCATTATCAGCAGCCCTAAAAATGGTATTTTGTGATTTCCCATTTTCACATGGGCTCTGCTTTAAGGCCACAGCCGCTTTCTTCCAATCCTAGCATTTTCCTATCCCGTCGTTGCCAAGCAAATCAATCTGAGATGGTGCGACGTTATATCAATAGAAAGAAAAAAATACTACAACAGCGTTGTGTCGAGTCACAGCTGCAAATGTTGACGTGAATTACGTGCCACGAGCTAGGTACTGCCGAAATAGAGTACACTCATCTCTTGATTAACCGGTATAATGTAGGGTTAGGGCTACCCGTATAAGTAAACTCGCGGTTAATCCGCAAAAAATGTTAAAAATACAGTAGAACACGCATACTGAAAGTACAGTTAAGATGATAATAAATGATACTACTGTATTGTTTTTTATTAACTTACCCAATACGTTGCAGTGAAAGTAGCACTTAGCACAATTGATAAATGGGAAAATAAACAGCACTTTTCGTTGCAACTAACACTTTTTTCTATATTTTTCTTCTCAAGTTTCTAAAAACAAGTTTTTGGGTGATGAGAGCATCATCCTGGCAATATTATCCCGACCCTTCGTAATTCTGTATTACTGTAACTCCTAACACTCATATATTTTTAGTGTTTTTGATATCGCACTTAAGCCGCAACACGGTTGATCCGATTACGGTTAATCGAGAGTTGACTGTATATAGTTCGTATAGGTGTGACATATTTCACCACAAGGGCAGTAGATATGCTTGTCTGTGGGTTCAGTTGTGCGAAACTCACCCCATTACGCTCGATTGCCATAACTATGAGGAAAAAATAACCCAAACCAAACCCCACGGCACTTACTGCCCTTGAAAGGGCTTTGGCGTGCCTAGCGACCGCTGCTCAGCCCGAAGGCCTGCAGATCACGAGGGGCCGTGTGGACAGCACGACTCAACCTCTCGGCCGTTATTCTGGGCTTTCGAGACCGGGGCCGCCATCTCACCGTCAGATAGCTCCTCAATTCTAATCACGTAGGCTGAGTGGACCTCAAAACTAGCCCTCAGGTCGAGAGGAAAATCCCTGACCTGGCCGGGAATCGAACCCGGGGCCTCCGGGCGAGAGGCAGGCACGCTACCCCTACACCATGGGGCCAGCTTAACTATAAAAACCTCCCGATAAAATATTCGACGCCGGACTCTTTGAAATTAAGAAAAGCCGCTCTCTCCAACCGAATTCGGTTCCTATCATTTTGAAGCCATTAAGTGTCCATGTGTCGTGATGTTTGCGAAGGAAATAAATTGTTCACACTTCTTCTCACCAATTTTTTTTAATTCTTCACACCAAAATTACCACGTATACTCACTACTCTGATTTGTTCTATCTCATACTTGTAGAGCTCACGAAGGCGAATCAAATGACAACGAGCTACCACGCCGAGTCCAGACCAGAGCTGAGCTAACCTACTTGTTAGGCGCGTGATATGGCGGCGCTAATGCTTTAGCGACTTCTTGCATTGTACACTGGTCCTTCCTCTTTACAATGAGATATAACATCTATCGTAGCACGTTTGGTTTAGAATTTTTTTTAGTTTTAAAACTTTCGTGATTTTGTAACCCGCACCGGCCAAAGTGTGGCCGTTTACCCTCCAGGGTTGGTTTTTCCCTCTGACTCAGCGAGGATTACCACCTCTACCGCCTCAACGGCAGTGTTCTGGAGCGTGAGACATTGGGTCGGGGGATGAAACAGGGAAGGAGGACCAGTTCCTCGCCCAGGTGGCCTCACCTGCTATGCTGAACAGGGGCTTTGTGCGGGGATGGGAAGATTGGAGGGGATAGACAAGGAAGAGGAAAGGGAGCGGCCGTGGATAAGTTAGGTACCATCCCGGCATTTGCCTGGAGGAGAAGTGGAATACCACGGAAAACCACTTCCAGGATGACTGAGGAGGGAATCGAACCCCGCTCTACTCAGTTGACCTCGCGGGGCTGAGTGGATCCCGTTCCTGCTCTCGTATCACTTTTCAAATTTTGTGGCAAAGCCGGGAATCGAACCCGGGCCTCCGCGGTGGCAGCTAATCATGCTAACCACTACATCACAGAAGTGGACACTGTATTCTACGTCAAAAATATAATAATAATAATAATAGTAATAATAATAATAATAATAATAATAATAATAATAATACGTAGGAGACGCATGAAATTCCATGTTCACATCTGCAGAATGTACAGTAATAGATTTTATAAAATCTATTAACTAGAACCAATTCAAGGAAGGTCTAAATCAACTGTTTAGAAATAAATAAGCAAGATTTACAAGAAATAAAATGTACTGTCCCCTTCAAAAGTGGTAATAATTTATTAAAGGAGAATGATTTATTTCATCAGCAAGTTGTAACATTCTTTAATCGCCAGGAGGGTGATATTTTACACTCCCGTGCTAGCGCGAACCAGCCGCCTGCGAACCGATTTTCCCGACCTACCAAGAGAACGAGGAAGCAGGGTGAAATTCCTGTTAGGTGGCCTTCAAACACATGTGTGTGTACCACGTGAGCGGGCGAGCAGCGTGATTTCGATCGATCAATAAATGCAAGGTCGAGTGACGTGAAACTAGAGCAGCCAATAAAAATGACAACCTTCACAGGAATGCAACAGATCCACCATTCAAATATAATTAAGAGGCACACCTACGTCTTAAGACAGTGAATTAATGGTAATTCCAAAGGAAATTTTGTAGAGGGTTTTTACTTCTGAACACAGGATTTGAGTGATACTCTAAATGCAGCTACGGTTGAGACTGGACGTCGTTACTCTAAATGCAGCTACGGTCGAGACTGGACGTCGTTTGCTTCACTGGGAGACTTTGCATTAGAGAAGGCACTGAGGACTGAATAAAGTGCAATTCAGACATTTGGAAAAATTCTCTACTATTTATTTAGGATTGTCATAAGATAAGTGTCCATCTCCGAGTTATTAAACATCGCGTGTGTATCCCGGACTATTGCTAAGACTTTTGTTAGTTTCAGCTTTTCTACGAGAACTCAGAAGAAGGAAGGTCGTTGGTTCGAGCTCGTTTCAAGATGGCTATCCAGTTCCGAGATGAATACTACTGTTTCCTGTGCACCTTCAGCTCCTCCATGAGTCACTAATCATGTAAGGCGTCGGACATGGGCAAGACTTTGTTCGATGGAAGGTGATGTGACCACGTACTAGGTCATCAGCCAGAATCCAGTTAACACCAGCCACATGAGTATTCTTTAAGAATTTATCTTTCTATCTTTCTGTAAAATGTTTGTAAAACTTAGCCTTACCTTATTCATTTAGATGTCTATTAGTTTAGCAGTAGTCTGACTTTTCATTCTTCTTTCTTCGGTGGGAAGTAGTTTGTGCTCTGGAATGAATGTGTATTTGGTTCTATTAGTTAGGGATGAGAGTGTATGTCATCGAGAGAGACCTCAACTGTCCTAAAAATTTAGAAGGCAGGAGAAATAAAAGTAAATGAACCCCGCGTTAATCTTGAATGATCTTGAAATAATTTGAAAATTAATTGAGACAGATTAGGACAGTGTTCTAGAGTTTTCTAAGTGTAAAATTTCATTCTACGATTATACGACATGTCTGTGAGCTTGAGTTCGTTTAGAGTCATCTGAATAATTTCGTATGACAGCTTTGCAAGTGAGATTAAGCACGGTCAATAATATAATATAATATAATATAATATAATATAATATAATATAATATAATATAATATAATATAATATAATATAATAATAATGAGTAAAAATAATTAAACCTAATTACGGGCTAAAATTTGAATAAGGTCATGGGTTTAATGTTGGTTTGTTCTTGGAAAGAATTATCGTGCGCTCACTTTATGTAAAGCAGGCCTAGAACATGGCAATCCTCCGGACGGAGTAATGATGAATTATACGTATATTTTACTGCGCTATTAATTTGAGTATGACTTGCAGATGGATATTATATTTTGTGTGATAAATTTATGCATCCATTAGAGTCATTTTGGAAGGAATGTGTCACTGGACATGATTTCTTCGAGCTTGAGTGCAGATTAATCAAGAGCCACGACATTATAGGTGAATAAAAATAAATGCCGCAACTCATGTACCGTAAGCGCGTATTCTAATATTTTGATCTGTGTTGTAGGTATTTTACTTGCTTATTTTGGATGATTTCTGTTTAAAAGATTCCCTTGAACATCGTTGTATAATTAATTTTTGCATAAAAGTGATAACCTCAACTCTATCACACTCTAAATCGATACCTGGACTATACGTGATATTGTCATCTAGAGAATGATTTCCCTAATTTGGAATAAATCCAAAATTTAATAATAATGGGTTAGTGTTCGTGTAAATAATATTATAATATGGTCGTGTACCTATGTGTGAATGTGTGTTGTGTGATTTTATTATATTCTGTGTTTTGTGTATATTTCTTGAATGATTTTGTGATGATATTTCTCAACTGCGTGAGTCAAATTTTGACCGATTCACGTTATTTTCGCGTATCCGTGATTTGAGGAATTATGAATCTTTAGAAGATTTTATTATAATTTAAGGTAGATTAGGGTCTAATTCACTAAATTAAAGTGAATAAGGGAAGGCAACGTCCGTGGATTGATGTCACGAGATTGAATTATTAGTTATTGTACAGTCACTTATTACATAAAAATGAGTAAAGTATAGGTTGATATGAGTTCAAATAAGAATTTATTATAAGAAGTTCAGTCACTTAATAATTATAGAAATGAATTAATTGATGAAGGGAAAGTCTAAGGAAGACTTATTAACCACAGTTTCTTGAATTAAATATTTTTCAATAATTTTAATAAGGAAGAGAAAATGATCATTTTCTTGTAAGATAAAACGAAATCCAGATGGGATGTTTTAATTTAAGCAATTTAATTATCATTATAGGAGAGAGTGATACCAGATATTATTTTGATTTTCAATCCATTTTACAGTAAATTAATGATCCCTATATTTATTATTACAGACAAGAACATTCGTTGAGCTTTAATTTGATCAAGATTCCTTATAGACGATAGCACGAGGAGAAGAGATTTCCAAGAATCAATCCCATATTTTGTAAATTTAATTGTTTTATTGAAAGAGTGTTAGTTTTTAATAAATGTATAAACCTATTTTAGTTTCCTTTCATTTGTCGCTAGTCCTTCATCTATTCCTGCCTTTAAAATTTTCTGCACAGCCGATAGCGAACGGTCCACCTCTGAGACCCTCGCTCTTCGGCGAGCTGAGCCCGGCATGATGGGGGCAGTACAGACAATACTACACTTAAGAAAATGGAAATTGCAACACCAGGAAGGCATTGGTCGTTTGTGTTGATTTTCAAGATATGGAACGATGCCATGTAGGTATGTAAACGATCAAAGTTTCAGACCCATTGGATTTTTGGTACATGTCTCACCACGTGATTGGTCGTGTAGGAATCAACTCCAGCATACGGACTCTGGTGTAGCGTAGTTGACTTGCAGTCTGTGCAGTGAAGTGTTCCCCGTCAAACATGCCTCGAACACACAGAAGAGCACGCTATCAACAACTGTCGCCGTTTGGGAGGGCTCGGATAATTGGGCTGTGTGAGGCTGGATTATCGCCAAGGACTGTCGCTGCACGTGTTGGCCGACAGGCATCTGCGGTACAACGTGTATGGCAGCAGTGGTCGAATGAAGGTAGCCACACTCGTAGACCTGGCACAGGCCCAGCGCGACAGACAACTGTGAGAGAGGATCGCCGCATCATTCGGATAGCCCGAATGGAACCCCTTGCAACAGCAGCCCAAATTCGAGCAGCTGTGGCAACCCACGTTACACAACAAACGGTTGGTAATCGCCTGCGTGCAGCTGGCTTACGAGCCCGTGTCCCTGCAGAAGGTGTTCCATTGACCCCACAACAGCGACGTGTAAGGCTGGCCTGGTGTCGAGAAAGATCGACGTGGGTCGACGAATGGCATATGATCGTCTTTAGTGATGAATCACGCTCCTGTCTTGCCCGCAGTGATCGCCGGAATCGTGTGCGCCGACGTACCGGGAAGAGGGGCCGCTCAGATCTTATTGTCGGGAGGCAAACAGGGTCTGCACCAAGCATTATGGTCTGGGGAGCTATTGGCTTTAATGTGAAATCACAATTAGTGCTTGTTGAGGTCACTATGACTGCTCGACAGTACGTTGATAGTGTACTCAATCCAGTGGTTGTCCCTATGATGGCGAACATTGCTAATGGGATGTTTCAGCAGGACAAGGCCCGGGTTCACACTGCACGGATCTCCAGAGAAGCTCTCCACGACATCACAACCTTATAATGGCCCGCCACATTCCCGGACCTCAGTCCTATTGAGCATGTGTGGGACATGATGGGTCGGCAACTAGCCAACCGTCCTCGGCCACCAACAACTCTGGAACAACTGACCCGTGCAGTGCAGCAAGCATGGACCACAATTCCTCAGGAAGCGATCCAGGGCCTTATTGACTCCATGCCTCGACGAATTCATCAATGTATTGCAGCTCGTGGTGGGCACACCCTGTACTGATTTTGTCCAAACTTGCGGTCAGAGAGACCTGAAAGTGTAATCGTCGAATCACAAACAAACACTCGTCCTGAATATTTAATTGCAGCAATGTAGCACCACTCCTTCTGGGTGTTGCAATTTCCATTTTCTTCCGTGTATAAAAATCGTGAAGTCTTGGGAATTCTGGTTGCAAATCACATTCAAGGAAAAATCGAAAATGGTCACTGGAAAATAATGGACAGAAGAAAGGAAAAAATATCACAGCGAATTCATGGCAGAAAAAGAAGAAAAAGAAGAATAGGAAGAAGAATGTAAAGCTCTCAGACCAAGCTAACAAGTTCAAACGTGCTTTTTTTCATAACGAAGACTGAAATAATAATAATAATAATAATAATAATAATAATAATAATAATAATAATAATAATAATAATAATTGCAGGTCCTCAGATACAATGTTCAGACATTTTTATCTGATGCCATCTGCGGTGCTTGCGCATCAGTTTCAACGTTGCCGTTTACTTGCATGATGCCAGAGTAAACAAGATCTCTCTTAGGCGATATGTGGCTGAGTTTTAATTATTAATTAATCTTTTTTTACACCGATATCGTACGACATAGTGTGTCAAAAAACGTTTTTTCTACACTTGAAACAACTATCCCTTTCTGCCGGGTATGAAGCCGAGATCTTGTCATTCGTACGGCGGCACTCTATCACTGACCCACAAAGGGAGCCACGAGTTAAATGATCTGAGGGAAGAACCAACCCTGGAGGGTAAATGATTAAGAAAGGAAAGAAAGAAAGAGAAAAAAGTAAGTTAAGACCACCCTGTGAATTTAGAAATGAAAGAGTTCACGGTACTGCGGAGTGTAACTGATAATAGTGTTATTTGTTTAACATCCGTTCTAACAGACGCCGGGCAGTGGGAACATAGTTACTATACAGTACGTCAGGACACTAACGACACAGAGCTGCCCCGTGCCATCGACCTCACACAGCATCGAGCCCGCTGGCCTGCTAACACAATGCTAGCGAATAACCGACCACGCCCCTGAATTTGACGCAGAGTGAACTGTAGCTCATAACTCAGAAAGTGACGATATTTTTGTAATTTAAAAATGATTTTTTGGCTCATCGATTCTTATTCATTGTCGGTTAATAACTCCAGGAAAAGATTGATTCTCTTGAGGGTCCTAACGTTAACATGGTTTCTTTTAACAGTTGGCTTTACACTGCAGGGACACATATAGGTTTTATGGTGACGATGAAATAGGAAAGGGCTAGAAGAGGGAAAGAAGCTGCCAGCATTTACCTGGTGTGAAAATGGTAAACCACGGAAAACCATCTTCAGGGCTGTCGACAGTGGAATTCAAACCCATTGTCTCCCGCATGGAAGCTCACAGCTGCGCGCCCCTAACTGCACGCCAGCTCACTCGGTACGTTAACACATTATCAGTGCCGTCTCAGATAAAGTTCGTCGTAGGGGAAGCTATACTCTCCAGCTAATCACACTAACCACTACACCACACAGGTGGACTTGGATGATGTCGATCGGAAAAACATTCGAAACACAGAAATTTCACGCACCACGAGCATCGCGAAAAGGCAGGTTTGCCACTGTTACATTTCCGGGTGGGAATGCCACTCGGGAAAGAAACGTTAACTGAAGATTTCACGTTTTGGCGATACGTTTGCGACAAACCACGAATAACGGATCATTTTTCCGAAAACTGGTGCTTACAATTCATTATGACTCAAACGCGTGGATTTTTATTGCATCGCGTCTAGTCGTGATATCATTTTGCTGTACAATGAGTGTAGAACAACTGATATTTTAAAATTAATTTACCAGGCAGTACATTAATAGACGAAAAGGGACAACGATATTTCAAAATATATTTAAAAAAGCATTCGTGCAGTAATCATCAACGGACAAAAGTAAATAAATGACCCGGAGAGTTGGCCGTGTGGTCAGGAGCCCGCAGCTGTGTCCTTGCATCTGGGAGATAGTGGGTTCAAACCCCACTGTCGGCAGTCCTGAAGATGTTTTTCCGTAGTTTCCTATTTTCACACCAGGCAAATGGTGGGGCTGTATCATAATCAAGGCCACGGCCGCTTCCTTCCCACTCCTTTCCTACCCCATCGTCGCCATAAGACCTATCCGTGTCGGTGCGACGTAAAGTAAATAAATGAAAAACAAAACAACAATGCATCGGAATTTGAAGACGGGGCGCAAAGGTGCGAGGTCGTGCGCCACCGCGTCAGTTGAACATGCTACGCGCTAGCAGGCACGTAATGCACATCGGAAACTTCGACCGTCATTTTCTCGGAAATGGTCGAGTGTCTACGGATAAGCCGGAACATATCTTCACCGAGCGAAGTGTCTGGCAAACTGAGTTGTTGCACTTGACGGGTTCTGCTCGTCAGAAATTTGACTGGTAATATTTTGTCATCTAAGGTTCAATATTGTGCTAGGGGATTTTCTTTTTTTTTTCAAAGAATTCTCGCTCAAAAAGTATGTGCTGCGGGTCAGTATTTCTCCCACAATATTATTCACACAGCGATTGCCGCAGGCGCGTCGACAGTACGCAGTCTTACCCGTCCTTGATAGGTCAGTTCCTGTACAATTGTAGCAGTAAGGCAGTCTAGTGGAGATGGGTGGCAGGAGAAAAGACAGGTGGTGGTGGTGGTGATTATTCTTTTGCAGGGAAGTAACATTAATAGAGTCTAGCTGAGATGGGTATCGGAAGATTTATAAAATTTGTTTTCCATTGCACCAACTTAGGTCTTACGGCGACGATAGGATAGGACAGTACTAGCACTGGGACGACGATAACCAAGGCCTGTATAAGGCACAGCCCCAGAATTTGCCTGGTATGAAAATGGGAAACCACAGCTACCGACAGTGGGGTCGAATCCACTATCTCCCAAATGCAAGCCAATAGCTACGCGCCTTGAACCACGTAGCCCATTCAGGCTGACAGAACAACTGATATGGTGACTGATAGTTGTGGTGATTATTATTATTATTATTATTATTATTATTATTATTATTATTATTATTATTATTATTATTATTATTATTATTATTATTATTATTTTGCTAGTGGCTTTACGTTGCAACGACAAGATAGGTCTTATGATGACGATGGGATAGAAAAGGCCTAGAAGTTGGAAAGAAGCGGCCGTAGCCTTAATTAAGGTACAGCCTGGTGAGAAAATAGGAAACCACTGAAAACCGTCTTCAGGGCTGCCGACAGTGGGATTCGACCCACTATTTCCCGGATGCAAGCTCACAGTCACGCGGCCCTAATCGTACGGCTAACTCGTCCGGTGATTATTCTTTTGCGGGGAAGTATTACAAGAGGCCTATATCCTATTAACAGCAATCAGGTAAAGAATCAGAACACCTCATGACCTTCGAAGAGTAAGAATATTGACAAAACAAAGGCTAGGACTATGAAAGGCGTGAAAATGAAAGAGTCTTTGCAAATCTTCGTCGAGGTTGGAAGAGAACAGGAGTTCACATAGGGAGGTAAGATAGAAAAAATATGAAGGTGCAGAAGTTGGCACAAGTAAGTCGAAGCAATGGTGCATTCAACTAGGCACCCAGTGGTCTGCAGCCCACGAAGTAAAATTGACAGCCTCCCAGGTTTACCCCTTTCAGTCACCTGTTATGACTGGTAGGCAATACCTCGGATGTATTATACAGCTACACCTATAGACGGGCAGAAGATATAGAGCTTTTTTTTTTTGCGTCGCACCGACACAGGTAGGTCTTATGGCGACGATGGGACAGGAAAGGGCTAGAAGTGGGAAGGAAGCGGCCGTCGCCTTAATTAAGGTACAGCCCCAGCATTCGCCTGGTGTGAAAATGGGAAACCACGGAAAACCATCTTCAGGGCTGCCGATAGTGGGGTTTGAACCTACTATCTCCCGAATACTGGATACTGGCCACAGTTAAGCGACTGCAGCTATCGAGCTCGGTAAGATATAGAGAACAATGGTCGGTGTAATATTAGTATTTGTGCCCGAGTATGTTTCTGATAACTGGTAGTTACTACAACTGTAGTCATCTATTGTAAGTACAGTACCTGTAATTATTTGGGTAGACACCCCGGGATCCGCCTCTCTGGTGTATTGGTTAGTGTGATTAGCCGCCACTCCCGGAGGTCCGGGTTCGATTCCCGGCTTTGCCACGAAATTTGAAAAGTGGTACGAGGGCTGGAACGGCGTCCACTCAGCCTCGGGAGGTCAACTGAGTAGAGGGGCGTTCGATTCCTACCTCAGTCATCCTCGAAATGGTTTTCCGGGGTTTCCCACTTCTCCTCTAGGCAAATGCCGGAATGGTACCTAACTCAGGACCACGGTCGTTTCCTTCCCTCTTCCTTGTTTATCCCTTCCGACAGTCTGACAGAAAAACCAACCCTGGAGGGTAAAAGGATTAAGAAAGAAAGAAAGAAAGAAAGAAAGAAAGAAAGAACGAAGACACCCGGTGACTTCAAAGAAGGTACTGTACTCTACCAGTATTTCTTTAGAGAGTGTAGAATAACTCGAGAAGAAAGCACACTCAATATAGGTCACGCTTCAAAATGATTAGTATTTGCATCTTTATAGGCTATATGAAAAAATCAAAAAAATATGGTGTCTACATTGGTGTGAGCGTCTCTAATTAAATGGAGATTAGATTAGAAAGGAAATCACTTTCGCACACATTTAGGTACTGTATTCTCCTTAACTGAAGTTAGCGAAGCACTGAAAAGAAAACTAATTATAAGATAGTAAGAAAGTGAGATTTTAACTTGCTTTTAATCTGACTTGTGCACCGGGCGAGTTGGCCGTGCGGTTAGGAGCGCGCAGCTGTGAGCTTGCATCCAGGACATAGTGGGTTCGAACCCCCCCTGTCAGCAGCCCTGAAGATGGTTTTCCGAGGTTTCCCATTTTCACACCAGGTAAATACTGGGGCTGTACTTTAATTAAAGCCACGGCTGCTTCCTTCCCACTCCTAGCCCTTTCCTATCCCGTCGTCGCCATAAGACCTATCTGTGTCGGTGTGACGTAAAGCAAATTGGAAGAATAAATATCTGAATTGTATTAATGGAGGACCGGCCCCGTGGTATAGGGTAGCATGCCTGCCTCTTACCCGGAGGCCACGGGATCGATTCCTGGCCAGAACAGGGATATTTTAGTGGATCTGTAAGCTGATTCGAGATGTGCTCCACCTATGTGATTACAATTGAGAAGCTGTCTGACGGTGAGATAACGGCTTCGGTCTAGAAAGCCAAGAATAATGGCCGAGAGGATTCGTCGTGCTGACCACAGGACACCTCGTAATCTTAAATCTTAAATTTGTTGCAGAGCCAGACTCCTCTAGGAATTTGTAATTGGAATTTCTTACAATACTTTATGCGATGATGATAGTAGCGTTGGGGGCGGAGACAAAAGTATTCAAGCTAGATGGGCGGTGGCCCCATTGTTCTGTTGGTTGGTCTGTAATGCATTACCTTATGCGGGCTGATAACAGGACCTCCTGGAGTGAAGTCTGATAGAACTATCACTGATACACCTGTTAAATACAACTGACCATCCAAGGTCTCCCATCAGAAGAAAAATATACTGAACAAAATTTTTTCCTGTAAACTTCAACGCTGTAATGAATTAGCTGTTCCCAAGGCCGATACAGTTAAACCTGTATGTAACGGAATATCATGGTACCACGTATCATTTCCGCTGCCGACAAGTGAACAGGGAAAGCCAAAGAAAACTGTATTCAAGTTTACCATCGGTGTGATTCAAACGCATCATCTCCTGAATATAAGACCAGTGCTTTACAAACGCAAACTTGCTCAATCCTATTTTGAAAATTTGTAGCAATGAAAAGGGCAGGAAAGGCAGCTCTTATGAAAAATGGTTTGTTAACACGAAGAAGGATTTGCAAGAAATGAACATCACACATCAAGACATCCACAATAGAACCACTTTCAGAAACAAGTTACACACATTATTTTAAGGGTTTCCTAGAGCCAGAAACAGCGACCAAGAAGAAACAACAATGGACGGCTGAAAGAAAAGAAGCAGCAAGCAGGAGGATGAAGGAGTACTGGCGCCAAAGAAAGTTTAAATCATGAGGAGTTATTTACGTGGTCCACAGCTGGCCAAAATCGATAGAAGAAGAAGAAAAGGGCGTTAAAAATATTGTTATTAATATTTTTCCAGAGACATCAATACTACTGGAATGTTGTCCCACATGAGAATTTTTACGTTCCATTTATACCTCTAGACTGATGCTGGTGTATTCAAACAAATACCATCAGATTGAGTTGGGATCGAACCCACCAAACTGGGCTCAGAAAACTACCAATCTACCGCCTGAGTCGCTCAGACGACTCTTCACTTCGGGCCCTTGACGAAACCAGAATAGTTCAACTCTGTCCATGAACGATATTCCTGGTCTCTAGTATATCTTGCATTTATAGTATCTCCGCAAAGGCTCTAAGTTTGGGAGCATCGGGTGGTGATGACGGGGCCTCTAGTCAATTCTAGCATTTGTTTACTTGGACCAGGTTCATCGATGTCAAGTTTTCTACCTGACTATCCTCGATCGGCTCTTGCTCTTATTCGATTCCAAAAGTTTTAGATATGTGTGTGTAAGGCTTACAAGGATTTCATTTCCACACCCTTCGTGGCCTTACCCTTTCTTTTGATGCTGCACTCACTATTGCAAACGTTGGACCTCTTCGTCGTTCTCTTACGAATTAAGTTGTGAGAGGGTTATTGTCTCATCGCATTTCCCTGTACAACAATTACCATCTCTCCTACTATATTATTATTATTATTATTATTATTATTATTATTATTATTATTATTATTATTATTATTATTATTATTTTAAATTGGCTTTACATCGCACCGACACAGATAGGTCTTATAGCGACGATGGAACAGGAAAGGGCTCGGAGTTGAAAGGAAGTGGACCTATTAAGGTACAATCCCAGCATTTGCCTGGTGTGAAAATCTGAAACCATCTTCAGGGCTGCTGACAGTGGGGGTCGAACCCACTATCTTCCGGATGCAAGCTCACAGCTGCGCGCCCCTAACTGCACGGCCAACTCATCCGGTATATTATTATTATTATTATTATTATTATTATTATTATTATTATTATTATTATCCGACTCGTTGGCTGAATGGTCAGCGTACTGGCCTTCGGTTCAGAGGGTCCCGGGTTCGATTCCCGGCCAGGTCGGGGATTTTAACCTTCATTGGTTAATTCCAATGGCTCGGGGGCTGGGTATTTGTGCTGTCCCCAACATCCCTGCAACTCACACACCACACATAACACTATCCTCCACTACAATAACACGCAGTTGCCTACACATGGCAGATGCCGCCCACCCTCATCGGAGGGTCTGCCTTACGAGGTCTGCACTAGGCTAGATATAGCCACACGAAATTAAAAATATTATTATTATTATTATTATTATTATTATTATTATTATTATTATTATTATTATTATTATTATTATTATATCGATCATCTTACCTTACCTATTTCATTTCTTCAAGCAAACATAATAATAACTTCATGTTATCAGAGATAGTTCACACATGCATGAAGTACATAAGGGTGAACCAAAGTTTTTTTTTTTTTTTTTTTCAAGTTGCTTTACATTGCACTGACACAGTTAGGTCTTATGGCGACGATGGGACAGGAAAGGGCTAGAAGTGGGAAGGAAGCGGCCGTGGCCTTATTTAAGATACAGCCCCAGAATTTGCCTGGTGTGAAATTGGGAAACCAAGGAAAACCATCTTCATGGCTGCCGACAGTGGGGCTCGAACTCACTATCTCCCGAATACTGGATACTGGCCGCACTTAAGCGACTGCAACTATCGAGCTCGGTAGCTGGATAGTGAAAACATGGGCGTGCTTAGCACCAAGTTACAAGCTCATAACATCAACAATAAGAAACCCACAGCTGTTCTTTACGTCAGAATGCTGACATATATGAGACTTCATAGGCACACAAAACAGCATACTTCCGCAGGCTGTAGATCGTCTAGAAAATAGTTGTATCTTGTAAATTAAAAAATTAAATTGTGGATACTTTTACCTCTGACACTCATTGACTGAATGGTCAGCGTTGAGACCTTCGGTTCAGAGGGTCCCGGGTTCGATTCCCGGCCGGGGCGGGGATTTTAATCGTCTTTGATTAATTCTTCTGGCCTGGGGACTGGGTGTTTGTGTTTGTACCAACACTTTCCTCCTCATATTCAGACACCACACTACACTACCAACCGCCATAAGTACACGCAATAGTGATTACATCCCTCCATATAGGGTTGGCGTCAGGAAGGGCACCCGGCCGTAAAACATTGCCAAATCCACATGTGCGACACAGATCACACCCGTGACTCCTCAGGTGTGGGAAAAGTGGTAGAAAAAGAAGAAGAATATTTTACCTTTGACTCACTGCTATTTCGGGTGATTACTTCAATAATTCGTATTCCATTGCCTTACGTATTTAACTGGTAGCGGGAAGATTGGAGTAACGGGAAAAATATCTATCTCACACAATCTTCCAGCGATGTGACTGGATTGCCTTGGTTGAATTGTCAGCGTCGAGACGATCGGTGTAGAGGGCCTGGCTCGAAATTTTTGACCACGTCTCCTCTGACTCGGGGACTTGATCAAAATGCCGAAATCCCATCAACTTTCCTGATTCCTTCTTGCACTGCATTACATATCTTCTTTATCATTCTGTCATTAGCACGCAGCACATGTCCTGCCCATTACAACCTTCTGATCTTTATACAGGTAACAATGGTTGGTTCGTTATATAAATTATACAATTCATGATAATATCTTCTTCTTCACCGTTTTCTTCCACTGGCCCAAAAATTTGCCTCAAAATCCTTCTTTGAAATGTACCGAACTGTCTTTCACCAGATTTTAAGAGTGTCCAGGTCTCAGCCCCATAATGTTAATACAGGCCTTACTAAAATTTTATACATTAGGACTTAGGTTTTCCTAAACAGCAGCTTAGACTTCAGATGTTTTATGAGGTCATGATAGCACTTGTTAGCAGATAGTATACGTTTATAGATTTCAGAACTAACATTGTTCTTGGAATTAACTTCTGATCCAAGGTAGGTAAAGCTACGCACAACACGAGCCAATTTCTATGAGTGTAGATCCACCAAGGGTGGTCTTTCTTGGTTACTGGCATGTACTTAGTTTTTTGCTTCATTAATCTGTCTGTAAATTCATCTTTCTTGTTGATTTTTGGAGGCTTGTGAAAGCTTCTTTCGATGTTCTTGGTGTTCTTGCGATTAAATCAATATCATCTGCATATGCCAAAATTTGAACGGATTTATATAAGATGGTTGCCCTTGTGTTGATACTCGCATCTCTAACAACTTTCCTCAAAGCTATATTGAACAAAAGGCATGATAATGAATTTCCTCGTCTAACTCCGTTCTTGGTCGTCACAGCACTTGATAACATATTCTGGATCTTAATTTGATTCCGAGTATTTTCCATAGAGGCATTCACGAGGGCGATCAATTTCTTAGGGATCTAAAACTCTTCCATTATTCTTAATAATCGTCCGTTAATAATGGATGCATTATTATTATTATTATTATTGTTATTATTATTATTTCCGAATTTGGCTAACTATGGACCGCATAGAACTTAAGGCTTCTTGGCCTTTCTTCTCTTTCCAAAACCTCTTCATTCTTTCGCTTCTCAACTTTCTCTCCTCTTTGGAAATGATCCGTTCGGGCCTACGTTTTAGTGGTTTCTCTTCAAATGATTTTAGACTGTGGATTATTCTTCTGAAGTCTCTTCTATTGTAGATCGTCTTTAATATAATTCCAAATTCTTCTGTATCGCTCTTGACCTCTTCTACCCACTTGGAGGTTGCCTTGAACCTCACGATGTATTTGAAGATCATCTTGGTCAGTCGTTTGTCATCCACTAGAATTTCAGCCTTCCTTTCCGCACTGTGTCAGTGATCTTTTCAGTGTACTTGTAGAGCTCCTAATTTCTCCTTTTCCCAGTTCCATTAGTAGTCTTCTCGGTCCCAGAATTTTCCACAGAATCTTCCTTTCCTCCTTCTCGAGTTCTTGAAGTTCCCCTTTTTAATTTAAAATCAGGCATTCTGAAGCGTACAATCCTTCAGGTTTTATTACTGAGTTATCATATCGTCTTATGGCTTTGTAGAATATTGCCCGTTTGTTATATCTGTTCTTAGATTGTAGTGCAGATCTAATTTTCTGGCTCTTGACTTGTCTGAATCTTTATCCAGTCCGTTGAGTTGGATCCATTCATCCAGGTATTTGAACTTGTCTGTCCTTTTTATCTTGCCATGGTTTGCCTCCAAATACCTCTCATTTCGGTGCTTGTACTCCATGTATTCAGTATTTTCATAAGAGACTTTAAGACCCACTTTTTCGGCGATTTCATGCAGGCTCTCTTGCATCTTTTGAGCGTTTTCTCGGTTTTTGGCTAAGATGTCAAGATCATCTGCAAAAGCCACTTGATATCTAGGTTCTGTCCTTTCTTCCCCAGGTATATTCTACTTATCCATTACAATTTCAGTGCTTCTTCCCAGGTTCTCATTATTTTCTCCAGTACGATGTTAAAGAGGATCGGGGATAATTCGTCTCCTTGTCTGGACTCTTTCGTTATTTCAAACGGAGCAAAGATTTCCCCTAAGAACTTAACTTTCCAGCTGGTGTCCGTCAGTGTTAGTTTTATGATTTATCTTGTTTTCTTGTCAATTGCAAACTCCTCTAAGGTTTGTCTATCAATCGAGTCGTGTGCTTTTCTGAATTCAATAAAGATTATTATTATTATTATTATTATTATTATTATTATTATTATTATTATTATTATTATTATTATTATTCGGATAATAATTATTATTATTTTCCTACCGCTTTTCCCACATCGGTGGGGTCGCGGGTGCGAACTGCGTCGCACATGTGGATTCGGCCCTGTTTTACGGCCGGATGCCCTTCCTGACACCAACTCTCTATGGAGGGATGTAATCACTATTGCGTGTTTCTTTAGTGATTGGTAGTGTAGTGTGCTATGTGAATATGAAGAGGAGAGTGTTGGGACAGACACAAACACCCAGTCCCCGAGCTAGAGGAATTAATCAGAAGCGATTAATATCCCCAATCCGGCCGGAAATCGAACTCGGGACCCTCTGAACCGAAGGCCAGTACGCTGACCATTCAGCCAATGAGTCGGACATTATTATTATTATTATTATTATTATTATTATTATTATTATTATTATTATTATTATTATTATTATTATTAATATGTCCGACTCGTTGGCTGAATGGTCAGTGTACTGGCCTTCGGTTCAGAGGGTCCCGGGTTCGATTCCCGGTCGGCTCGGGGATTTTAACCTTAATTGGTTAATTCCAATGGCTCGGGGGCTGTGTGGCGTATTCATCATTAGAAATCATCCTAGGTAGGACCCTCATCTTCACAGACATGCAGGTCGCCTAATAGGCCGTCTACTAGAAAAAGACCTGCACCAGGCCTCTCCCGAGGCCATACGCCATTATTATTATTATTATTATTATTGTTATTATTATTATTATCATCATCATCATAATCTCACTATCGCTCAGGACATCTTCTCATCCACTTTGACGAAACGAAACAGAGAATTTGGAAGGAAGCAATCACTGTCTGAATGATGTTTTCCTGACATTTATTCCTTGATGGAATCAGAAAACTACGGGAACTTCTCTCTTGGGTATGAGCGACGGCGGACTTTGAACCTACCTGTAGTAGACCACGCCCAGTGTTTCATCGATGAAGCCATGTGGGTGAGGGATGGAATGCCCTGCTTGTTATAGAGGCGTCTAAAAGGAGGGCTCTTAACTTGGAGCCATTCAGTGGCGACTACTACGTTACTGTCAGACTCCTCACTTACACATTTCCTAACCATCCTCCCCCACTAAACTCCAGTTCTCTTCCGACCCCGGCAATATCAAATTTGTGAGACCTACAGAGACGTTCATTCCGTTGCTATGGTCTTGATATCAAGTCTCATGTGACAGCGACTGGGCTGAGTCGGTAGAACGCCGACTTTCCAAGTCCAAATTGGCGGATTCGATCCCGGTTCAGTCCGGTGGGGTTTGAAGATGCTCAAGTATGCTAGTGGCACATTAAAGAACTTCTATGGGACAACATTCCAGCACCTCTATCTCTCTGAAAGTCATAAAAGTAGTCGTACGCGAAAACAATAAATAAATAAATAAATAAATAAATAAATAAATAAATAAATAAATAAATAAATAAATAAATAAATAAATAAATAAATAAATAAATAAATAAATAAAATAAATAGAGAAACCGGAGTTCCTCCACTTCAAAACGGACACGTAGAGTAGTGAATTAATAGCTCTCCTAATATGATCAAAGCTGAGGGATCGAAAGCTGCTAGAGTTGCTTGTTATTTAGGAATGCTTAAATGCGAGAGGTTCCAGACCGATTTACAGCTGCGAAGGGAACAGGGCAGTAAAAAGAATTCGTCAGATTTACGAATTTACTTATTGCTTTAATGTGAACCCCTTTCCATCCTGACCATGAATGTGTGTGATTTCTGTATACTTGCGGCATATTAATAAGAAATAGAGAGGATATTCTAAAGAATCATACTCCTGCCACACCCCAGTATGACTGTCGTGCATTCAGCAGTGTTCATTCATCTCACCTACTGTTATTGCTTTTCTTTCGCTTTACGGTGTTTATTCCACGACCACTGTTTCTTATGTTGCTTAACCTGGTGCTAAATGAGTGACTGTGAGAACTGAAAATCAGTTCAGTATTGTGTTTATATCTTATTCTTGGTGGTTATTTGAAGCAAGAGGAAGTAAACTTGATGTTTATACAGTTATATCTGTATCCATCTACACCCTGAATTTTGCTAGAATAAGAACATTTAACTGTGTGGATAAGTTTATAGGCAGTGGAAAAAGAAAAACGCGTGTATTAATAGCTCTTTCAGGGATAGATGTGAGATTAACTTCCAACCTACAAGACTACAAGTTCACCTTCTGGTAGCAAAAGGAAGCTGTATTTTCTAGGCTGTTCCGAATGTAGGAACACTCGTATTTATGATAGAATTGGCGAAGCTAAGTGTGTCAGTGGGAACATGATAGTAAACTTAGGCATTGTTTCTGAACTTGTGAAAAGTGCGCCCAAATGCAGATGATGTGACAATGACTGCATAGAAATGTAAAGAGAATAGCCTCCACTGTCAATTTGTTATTTACTGTTTGTAGTAGAGAGACATCTGTTACGTTCCCTAAGTTATCAAATGCTCAAATGAAGTGTATAATTGTAAGATTGGCTTACGGTATGAGGTGGCATGGGCGTTGAACCCGAGGTAAACATGAAAAATGCACTTCAGTCGATTGACAAACTCAGTGTACGCGAGGCTGAGAAAAGAGACCTCCAGAAATGTAGTCTAGAAGATCCAGAAACCGTATATATTTTCTGTGAATTAAATTTGAACAAATCGCATTTCGAACTTTTAATGCATTTTTGAAAGTTAGGTACACATCTCTTTAAAACATTTCCTTCTTATTCCTGGTTTGGTCTAATTTCTGATTTTAATAATTAATTTCCGATAAAAGTGTATGGTAAACCAAAGGAAAATCGCTCACTGCCAGTTCACTTTACAACATCCTCTTCATGGCAAATTATGAAGCCACCCTCTAACATGGAGAGGATAATGTTAAGTATGTATGTATGTATGTATGTATTATTATTATTATTATTATTATTATTATTATTATTATTATTATTATTATTATTATTATTATTATATTCACTGTTAAGCCAATGGCACTTCACATTGATGTGAGCTTGCTCACGGGAGGTAGTGGGTTCAAACCCCACTGTTGGCAGACCTGAAGATGGTTTTCCGTGCGCAACCCGAACCGCACAGCCAATTCGCTCAGTAGACTGAGGTCTGAAACGGGTTTCACTTATCCTTGTGAGACCACATAAGGAGCTTTTGACAAGAGAGATTGCGGACCTGGTCACCAAATGTCGTTGCGCTGATCACGTGGCCCCCAGTATATGCAGACAGCCTAGCTGAATGGGAGCCATCTTGACTAACCAAGGTCTGTAATAGGCTGTAGGAACCACGGGTTTGTATTTTAGATATAGAGAAACGTTGAGTGCTGGGCAACCTATGGCTGAGGTTTTCTGAAAGTTGTTTTACATCACACCGACACAGATAGGTCCTATGACAAGTGAGAAGAAAGCGACCGTGATCTTAATTAAGGTACAGGCCCAGCATTTTACTGACGTGAAAATGGGAAACCACGCAAAACCATCTTCAGGGCTAACGACAGTGGGACTCGAATCCACTATATCACGAATACAAACTCACAACTGCTCGCACCTAACCGCACGGCCAACTCGCTCAGTTTATAGCTGATTACTTTTGTCTGATAAACACGAAATGTGTCCCCGGAGATCTGTTACGTGCCAGCGTCGGACGTCATGGAGTGCCGCACAGACTTTTTCCTCCCTTTATAAATCTGACTTTATAAAACTTCTTCCTGGTTTGACTTCGCAGTGTTGCTATTCAGAGCCACCTCTTGACGAAACTAAGAAAGCATTGTGGCTACTTGTTCTTCGCCGATTTCTTTAATGAACTCAGTTCGAGGTCAACAAACTCGCTCCTTTTTTCCCCACTTGCACGGAGCTAAGAACCCATGGCTGTCTTGTTTATGAGAGAACGTCTCACTGTTGTTCTTAGCGCCAGTCAAACCAGGACTAAGAGACATAAAGCCAACAACACACTGTAAGAAGAATATGGGACAGAATCGTCTTCTGTTATTTGTTTTACATAGCACCGACAGATACAGTTCTTATGGCGACCATGGGATGTGAAAGGGATAAAAGTGGGAAAGTACCGACCGTGGCTTAATTAAGACACAGGTCTTAAATTTGCCAGGTATGATTATAGGAACAAGGCCACTGTTAAGCATAGCAGGTGAGGCAGCCTGGGTGATATACTGGTCCTCCTCCGCAGTTGTATCCCCGACAAAATGACCCACGCTCCAGGAAACTGCTCTTGAGGAGGTAGAGGTGGGATCCCTCCAACCGTGGAGGGTGAATGGATTAAATAAATAAATAAATAAATAAATAAATAAATAAATAAATAAATAATGATTATGGGATATCACGGAAAACCGTCTTTAGTGATGCGGACAGTGAGGTTCGAAGCCACTAACTACCAAATGCAAGCTGACAGCTATGAGACCAAATCGTGCAGTCAGCTTGCTCGGTCAGCCATTCGCACGTTCAATTTTGTTCCATTGGAGTTCTTTAACGTGCTAGTAAATCCACCGAAACATGACTGGCGTATTTGTGCACCTTCATATACCACCGGACTCAGGTGGGATAGACTACACTGTCTTGGGATCATAAAAACAGCGTTCTACAGTCTGAGCCACTCAGACTGGCCACCTCGTCCTTTTCTCCTTTTACGTTCGCTCAATCCTAGAAGCAGAGGTTTTTTTTTTTTTTTTTTTTTTTTTTACAAGCGGGCTCGGTAAATCAGTTGTAGAGTACCCGAATCATGATCCTAAATTTTCGGGTTTGATCTCAGATGAGGCAGCTAATTTTTTAAAGGATGATTCAAGTTCTTGGCACTCCTTGTCTTGTTGGCATGTTTAAGTTTTCTAGGGACACATTTAGTGTCTCCTAACATGATTAAATAAATTCACAACGAGACTTTGCCAACATGTGCCCGCTGATTTGAACATGGGGAGAACTTTCACCGGTTCAAATCCACCCATTTCTGAGAAAATGTAATTTGAGTATATCGAGAGTGCTTCATAAGACAGCACGTAGCTTGCATCCGGGATATAGTAGGTTCGAATCCCACTATCGGCAGCCCTGAAAATGATTTTCCGTGGTTTCCCATTTTCACACCAGGCAAATGCTGGGACTGTACCTTAATTAAGGCCACGGCTGCTTCCTTCCAACTCCTAGACCTTTCCTATCCCATTGTCGCCATAAGACCTACCTGTGTCGGTGTGACGTAGTAAAGCCCCTAGCAAAAAAAAAAAAAAAAAAAAAAAGACAGCACGTGACACGTTCACACAACGAACGTTCAGAACAACGAGCAAGCTCTTCCCTTCACAAGCTCGTGATCCAATGATCGAATCTCTCCACCGTAGTATTTTAGTGGGCTTGTTTCAACGTTCAGTTTATACGTTATTTGTGTTACAAACGCATTAATGACAAGCGTAATAATATGTATGTATAAATATTGGTTCACTGGTGTGTGTGTGCATTGTCGCCTCCTACTCTGTGGGAAATGGCAAAATGTTTAAACGTTCATTGTTTCAAGAATTACGTACGTAAAGTTATAATACCGAGCTCGATAGCTGCAGTCGCTTAAGTGCGGCCAGTATCCAGTAATCGGGGGATAGTGGGTTCAAACCCCACTGTCGGCAGACCTGAAGATAATTTTCCGTGGTTTCCCATTTGCACACCAGGCAAATGCTGGGGCTGTATCTTAATTAAGGCCACGGTAACTTCCTTCCTACTCCTAGCCCTTTCCTGTCCAATTGTCGCCAATTTTGCTTTACGTCGCATCGACACAGATAGAACTTGTAAAAGAAAGTTATAATAACTGATGTTTACGAGCTTGACCAAGGCATTCACAAAATATTGTTCACACATCGTCGTCGATATATTTGTTGTCTGTCATTGATAGTACGATATTCATCGTTGTAGTAGTTGTGTTCGCTACTACAGATTGCTACATGAACCATGATGGTACTGATCATAAAACAAGGGAAACAGTAATTTATACAACAAAAGAACTACAGTGGTGAGATTCGATCACTGAACCGCGAAATTGTGAAGCAGAGAGCTTTCGTTGTGCTAAAGGTTCGTTTTGTGAACGTATCACGTGTTGGTCTTGCGAATCACTCTCGAAATATTCAAACTTCTTTTAAATTTGGGTTGAAGTTATACCTTGCAATTTAAACCGGTGAAAGTTCTCGGCATGGCCTGCATGTATACTGAAGATGGATCATATCGATGGGGACAAATTAGCAACGTCTCGTTGTCAGCCAAAGAAACCGTCTAAGATAATTTTGCTTTCGTTGCTAGATAGCAACACAGTCGGAATATCGAAATTTCCAGACAGGCTACGTACATGGCACCGCTTGAAAATATAGAAAAATGGCTACGAATATTATGTTACTTCCAGTAATCATCTCGCAGCAGCAGAAGCCATATGATTATTATGTTTACCTAAGGTATTTTCGAATGAGTCGTGTCTCCTCATAATATAGCCCATGTATTAAAACTTCGTCCCACTGTGGGTTGATTTTCTTCAATATTGACCAATTATATCTCTTCAGAGCCGAATGTGATTGTTAGAAATTGTCTCCTGCACCATAAACCATGAATAGTTCGTCGTTCTCTGTTACTTAGAGACGACTCTCTCAGCCATATTTTACAGCTGAGAAAATTATGTTTGACTGGACCAGTCTTCGTAGTTACGGTGATATCTCTTCTCTTGAAAACACTTTGCCACAGCCTTCTCCCCCCAAAAAGCAAGCATTCGGTAATTAAAAGGATAGATTGACCGCATGCAAATATCTTCGAACTCAGATAGAAGAAACCGGAAAATACCTCAACGTTCTCACGATTTCTCGTAAAGTGACGGGTTCAGTTGTTGTGATTTTGGTTTTGAGCTTCAGGCCAGATTTTGCGCTCCCTTCGTCTTCGTCTAGAGCAGAGGTGCTCACGCTGGACATTCTATCCCGCGGACACCCAGCACTGCACGTGGGCGGGCAGGCAGGCGATGAGCGTATGCTATTCAAACACAGTGACGTTGTGGCTACGTCACAGGCCGTGAAGGTAAAGGTCACTCTCGATCACTGCGGCGATACCCGAGTTTGAAATGGAGGCAGAAAATAATGAAAGAAGACAGAAATCCACGTCATTTTCAATTTACATTCTAAGATGTAATTTATTTACGTTCATTGAAGTTTATGTATTTTGACCGGATACTGTAAAGAGGTAGGCCTACAACCTCAAATATTTTTATAATATACGCAATGAATTGTAATTTTCAATACTAAATTTTAAGAGGTACATTCGAAGTATTTCTAATATAATACGGAGTTAAGGTGGATAAGCTGTGGCTTGTGGTTGTTTGGGTTTAAATTATCTGATAAACTCAGATTTGAAGGAATACTGTATATCTATCTGGTAGATATTTACATTGTTGCTGCACTTTAATTTTGGACAGTAAATATATGTCCTCACTCTTAATGAAACTCCCTCTCGCCATTTAGAGGCTCGCTATTATCACTGGACGCCTGTTAAATATTAAATACTATTTTCAGAAATTCAGTGAACAGAGAAAGTCACATAACACTACAACAAAAGCCAAACCCAATGGCACTACAGCCTTTGAAGGGCCTTGGCCTACGAAGCGACCGCTGCTCAGCGTGCAGATTACGCGGTGTCGTGTGGTCAGCACGACAAATCCTCTCGGCCGTTATTCTGGGCTTTCTAGACCGGGGCCGCTATCTCACCGTCAGATAGCTCCTCAATTCTAATCACGTAGGGCGAGTGGACTTCGAACCACCCCTCAGGTCCAGGTAAAAATCCCTGACGTGGCCGGGAATCGAACCCGGAACCTCCGGGTGAGAGTCAGGCACGGTACCCCTACAGCACGGCGCCAACTATATAACACTGTGCCAAATCAAGCAGTACACTTGTTGAATTATATAAATATATTACTTTTTTGCTTAATGAATAACAGGATTTGTACTTTTTTTTAATGGAAATACTGTCATGTCCATCCAAGGAATTGTAAATCGTAGCATGTACGCTTAAACCCTGCACCTTTGTAGATTTTAACAAAAAAATAACGTGTCAGTTTTCTTTGAATGAATAAATTAATATAAGAAAACAAAACCGACTATTTATATCGGGCGCAGTATAAATCAATCCGGAATATCTTTAAAACGTCATGATTTTTTCTTTTCGATTATAGTGCTGAATTTCAAAGATTTTACTCCAATCAGAATTTTGCTGAGTACTGGAGGAGAGCTTCTTAATCACAATTGAACGTGCAAAGTGTGTCCGCTCTCTCGCTTCACTGTGACGTACGCTTGTTACGCAAGCTGCCCGTATTTACGTCACGCCAGCCCGGCCGCACTGGGCTAGCCTCAACGGGCGCCCAGCTGAGCACCTCTGGTCTAGAAGTTCCTCAGTCTTTTTTTATTTCACCTTTTGTCATCAGAGTGGGGTCTGGTGTCATCACCATATTCAAGATTATACATGTTTCTTCCAGTAGTCCGGCTCCTTGGTTGAATATTCAACACAGTTGCCTTCGGTTCAGAGGGTCGTGGGTTCGATTCCCTGTCAGACCTGGGGTTTTAAACTGTGTTTGTTTAATTCCCCTAGCTCAGGGACTGTGTGTTTGTTCATTTTAATGCACATCTCTTCGTCTTCACGCAATGAAACACACTACCAACAAAACACAAAAACATGCAGTAGTGAATAAATACTTCAGTAACGGGTTGGCGACAGGAAGGACATCGGGACGTATAATTGGGCCAAATCCACAAGAAGTGCCGACCCCAAAAAATTGAAAAAATGCCCAGGAAGAAGAAGAAGAAGAAGAAGAAGAAGAAGAAGAAGAAGAAGAAGAAGCTATTTCTCACAGTAACGTTAATACCTATTTCTGAATCGTCTGGTTGGCGTTCACCGAGACAACAATCAGATAAGAAAAGCTGGGGGCTGGAATGCAGCCTTGTCATACTCCCTTCTCAATCTTGAGCCATTCAGTTGTTCAATGTAGCTTCTTGACAAGCGTGTACGATTTTATACCAAGTAGCTCAAGAGGCTGAGTGAATCCCGTTCAACCATCAGTTCAGAGAAAATCCTTTCCTTTTGAGCCAGTAATCGAACCTGGAGCCTCCAGGTAACAAACAAGCGTGCTACACTTACACCACGGGGCTGACATTACTTCGAGGAAAATTGCATTATGGCAGTATTTCCTACAGTTGCCAAGGACTTGAACGGCTGCACGAACCTCATGTTCTCACGCCATGTGCTGCTGTCTGTGATTTCCTCGTAGATTCTAGGAAATTGAGCTGCAAGTTTGTATGGTGTTTATAACGTCCGAATGGAATACATAGCTAGGGGAAGCTCGAGATACAGTCAAGAGGGACCCGAACTTGGGAACCTACTCGACCTTAAATTCTTTGGAGTGAATTCTCAAAATCTTTTCACTTTAATCTGCACGAAATTTGGAGTATTTATTAAAAAATCTCTTCAGAACGTTCTATATATCGTCGTTGCCGGGACAAAACCTCCTATGTGAAATATTTTATCCTAGAACTTTGGTCGGTGAGGTTCTGTCATCTAAGGTGCAATATTGCGTGAATATTGTCAAGGCATTCTCGCTCTTCATAATGTATGTGCAGCGGGTCAGTATATCTCCAAAAATATTATCACATAGGAGGTTTTGCCCCGGCAACGACGATATTCTACATAAATCATTGATCTGTAGAGAAAGCAGTACATTTAAAGATGAAGGAATGTTAACGCAGTTCTCAAAAAATTCTAATGAAACATTTTTGGCAGATAGATTACGCCATATCTTACACATAACCACCTAATATACAATATATAATATAATACGATGTAATATCATATAACGGTAATAACAAAAAAACTAAAATTACAGCAATGTATCTTTTTTTTTCCTAGTTGCTTTACGTTGCACCGACACAGATAGGTCTTGTGGCGACGATGGGACAGGGAAGGGCTACAAGTGGGAAGGAAGCGGCCGTGGCATTAATTAAGGTACAGCCCCAGCATTTTCCTGGTGTGAAAATGAGAAACCACGGAAAACCATTTTCAGGGCTGCTGACAGTGGGGTTCGAACCTACTATCTCCCGAATACTGTATACTGGCCGCACTTAAGCGACTGCAGCTATCGAATTCGGTCAATGTATCTCACGAGAAATATAAATTATGTAGTAGTATATATTGCATAATAATAATAATAATAATAATAATAATAATAATAATAATACAGCCTCTATAGTTTAGTGGTTAGTGATTAGCTGCCACCACTGGAGGGCCCGGGTTCGGTTCCCCCTCACCCATCCTCAAAGTGGTTTTCTGTGGTTTCCCACTTCTCCTCCAGGCAAATAATGGGATTGTACCTAACTTAAAGCCACGGTCGCTTCCTTGTATATCCCCTTCTCCTTCGCATCCCCCCGCAACGCCCCTGTTCGGCATAGTGGGTGAGGCCGTCTGTTCGAGGTACTGGTCCTTCTCCCCAGTTGTATTCCCCGAGACAAAGTCTCACGTTCCAGGACACTGCCCTCCCTGATTCCGAGGGAGAAACCAACCCTGGAGGTAGACGGATTAAGAAAGGAAGAAATAATAATAATAATAATAATAATAATAATAATAATAATAATAATAATAATAATAATAATAATAATAATATAGTGTGCAAAATAGCACTATTAAATGAAAATAATTATAATACAATTAACAATAGAAACAATCAAACCGATAAACCGAAATATAACCCTATAGGTGGTAAATACATTTCTATTTTTAAGAGATATTCATTCATCACATAAGTCAGCTGAATACAATCAGCAAGTGATTTCGGCAATCTTTCTTAAATTTCCTATTACAACACAAATCTCTAATGTTGGCGTATTTCACAGCCTAGCAGCAGTGACTACGAAAAAGCAGTTTTAAGCAGTGGAGAGACTTAGAGATATATTTAAAGAGAAGCCAGATCGTGCATTGTGTTTATGACAGAAGGAGTCCGAAGAGATATACTTTGGTACAGCTGAATTTGGAACTTCAAACATAAAGAACATGTCAAGGGCGTAACTTACATTCATGATAACTCCCTCTAATTACAAGTAATGAACTTGTTTTATACAAGTTATGTACATATAACGAACTCCCTATAATTCAGTGAAATGTAGGCCTGCTGAACATATTCTTCAAAAAATATTCCATCAAGCAGCATCAAATGTTACAATTCAAATACCATCATAAGCACATAATATTGCATTCAATCACTTTTATTGATCTACACTTTATAGTAGGGCACTTTGACAGACCTTCATCTCACATCGAATGACGCCGTCCAGTGGATTTCCAGTCTGGATTTGTAACCAATATTCCCATCTTATGATCTCTCAGCACCTCTCTTTTACACGTGAATACACCTTTGTAATATCATACGATAAATAAATAAATAAATAAATAAATAAATAAATAAATAAATAAATAAATAAATAAATAAATGAATAAATGAATAAATAAATAAATAAATGTATAATTAATGAAAATTTCGTTTCAAAAGTATTATAGGCCTACATAATTATTTTTCGCAACTATTTACAATAGGTCTATAAAAATATTTTCAGATGAATCAATTTTTGTACAGGAAATATAAAGTGCCAATCATTACCTTCCCGGGAAATTGTAATACTTTATCAGGAATACTGTGGGTAATGAATGCACCTTAGTTGGTAATATATCAATTTTAAAAGAAAGCAAAACAAAAATGTGAGTGTGTTCACTGAAGGTAGGTGACCTGGCATAACACTATTTAAGGACGGAAATAAAGTGTGTAGACTAATCATCATTCTTAAATAATAATAATAATAATAATTTGACTGGGCGAGTTGGCCGTGCAGTTAGGGGCGCGTGGCTGTGAGCTTGCATCCGGAAGGTAGTGGGTTCGAATCCCACTGTCGGGAGCCCTGAAGATGGTTTTCCGTGGTATCCCATTTTCACACCAGGCAAATGCTGGGGCTGTACCTTAATTAAGGCCACGGCCGCTTCCTTCCAACTCCTAGGCCTTTCCTATCCCATCGTCGCCATAAAAGCTGTCTGTGTCGGTGCGACGTACAGCCACTAGCAAAATAATTTTACGTCCAACTAACTACATTGAAGGTTTTCAGAGATGGCGATGTGCGAGAAATTATCCCGCAATATTTCTGTTACATGCCAGTAAATTTACTAACACGATCACCTTCCTATACCACCGGCGTGAGCTGGGATCGAACACGCCAACCTGGACTCAGAAGTCCAGTGCTTCTGCCATCTGAGCCGCGCAGCTCGGCAGGTTCTTATTCAGGAAGATTTCCTCTACACTTCTTCCTTTTCCGCCTTTACCACATATGTGGGGTCGTGGTAGTAAACAGTCTCGAAATAATAATAATAATAATAATAATAATAATAATAATAATAATAATAATAATAATAATAATAATAATAATAATAATAATAATAATAATAATAATGTTGTTGTTGTTCTTGTTGCGGTGGTGGATTAGACTCTATCTTACCACCGGATACCCTTCCTGACACCAAGCCTATATGGAAGGATGTAATCACTCTTGCGTGTTCCTGTGGCGGTTGGTAGTGTGGTGAATATGAAGAGGAGGATGTTGGTATGGACACAAACACCCAGTCCACGACCAGAAGATTTAATCAAAAGAGATTAAAATGCCCGATCCGGCCGGGAATCCAACCGGGGACCTTCTGTACCGAAAGGCAGTACGCTGGCCATTCAGTGAAAGAGTCTGCCTAGATTTCCTCTAGACTCTGGTGATTAATAAATTATAATAATGTTGTTGGCTTTAGGTCCCACTAACTACTTTTACGGTTTTCGGAAACGCCGAGGTGCCGAAATTTAGTCCCGTAGGAATTCTGTTATGTGCCAGTAAATCTAACGACACGAGGCTGATGTATTTGAGAACATTCAAATACCACCGGACTGAGCCAGGATCGAATCTGCCAAGTTGGGGTCAGAAGGCCTGCCTCAACCGTCTGAGCCACTCAGCCCGGTAGGTGATTAAATTGAAAGTGACAATTTCTGACTTAAGGGTCCTCTTAGTACACGCAGTGCACTAGACGTGTAGCCTTAGCCGAAGTAGAAACACAACTGATCTTTTAATATTAAAAAGTATTTCCGCGAAATATTCTGCATACATTGGAAATTCTGCGCTTTTGATTAAACCTTTTGACACTTTTATCAATAATCTGGGAATATTCTGTTTTAGAGTGACTCCACTCTGCTTTCCGGGACTTGCTACGTTATTTCCTGCATTACTGCAGCACTGTCAATTCTTTGGAAGGCGAGCAGTAAACGTTACGGAAAGGGAGTAAGTAATAGCGTAAATTAATGCTCGTCGTAGGAGAGATCAACTTCAGTTTACCGCCTTAGACTTCGCAGTATGATCCGTGTATTAAATGTAACTAATTTATCCTCGCCTTGGACGATCGTGATCCTCTCGTTTTCGATGAAACAAACCGCGGAATGACTGACAATCGCGGGCGTGGCTGGCGGTTCGTTCATTACCTAATGCACTGCATCGCTCCTGTACCACGGACCAGTTAGACATATTAATTATACGTACTGATTACGCGATGTATCAGCCGGTTTTTCCCATTTAGGTCACGCTAATACAACATAATAGATTATCTGGCTATTGCCGTTTCAGTACTGACAAAAAATGGGCAAACAACGCTCGCGTTGGGTTGAGGAATAACATTAGTGTTAGTAAGGCTATTACTCTTTAGCGGATGGAATGAATGATTTTGCTAGTTGACACTTAATCTCAAGGCACACATAGATAATGTTATAATGTTATTGCTTTTTACGTCCCTGTGAGGTCTCTCGGTGGGTCAGCGAACCCCAAGATCGCGTGTTCTAACGCGGCAGAGGTATTCGGATTTTAAAGAGTGGGGGAAAAGTCCTTTCTGCACTCCAGGTCGTACTATGTAGACATATAAAAGATCGATAGTGATACTTTTGATGTTTACCCAACAAAATTAATCAAGAGCTCATACAGAGACCACTCAACGATTTCTCTGCTGTCAGGTGGGATAAAACGGAACGTCGGCATTGACATACAAACAGCCTAAATGGCGTCAAATAAAATGCCTGTACACCTGTACATGGTTGCTGAAGTAGTAGTAGAAGTAGTAGTAGTTTGTATATTTGTATTTTTGTAGGAAGGGCGAAGGGAGGGAATGACACAAGAGGGAGGGATAGGGCGGGCCTATCCCAAATGTTGTTGACAGAGGTGAATAGATGAAAGTCGAGAGGGAGAGAGGGAGACGGGGCGCCTAGGGTGCTGGGTTCCAGCACGTGGGTGGCCTGTAATCATACGGAAAGGTGAGGATATAGCTTTGTCGACTGGGTAGAGGGCCGGACGTGTCGTTCCAGGGAGGGCGGCTCCTTTTTTTCTCACCAAGGGTGGACGGCACGGCCGGTCAGTAAGGTAGTTATAAGGTTGGCGCTCACATGTGGATAGATTTCCCGTCCACATAGTAGACTTAGTTTAATTTTATGCTTTAAGGATGGCGCTTGCATGTGGTCTGGTTTTCCGCCCATGTGAGCGTCCACATAGTAGACTTAGTTCATATTTTTAATTTTTCTCTTTGTAACGGGAACGTGTATTTGCGCCGAAAGCCTGTAATGTTCTTCAGTAAATATCACGTAGTAGTAGTAGTAGTAGTAGTAGTAGTAGTAGTAAACGTCGACTCCAACTGTGGCGAGATTCGTTACCTGAAGACAACTGGGAGAATGATAAGGAGATACAGTACCTGAGGCGGGCTATCATTTGCCGTATGCTACATGGAAGGCGTTAAACAGGCTGAGAACTGGAGTGTCTCGATGCAAGGTGAATCTGAAGTAACGGGGGTACATCACTGAAGACGAGTGTTGAGAGTGTGGTGATTTACAGGACCCAAAACATTTGTTGATCTACAGAAACCTGTCTGAAAGTTGCAGCATGAACGATCTAATATCTGCTAATGATAAGGCCATCAAGACTGCTCAATTTTGGTCCTCACATTCCATCCAGTAATGTAGTTTGTATACTTACAGATTCATATATTTAACTATGTAAATTTTATATCCTGTACAAAGAAAGCAAAGCAAAGTCACCTCCGTACAGGCCATGAAGGCTCTTGGAGGAGTGGAAGGTAAAGGCTTCCACCATTGTTAACCTCGGCACGTGATAGGGTAGAGTGGTTAGCTCTAGGAATTAACCTGGTACTCATTTTTGGTGTAGGCTGAGTGAACCTCAGGACCATATGCACCTGCGGATGATATCCTGTACACGTTAAATAAATAATAATAATAATAATAATATAATAATTATTATTATTTCTACAATTTGCATTACGTCTCACCGACACAGTTAGGTCCATACCATATCGCTCTCAGCTTATTGGGAAGTGGAATGGCCTGCCACTCCATCTCCCAACCTATAGATAATCAAATGTTTACCGTCCTAACGATGATGATAATAATAATAATAATAATAATAATAATAATAATAATAATAATAATAATAATAATAATAATAATAATATGGCCTCTGCTACCGTGTGCAGACATTTCAAGTTGACGCCATCTGGCTGACTGCGCGTCAATTTCGACGTTCCGTTTTACTCTAGGTCCACTAGATGGCAGACCGAGTAAACCGAAACTCTATTGGGCGTCTGCAGCTGAGATTTAATGAATTTTGTCGGGTAAACACCAAATGTGTCACCAGAGATCTTTAACATGCCGACATCGTACGACATGGAGTGTCGAATGGAATTTTTTCCTCCCTTCAAAAATCCGACTACCTCTGCCAAGTTTGAACCCGCTATCTTGGGATCTGGAGGCCGACACTCTACCACTGATACACAGAGGCAGCTGTCCTAACGATAATTATTATTGACAAAGCTGGAGAAGAAAGCCAGTATAGCCTAGAAAGGCTAATCTCCTTGTTTCAATCCAATAATTTGGACACCGGGAGAGTAGTTTTAGCAGATCGTACGGACAGGCTACGGCTGTACAGTGTTAAACCTTTCATGACGTTGGACACACTAGCAAAAGCCACGAGGAACAACAAACACGAACGATGCTCCTGTGACTTCCACAAACTGCGACTCGAGAAGATAAACACGCGAATCGTCCAGAGGTGATATTTCCGCATGATTGTACCATCCATCACGTGGCTATGATAAATAAAGTCACTTCATTTCGTTTAACAGATAATAAATTCACCGATTTCACTATCATATTATTATTATTATTATTATTATTATTATTATTATTATTAATGTGTGTACTGAAAAGTTTAAAATATTAGATGGTACACAATGGTGACAAGCGCTTAACATTGAAGGTCAAACTGTTCTCCAGCGCTAAAGACAAGTCAACTGTTTCCCAGCCAGATGACCTACAGATGATAGAGTATCACGTGACCAGCCTGACGCGCTCTGTTCCCCTATTTCTTGGTTTCCTTTACCGACTTCACTACTTATCATATTAAACACATCCTTAGTTTGGTGGATTAACACTGCTCCAATCCTGAGTTCAAGACTCGAAATTCCTGGACGAGCTTGTAATCGAACCCGAAGCCTTCGGATAAGAATAATAATAATACTACGCCTCTGTGGGGTAGTGGTTAGTGTGATTAGCTACCACCCACGGAGGCTCGGGTTCGATTCCCAGTTCTTAATCCCTTTACCCTCTACGGTTGGCTTTTCCATCGGAATCAGCAAGGGAACACACCTCTACCGCCTCAAGGGCAGGGTCCTGGAGCGTGTGACTTTGGGTGAGGGAAATACAACAGAGCAGGAGGACCAGTAGTTCGTCCAGGCAGCCTCACCTGCTATGTTGAACAGGGGCCTTGTGGGGGTATGGGACGATCGGAAGGGATAGACAAGAAAGAGGGAAGGAAGCGGCAGTAGCCTTAATTCAGGTAGAGCCCCAGCATTTGCCTGGTGTGACAATGTGAAACCACGAAAAACCATCTTCAGGGCTGCTGACAGTGGGGTTTGAACCCACTATCTCCCGAATACTCGATACTGGCCACACTTAAGCGATTGCAGCTATCGAGCCCGGTCATGTTATTATTAATAATAATAGGGATAGTATTGAAAAAAGGAGACACTCTCCATTACTCTTAGAAGAATAGCGCAAACGAAACTTATTTCTCAAAATTAATCCAACAATGCAGAGGAAAGTAAGAGACATATTGCTCAATATGTTCAGACGACCTAGTGATCTTAACTTGGGCATCTTAACACAACTAAAACGACCTAAATCCTAAAAGAAAGGCGAAAGCCTATCTCCAGTTATCATTCGAAGAAACAGAATGCATTACTTGCAACTAACAAGCACCAAAAAACACTGAAACAAAATACGACAAAATCAATAATAAGAAGAGGAATAGTTCGCCTCCTTGGTGTAGTAGTTAGTGTGATTAGCTGCCAGCCCCGGAGGTCCGAGTTCAATTCACACCTCTGCCACGAAATTTGAAAAGTGGTATCAGGACTGGAACGGGGTCTACTCAGCCTCGGGAGGTCAAGGGTGTATAGGAGATTCGATTCCCACATCAGCCATCCTCGAAGTGGTTTTCCGTGGTTTCCCATTTCTTCTCCAGGCAAATGCCGACATGGTGCCGGACTTATCACAGCCTCTTCTTTCCTCTTCCTTTTCAATCCCTTCCGATCTCCTCATTCCTCCACAAGGCCCCTGTTCAACATAGTAGGTGAAGTCGCCTGGGCGAGGTACTGATCCTCCTGCCCAATGGTATCCACCCGACCCAAATTCTCACGCTCCAGGACACTGCCCTTGAAGCGGTAGATGTGGGATACCTCATTAAGTCCGAGGGCAAATACAATCCTGGACAGCAAACTGATTAAATAATAATAATAATAATAATAATAATAATAATAATAATAATAATAATAATAATAATAATAATAATAATAATAATAATAATAATAAGACCGAGCTCGATAGCTGCATTCGCTTAAGTGCGGCCAGTATCCAGTATTCGGGAGATAGTGGGTTCGAAACCCACTGTTGGCAGCCCTGAAGATGGTTTTCCGTAGTTTCCACTTTTACACCAGGCAAGTGCTGGGGCTGTACTTTAATTAAGGCCACGGCCGCTTTCATCCCACTCCTAGCCCTTTCCTGTCCCATCGTCGCCATAAGACCTATCTGTGTCGATGCGACGTAAAGCAACTAGCAAAAAAATAATAATAACAATAATAATAATGATGTCCGCCTCTGTGATATAGTAGTTAAGTGATTAGCTGCTACCCTCAGAGGCCCGGATTCTATTCCCGGCTCTGCCACTAAATTTGAAACGTGGTACGAGAGCTGGAATGGGACTCAGCCTCGGAAGGTCAACAGAGTAGAGGTGGGTTCGATTCCCACATCAGCCATTCTCGAAGTAGTTTTCTGAGGTTTCCCACTTCTCCTCCAGGTAAATGCCGGAATGGTACCTAATTTAAGGCCATGGCCGCTTCCTTCCCTCTTCCTTGTCCATCCCTTCCAATCTTCCCATCCCCAGGCAAGGCCCCTGTTCAACATAGCAGGTGAGGCTGCCTGGGCGAGGTACTGGTCCTCCTCCCCTGTTGTATGCCCTGACCCAATGTCTCACGCTCCAGGATGCTGCGCTTGGGGCGGTAGAGTTGGGATCCTTCGCAAAGTCCGAGAGAAAAACTAACTCTGAACAGTAAACGGCTCCCCAGTTGTATTCTGTCATCCAAAGTCCCACGCTCCAGCAGAGGTGCTATCACTGGATGAGTTGAAGAAAAAAAACAGCCATGGACGGTAAACGGATAAAAATAAACAAATAAATAATAATAATAATAATAATAATAATAATAATAATTAGGTGACTAACGTAGAAACATTATGACAGATGTGAGCACGATGAAACATTTTAAATGAGTGTTTCGTTAACTAATTGCAAGTCCCTCATTTGCACACCCTTTCGTGACCTTAGGGAGTGTCTCATTTTCATGACCTTTATTATTATTATTATTATTATTATTATTATTATTATTATTATTATTATTATTATTATTATTATTATTACTATTATTATTTTCGTTCTTATTCTTTCGCTTCACCCTCTTTGGGGAACGTTGAATCAATCACTTCTTTGTGTGTTGTTCTTTTCTTTGCGCCCAGTATTTCTTCATTTTTTTGATCTTCGTTTCCTCTCGTCTTCCGAGATAATAGGTTTGGCTCTTAATGCAGATTTGTCTTGGAACCTTATATTTTCGCATTTAGTTGTTACTTTTGCTGTTCGATCAAATAGTGAATTTTCTGTAATTTTGAATTCTACTAGGCCTTTTTCAGTTTCTCTAAGCGAGCCGGGTTTTGTTTTGCTGTTACGTAAGAAGTCAAATATTTGTTTGGTTAGTCTATTAGAGTTCATTCTGAGAAGATGACCGTAAAAATTGATCTTTTTTCACATAGTGATCCTATCTGAGAGTTTTCAATTTTCTTTCTTTTTTTTAGAATTTGCTTTACGTCGCACCGACACAGATAGGTCTTAAGGTGACGATGGGATAGGAAAGGGCTAGGAGTGGGAAGGAAGTGGCCGTGGCCTTAACAAAGGTACAGCCCCAGCATTTGCCTGGTGTGAATATAGGAAAACACCGAAAACCATCTTCAGGGCTGCCGACAATAGGGTTCGAACCCACTATCTCCCGGATGCAAGCTCACAGCTGCACGTCCCTAACCGCACGGCTAACTCGCCCAGTTTCAATTTTCTTGTAGATCATTTCATTCTTGATGTATATTATCTTATTGTCCTGAAATTTTGGTCCTATGATCTTTCTTCTTCTTCTTCTTCTTCTTCTTCTTCTTATTATTATTATTATTATTATTACACAAAAATTGCAATTACTAGTGATATTAGATCTAATTAATTTTCAGGTAGTTTTAATTATATACAGTATGTCCTCCTGGAAGTTGATAACGTAAAGTCAATTGAATTCTGTCTCAAGACAAGATTGTTATAGATATCAGCATTCTAATGTATGGTAAATAATAATAATGTTATTGACTTGAGGTTTACGATTTCGGGAGACGGCGAACTGTCGGGATTTTGTCCCGCAGGAGTTATTTTCGTACCAGTAAATCTACCAACACGAAGCTGACGTATTTGAGCGCCTTCAAACACCACCGGAATGAGCCAGGACCAAACATGCCATGTTGGGATCAGGAGGCCAGCGCCTAACCGTCTGAGCTACTCAGCCTGGCGATCAATGGTAGGTAGTACAATGAAATTAAGCGATAAGTTAACGACATCCCCATGGTCAGGGATGAGATTTTAATTCTACAATCCCTTGTCAATTATCGGTATTTAAAAAAGGAAGTTCTTGAAATAATAACTTAAACAGATTATGATTTGTATTGGATATCATGTTGGACTGATTTACACGTATATTAGGCTAAATGCAGGAAATTCAGTACCACTGAAGGGGTTTAAGGCTTACCCGAACGTCCACCAGATGTCGAAGCACATGACGTTGAGCCATGAGAAGGAAGCCAGAAGAGAAAACATCAAGGCGAAACCTGGAAAGTAAACAGTGTCTTTAGTTTCCATGAGAACAGACAACCACAGTATTTAATACATTGCTAGAGACCTAAAAGTGCATAACAGTTTATAGTACCGAAATATATTTTTCTACTTTTAAATTCTGCTGTGCTTAAGGTAGAGTGGTACAATTTCGATATGAGTACAAAAAATCCGCAGTATTTCATTCTTCAACGTTATTACCGCTTACTTGTGACCAACAGTGGGAAGAGTGGAACAGTTCCTTTGTGAATGTGAGAAATAATAGATCTATTTATATTAGTTTGCAAGAAACTCCCGATTCTACATTGCAAGGAGAGCGATGGTTCACTGTATTTCACGTTGTTACAAGTTTGAAGCTTAGCTAAACTCTGGAACTTTTTCTCGTAGTGTAAAGTGCTATTTATAATAACGCCATATCTCTACGAACCTCAAGAGGGGAGTGTGATACTACAAGCACTATCTCATGTATTTCTCTGTAAGTAGTTTATGGATCTATTGTTAAAGTACATGCGGTACATTTTCGATTAGATGGAATGGTACAATTTCGATCATAATATTTGCTTTTTTTCTCACTGCAGATGCCGCACAGAAGTGAGAAGAAAGCATATGAAATGGTCAGTTTTGCACATTGATTGACCTTCATTCATTTGGTTATCGAAGAAGCCTAAAGTTCCAGAGACTCCTTCAAACAGTCAGCCAAAAATGAATCATCATCCTGTCGCCAAACGTAATGAATGACTACAATTCCGTACTCATTCAACACCATATAATTGAACCGTTATGGAAAAAGCTACACTTTCAACTTTTAATGCTACAAGCGCTCTATCACCCGACGACTCTATGAAAAAAATCTTACCGTCACATGAAAAGAAATCCAAAAATGTGAAAGGTAATATCTTCATCCCATTTAACATCAGATCAGTATTTTCAGAGTGTTAAGTTGTAAAAATTCATCATTAAGAATGACAATAGCGTGATCATAAATCAAAAGATAACCGGCATATCCAGCACAACAAAGATGATACATCTCAACGAGAGCATTCGAAAGACAAGAATTTTGTCATCTGGATTATAACTGTGAGAAATGCATGATAAAAGGATCATGGATTCAGTGCCAGTCCAGTGAAATCTGTGTTGGGGGAAAAGGAAAGAGATACTTTGTGTTTAGAAAATGTGTGTGATCCAAATTGTACTGTGGGATCAGAATTGTGCCACCCGTTTCTTGCGTTTTCCCACAAATTTCTCATGATGGAAAAGCACCTTTTGAACAGACGCTCCTCAATTTTGGTCTTACTACAAACCTATACGCCCTCTCTATTGTATCATTCCTATAAGTCTCTGGTAAGACCACAACTAGAGTATGATTCCGGTGTAAGGGACCCTCACCAGGATTACTTGATTCAATAAATGGAAACATAAATCCAAAGAAAAGTAGCTCCATTTGTTCTGGGTGATTTCCGTCAAAAGAGTAGCGTTACGAAAATGTTGCAAAGTTTGGGTTGGGAAGACTAGGGAGAAAGGAGACGAGCTGCTCGACTAAGTGGTATGTTCTGAGCTGTCGGACGAAAGATGGTGTGGAATGACATCAGTAGACGAATAAAGTTAGAGTGGTGTTTCTGAAAGTAGGAAAGATCACAGTATGAAGATCAAGTTGAAATTCAAGAGAACAAATTGGGGCACATATTAGTTTATAGGAAGAGGAGTTAGGGATTGGAATAATTTGCCAATGGAGATTTCAATAAATTCCCAAACTCTTTGCAATAATTTAAGGAATGACTAGGTAAACAACAGATAGGTAATCTCCCACTTGGGCAACTGCCGTAAAAGCAGATCAGTGGTGATTGATGATGATGATGATGATGATGATGATTAATGATACCCTCATAACCATATGAAGATGTCCGTAACCATTACGTAAAGCCTCGTTAATGTGGTGACACCAATTATAATATTTTCTTACGTTAACACTTTCGTACTCACAGTGATGCGCGTGGGGTATTATCACCCCATCAACACAATTAATTACAACTGAGAAGACTTTTCCTCTTGGAGAAACTTACAACCTAATTTTTCATCCCGTTTCCTGTCGTACCATTGCCTACTGTTCATCTCACAACAATGTCGAGGTCACTTTGCAGTCACTCACAATCCTGTAACCTACTTATTAGCATTTATTTATTTATTTATTTATTTATTTATTTATTTATTTATTTATTTATTTATTTATTTATTTATTTATTTATTTATTTATTTATAACTTTGGATTTATGTTGACCATTGGGCTGCACTGAGAATTGATGGTAGAATGAGTTCTTGGTTCAAAGTACTTACAGGGGTTAGACAAGGCTGTAATCTTTCACCTTTGTTGTTCGTAGTTTACATGGATCATCTGCTGAAAGTTATAAAGTGCCAGGGAGGGATTCAGTTGAGTGGAAATATAGTAACCAGTCTGGCCTATGCTGACGACTTGGTCTTAAAGGCAGATTGTGCCGAAAGCTTGCAAATAGGTGCGAAGAGTATGGTATCAAAATTAACCTTTCCAAGACTAAATTGATGTCAGTAGGTAAGAAATCCGAGAGAACTGAATGTCAGATTGGAGATAAAAAGCTGGGACAAGTGGATAATTTCAAGTATTTAGGATGTGTGTTCTTCCAGGATGCTAATACAGCAAGTGAGATTGAATCAAGGTGCAATAAGTAATGTAGTAAGCTCGTAGTTGCGATCAACAGTATTCTATAAGTAGGAAGTCAGCTCCCGAACGAAACTGTCTTTACATACGTCTGTTTTCAAACCAAAATTCTATGGGAGCGAAAGCTGGGTGGACTCAGGATATATTTTTCAGAAGTTACAAATAACAGACATGAAAGTATCGGGAATGATTGCTGGTACAAACAGGTGGGAACAATGGCAGGAGGGTACTCGGAATGAGGAGATAAAGGCTACGTTAGGAACGAACTCGACGGATGAAGCTGTACGCATAAATCGGCTTCGGTGTGGAGTTATGTGAGGCGAATGGAGGAGGATATGTTACCTAGGAGAATAATGGACTCTGTTGTGGAGGGTAGAGAATTAGAGGGAGTTCAAAACGACGATGGTTAGACTCAGTTCCTAACGATTTAAAGATAAGAGGTATAGAACTAAATGAGGCCACAGCACTAATTGCAAATAGAGGATTGTGGCGGCGACTAGTAAATTCACAGAGGCCTGCAGACTGAACGCTGAAAGGCATAACGGTCTATAATGAGGATTTATGTACGATGTCGTTATAACTTCCGTAATTGTCACGTTGCCCCTAAAACAGAGTATACTTCGTTTTTCAATACACAACTTACCATCAGTGTGTAACAGGTTATAAAATAATACTATATAATAAATCGTATTAGCATGGAATATTAAAAAAAATTCACATGCAATTCAAATAGAAACTAAGAAGCAAACAGTATGCAACATACAAAACTACTGTCTGTTTAAATGGATTCGAGTTCTTTATTTCTGCTTTCCCCATTTGAAGGTTGCCAAGAAGACAAAGTTTACATAAAAAAATGGATTAATAACAACAACGGTCATATAAAAATAGTGTCTGTAAATGATTAGTATGCCATATTATACATATTACTGAGTAAAAATCGTATTAATCAATAATTTTGAAACGCATGAGGAACTCCTTATAGGACAAAGGCATAGCTAAGAGTATAAATATCTTTTACTATTGTTAACGAGCCTTTCAAGGCTGCTAACCAAGTGTCTTTAATAAATTGGTTATCTAAATAAAATTTATTAGAAAAATTGTTAAATATTTGAATAATGGTGCCTCTTGCTCCTATCAGCAATCCTAATACGTCTATGGAGTCCAGACGATATTCCTCAGCGTAATATGGAATGTTGTAGATTCATATATATCACATTTCTTCTTGTGTGCATCATGCGGTTGAGGATATGATACCTCAGATCTAATTGTGGGGTTTATTATGAACCCATTACTTGAGCCCAGTGGTATAGTTATCAGGTCAATCCGACGGCTTGAGCCATTCCGAGACAATCCATATACCTCCACGTAGACTGTGTATTGCTTTCCTCTTAGCGCGTCAGCAATCATAGATCTTATACGACGATGTCGCGAATTTCGTACTGTGTTATTAATTGGATAAGAACCCAAGACGTGACCAAGTGTTTCAGTCTCACTGTGGCAACGCCGACAGTGGTTACTGGTTATTGTCTTGGAACCTTCCGGGTAATGCACGAACTAGAACTCCTTTTGCTGTCAGTTTTATGGTATTTCTCCAGTCGCTGGTGGTTAGACCTTCGGGTTTCCTTACTCAATGATTGACTTGTGTGTATTTATTGTATAGCATAATACCCTTTCTGTATTTAGCCCCTAAAAGCTAAAACAGTGGTCGAATAAAAGATGTGAAATACACATATTCAGACTTTAAGTTTCAAACGTTTTTATTGTAGGAGGAATTATAACGGAGATAATCGCGATTAATACATTCATTTACTTCACAATATCTCAGAAAATATCATCTGTATTTAAAACATGTACATAATAAACATTTCGAGTTGGCCGTGCGGTTAGGGTCGCTTACATTCGAACCCCACTGCCGGCAGCCCAGGCTTTCCATTTTCACACCAGGCAATGCTGGGGCTGTACCTTATATAAGTCCAGGGTCACTTCCTTCCCACTTCTAGCCCTTTCCTATCCCAACTTCGCCATAAGACCTATCTGTGTCGGTGCGACGTAAAACATGTTGTTAAAAAAGATGTAGAAATTCCGATTTTCCAGTCTTTAAAATGATACAAACTGATATTCACGGTTTGTTTTTACTAAGTCCATCAACATTGGCATGGATATATTTGTTAATATTGACGACTAGATTGTCTCGTATACACTAAATGGCATTATTGTTGCAAATATAAATTCATTCATTCATTCATGCATGCATTCATTCACTCACGAAACTCTCTCCCAAGTTGGTGGTTATCTGTGTCTGGAGGAGAGACCTTTTCATTCAAAAATCTAGTCCATTCATTCATCTACTCATTGCTTCATTCATTCATTCATTCATTCATTCATTCATTCATTCATTCATTCATTCATTCATTCATTCATTATTCACTCATTCATCCAATAATAATTCATTAATGAATGCTCTCTTCCCAGTTGGTGACTATATCCGTGACTGGCTGGGTAGGGTGTTTATTCATTCATTCATTCATTCACGAACACAATCATGAAATCATTCATCCACCAATTCATGTGGGCATTCATTCAATCCATTGAAATGTATGTCGTAATTGTAGGATTCCGTTAAAGTGTGTGTAACAATACATGCTGTAAATGTAGAAGAACTAACATGTCAACGGGAAGCACAACAATTCAGGAGCTTTCTTGCAAACACCATTTAAGTCATTTTAACACTTATTGTTTTTGTGCTAAAAATTCTTGTTAGAATGACATGTTCACGCGTTTCCAGGTGTAAATTGAGCGTGACTTTGTTTCTGGACGTTTTTATACTGAAGCATGAACACGTCATACTAACAAGATATTTTAACACGAAAACAAAATTGTGCAAAATTTACAATTGTTATTTGCAAGAAAGCTTCTCAATTAGTTTAAATTCACTTTTCCTGTGTCATTCCGGAACATGCCTTTCCACGAATTTCCCGTTCATAAAGGTAAGAAGCCTCAAAGATATTTAATAGATCACTCGTGCCATAACGTATATAAACATTTCCTTCCATTTATCCCAGGTATTTTTGGGGTCACTGGAGCCAACCAGGCTCATTTTTTATTTGGCCTGATGTCCTTCCTGATGGCACTTGATTCTTGAGGTGAAAATCTCAACCCAGGATCGACAACGATTTGAACCTCAGCCTTCCGGGTGGTAACACAGCAGGTAAGCTACTGAGCTAGTCACATCCCCACCGAAACTTACATACTAATAAATACTCACTTATGTGCACTTACTACAAAATAAAGGTATCTGTGTTGGTGCAGGCTAGTCTCGAGAATCACCGAACGGATTTTGATGTGGATTTCATTTACCTCCAATAGAATCAATCGCCCAATCGTTTATCAATGATCTGCATTTAGGGCTGTCGCCCAGGTGGCAGATTCCCCATCAGTTGTTTACCCAGCCTATTCTTGAATGATTTAAAATAAATTGGAAATTGGTTGAACATCTTCCTTGGTAAGTTATTCCAATCCCTACCTCCCCTTCTTATAAACGAATACTTGCCCCAATTTGTCCTTTTGAATTCCAACTTTATCTTCATATTGTGATCTTGCCTACTTTTAAATACACCACTCAAATTCGTTCGTTTATTAAAGTCATTCCACGCCATCTCTCCACTAACAGCTCGGAACATACCACTTAGTCGAGCAGCTCGTCTTCTTCCTCCCAAGTCTTCCCAGCCCAAACTTTGCAACATTTTTGTAACGCTACTCTTTAGACGGAATAACCCGGAACAAATCGAACTGCTGTTCTGTGGATTTTTTCCAGTTCTTGAATCAAGTAATCCTGGTGAGGTTCCCATTCACTGGAACCACACTCTAGTTGGGGTCTTACCAGAGACTTTTATGCCCTCTCCTTTACATCCTTACTACAACTCCTAAACACCCTCATAACCATGTGCAGAAATCTGTACCATTTTGTCTAATTCGATTAGAATATTGTTTAATTCGAAATAAAAATTACCATAGTGGAGCTCTCATATTTTTAAAAAATATTCGAGAATGATGGAATTTTGCTTATGCTGAAGAGAAAAATAGTGTAGAATCGTGCTGTTGCTGGCATCGGAAGTAGTTCAAGATCTTTGTTGGCTATCTGATGGTATGTTCCTTGAATAGACTTCTAGGTGGTGACGTCGGTAGCCGGAAAAATCCCCTCATTAGGGCTAAACCCAGAACTCCCTGATTTTTAGCTGTCAGCAGAAGAAACGACACATTCCACTCGCTACTGAAGACTTGGAAGGTGGAGCAGGAAGACACCTGGTAAATTATCTATCACTGTTGCAGTTACTGGCAATTTTAAACAAGTTGTGAAGGATCAATAATGTTTGCAATGTCATGACTGATGTGTATTTTTAAAATTTATTTTTGAAGTGTGTTTAATGATAAAATTCCACGCACAGTTTCACGGTCTGTTATTGTTTCCCCGTATTCTGCTGCCACTATAACTCAAGAAACCGCTGAAATAGTGGGAAACATTTCGAGTTCCAAAATCAAACTCAGGTAAGCACAGTGTATGGTATTTTTAAATTAGATTTCGTGGTTAATCCGAATACTTTTCCTGGATATTTCAAGTTCGAATTAACCATACCATGCAAATGCTGGGGCAATACCTTAATTATTATTATTGCTATTTGCTTTACGTCGCACCGACACAGATAGGTCTTATGGTGACGATGGGATAGGGAAGGCCCAGGAATGGGAAGGAAGCGGCCGTGGCCTTAATTAAGGTACAGCCCCAGCATTTGCCTGGTGTGAAGATGGGAAACCACGGAAAACCATCTTCAGGGCTGCCGACAATGGGGTTCGAACCCACTATCTCCCGATTAATGGATACTGGCCACACTTAAGCGACTGCAGCTATCGAGCTCGGTTCGAATTTTTTTTTTGCTAGTTGTTTTACGTCACACTGACACAGATAGGTCTTACGGCGACGATGGGATAGGAAAGGGCTAGGAGTGGGAAGGAAGCGGCCGTGGCCTTAATTAAGGTACAGCTCCAGCATTTGCCTGGTGTGAAAATGGGAAACCACAGAAAACTATCTTCAGGACTGTCGACAGTGGGGTTCGAACCTACTATCTCCCGAATACTGGATACTGGCCGCACTTAAGCGGCTGCAGCTATCGAGCTCGGTCGGTTCGAATTAACCAAGGTCCAGAGTTCACAGTAAGGTAAAGTAAGGTAAGGGTGTATTCTGCCCGAAGGCAGCTCCGAACCTCCGCAGAGGTGTGCCTGAGCCGGAGTTTACGTACGGTAGGGTGGCCAGTTCCTTTCCGCTCCTTCATTTCCTTACCCCGCGTGGCAACACATCCAAATCTTGACCACGCCCAATGTTGCTTAACTTCGGAGATCCCACGGGATTCGGTGTTCCAACACGGCTACGGCCGTTGGCAACACAGTAAGAAGTCGACATTAAAATTAAACACCATACTTTGAGACTATATACATAAACCTTGTTGAGACAAATTCACCTCAAAAATCTTCTTTCTTTCTTTCTTTCTTTCTTTCTTTCTTTCCTAATCCGTTTACCTTATAGGGTTGAATTTCCCTCAGACTCAACGAGGGATCCCAACTCTACTGCATCAATGACAGTGTCCTTGAGCGTGACAAGTAAGACGGGGATCCAACTGGGGATGAGGACCAGTACTTTACTCAGGCGCCCTCACCTGCTATGCTGAACAGCGGCCTTGTGGGGGATGGAAAGATTGGAAGGGATTGACAACAAAGAGAGATGGAAGCGGCCGTGGCCTTAGATTAGGCACCATCCCGGCATTTGCCTAGAGGAAAAGTGGGAAACAGCGGAAAACCACTTCGAGGATGGCTGAGGTGGGAATCAAATTCCCCGACGCTGAGTGGAGCCCCTTCCAGCCCTTTTCAAATTACGTGGCAGAGTCGGGATTCACACCCTGGCCTCCGGTGGTGGCAGCTGCACCACAGAGGCGGACCTCAACAATCTAACTGAGACGAAAATAGCATGTACAGTATGTAATTTACATGTATATTTTAGGAATTATCATTTTAGTGAAAGCATAGGAACGTGTTAAATTAGAAATAAGAACTGGAAATGTTCTGTAAGTGGGCAGAAATGCCTATTGAGGAATAAATCAAATTAAAAAAATCTCTCTTTCCCATAGTTTATCCCAAAGGATGGGGTCCGGTGCTTTGCTACATCTCCTCCATTTCGTCCTATTGCTGACATCTTCAGCTTTTAAACGAACATCGTGCATGTCGGTCTTGATATTGACAGTTCACCGCTTCATAGGCCTTCCACGTGGTCGTGTTCCTCCTGGATCAACTTGGAGAGCTGTTTTAGCAACTGAGCCGCCCTGCCCTCTCATAACGTGCCCGTACGTGCGGAGACGCGCTTCCCTCACTTTCTCCACAATTGGAGCGAAAAAATAAATATAATATCGAATGCTGAGAAAGGAGTGAGCTAACAGGCAGGCAGACGGAAGGGCCTTGATTAAACGTCGCATTACTACTACTACTACTACTACTACTACTACTACTAATAATAATAATAATAATAATAATAATAATAATAATAATAATAATAATAATAATAATGGCTTATGGCCTCTGGAGAGGCATGATGCAGATCTTTTCCCAGTACACGGCCTATAGACAATCTGCACGTCTGTGAGGATGGGGCATTACCTAAGATTATTTCTAATTATGAAGACGGCACATACGCCCAGCTCACGAACCAGACGAATTAACCAATTAAGGTTAAAATATTCGCCCCAGACGGGAATCGTACACGAGACCCTCTGAAATAAAGGACAGGAGCCAACGTCGCACTGAGCTACGTGCATACATCTGCAGGGAAACAACTAATATCGTCTACAAGGATAAGGGCTATCACCAAAGCTTCAAGAATTCCCGGGACAGGTCGTTTGTTAGTACAGTCATAAAAGTACGGAGCCCACCTCTGTGGTGTAGTGATTAGTGTGATTAGCTGCCACCCCAGGAGGTCCGACTCTGCGACGAAATTTTAAAAGTGGTACGAGGGCTCGAATGGGGTCAAGTCAACCTCAGGAGGTCAACTGAGTAGAGCGGGGTTCGATTCCCACCTCAGCCATCTTCGAAGTGGTTTTCCATGGTTTCACACATCTCCTCGAGACAAATGCCGGGATGGTACCTAACTTAAGGTCACGGCCAGTTCCTTCTCTATTCCTTGTCTATCCCTTCCAATCTGCCCCCCGCCCCACAAGACCCTTGTTCAGCATAGCAGGTGAGGCCGCCTGGTCCTCCTTCACAGTCGTATCCTCCGACCCAAGTCTCACGCTCCAGGACACTACCCTTGAGACGGTAGAGGTGGGATACCTTGCTGAGTCCTAGGGAAAAACCAACTCTGTAGTGTAAATCGATTAAGAAAGAAAGAAAGAAAGAAAGAAAGAAAGAAAGAATAAATGTATGGAACAACAAATGCTAGGACTATAAAGGGATCGCTCATACAGTAACCTACAGGTTATGTTTGAAGATTGACTTACCGATAACCTTGCAGATGATAAAGTCCAGTTCACCCAACTGTAAGATTGTGAGGAAGACGAACGCAGTCAACATACTAGCAACGTGACACATTAAAGTCTTCCCATGCAGGTTCTGTAACGATGGTAAGAAGCTGTAGATGAGCAGTGTGAGCAACAGGAAGACACAAGATGTGATGAGCCCAATAGCCACTAGAGAGTACGGCAACTTGTCCACCTCCGTGAAATCCATAGTGAAGCAGAGGAACGTGTACATACCATACATGTTACCAGCTTCATAGTCTACGTGTTCCATACAGTATTGGGTAACATCGAAATTACGATCATACAATGGCACATATATTTCTCCATTGTCCTGAAGGAATGCATTTTCTCTTTCATCCGTTTTAGGCATCAGTGGGAACATCCCTTTGCAAGGCATCTCCTGGATTACACCAAACCGTAAGACGCTTTCAGCCTCTCTCATATTTCTAGGGAAAACGGGAGAGAAACTTTGAGAAGTAGGTTTGCAACTCCTAGACACCTTTGATTGTCCAGTAGGACAGCATTTCGTCACACACATATGGTCCCTGCAGTAATTTTCTCGCTTTGTACAGTATCTCACTACATTCCCTAAAATGACATCACTGTCAACACAGAAGGTCCCGTTAGCTAACACTTCCTTCCCTGTCCAGAGATTACCATTTGCCAATAATATCATTCTATCTTTGTGCCCCAGAATGTCTACTATAACATCAAGTCGACATTCAAGACCGGAATAGTCGATATTAAGAACACCAACTTGAGCCAAAAGTTGGTCAAAAAAGTCATCATCATGAGACATGTTGACACAAGTCCGCTTTGAGCTATCATAGATAAAATCATTCTGACAACACTTTCTCACCGTAGTTGCTGATGATATGCTGCTGTTGCCATACGCAAGAAGACTTGTGTAGTTTGCACACGCTAATCCAAGAACTTCACTACTCACTGTCACATTGTCATCTTCGAACCACACAAACTTGTCGACACAATGAGCCGTGGTCATCACATGGAGCTCGTAGATGTTTACGGGGACCAAGTCGGTGACCGGACACCCCACGGGCAAGCCATGATCAACGTTTTTAAATAATTTAACTTTCCCCACGTAGGGTGAGGGAGGCGCAGTGCAGTGGAAATTGTCATTCGCGTCCTTCATGAGCACGAGGTCCGGCTCACAACACTTAAAGGCGGCGCCAAGTGTGGTCGAGTACACAAGCAGGAAGAGAACGGAGAACATGACTGAGCACGATGGGAGGCGCGAAGCAACTGAGCCAGCCACTTGCGGCGCGGTCGGCCCGTCGACCAGTTTACTGCATGGCGCTCGCTCAGGGTACGGTACCTCTGTCAAGGTTAATGCACTCTATCTCCTTTTTGGTTTCACGTTCAGAATAGCGACCTGAATCATCTCTAGGGGACATGGTACTCGTAAGCGCGAAGTTGTATCGATAGTAGGGTCTCCATAAAGCGGAATTCCTAAACCTGGACATTGTCACAATTTAACCCTTTAATTCCGAGTGTTATATACATGTAACATCCCAACATTTCCGAAATATTTCGAATATTAAAAAAGTGAGTATATTATTAGCAATTATGAAAGAGTAAAAGTGTAGTGTTTAGAGCAATTAGCTGCCACCCCTGGAGGCCCGAGTTCGATTCCGGGGTATGCCACGAAATTTGAAAAGTGGTACGAGGACTGGAACGGTGTCCACTCATTCTCGGGAGGGCAAAGGAGTAGAGGAGTGTTCTATTCCCACCTCAGCCAACCTCGAAGTGGTTTACCGTGGTTTCCCACTTCTGCTGCTGGCAAATGTCGGGATGGTACCTAACATAAGTCCACGGCCGCTTCCTTCTCTCTTCCTTGTCTATCCCTTCCATTCTTCCTATCCCACCACAAGGCCCCTGTTCAGCCCCGAGTCCGTCTGTGTGAGGTACTGGTCCTCCTTTCCAGTTGTATCCCCAGATCCAAAGTCTCACGCTCCAGGATACTGACCTTGGGACGGTAGTTGTAGGATCCCTCGCTGATTCCCAGGGAAAAACCAACCCTGAAGGGTGAACAGTTTAACAAAGAAACAACACCAAATGTTTAAATTCATGATGACTATGTTCGGGTACTAGAGGGTTAAGTGTCTCAAACCAGGACTTAATTTACCTGCCGGGATGAGTAGTTCAGGTGGTAGAGTGCTGGTCTTCTGAGCTCGGGTTGGTGGGTTCGATCCCGGTTCAGTCCGGTGGTATTTGAAGGTGCCTCACCCTCGTTTCGGTGGATTTACTGGCACGTTAAGGATCTCCTGCGGAAAACAATTCCGGCACCTCGGAGTCTCCGTAAACCGTAAAAGGTAGTTTGTAAGACGTAAAACCAATTTTACCTATTAGTGCAGCCGATATAGCGAAGGATTTATCGAAGGAAAATAATATTAGCATGTTTGTATCGACTTCATAACGAGAATATGTATTACTACCAGAATACACAGGCGGTAAAGGAAATCAAAGAGGAATTTGGAAAGGGAATCACAATCCAAGGAGAGGAAATCAAAACTCTGAGGTTTTCTGATGATATTTTATCTGAGTCTACAAACGATCTGGGGGAAGAAGTGAAAATCGAAAATCCGCAGCCTGTTTCCAGTCATTCGACCGGGTCAGGAATGAAATGAATGAAGCTCCCATCTAGCGGCGAGGATAGGAAATATGCCGACTGCCGCAGCCTGACGCACTCCTCCGGGGCAATGATAAATGACTGACAGATGAAATGAAATGTTAATGGAGAGTGTTGCTAGAATGAAAGATGACAGGAAAAACCGGAGTACCCGGAGAAAAACCTGCCCCGCCTCGTCCATCCAAAGTCTCACATGGAATGACCGGGATTTGAACCACGGTATCCAGCGGTGAGAGGCCAGCGCGCTGCCGCCTGAGCCATGGAGGCTCTGGGGTAAGGAGTACGAGATGAAAATATAAGGAAATGAAGTACCGTATTTACGCGAATAATAACCACATATTTTTTAAAAAAATTGAGGCACGAAATTGGGGTGCGGGTTTTATTTGAGTCAATGTTGGTATTTTTTTTTTCAAAATCAGCCTTCCTAAAGTTAGGGTGCGGGGATTATTCGGTGGCGGGGATTATTCCCGTAAATACGGTATCAAAGGAAGTAGATAAATATCGTTATTTGGGTGGTAAAATAACTCACGATTGCAGAAATAAGGAGGACATAAAATATAGACTAGCAAAAGCAAGGAAGGCCGGTCTTAAGAAAATAAATTTGCTCACTTCGAATATGGATATAGGAATTAGAAAGATGTTTTAAAAGCCTTTTGTCTAGAGCATGGCACTGCATGGACGTGAAACGTGGACGACAACTAGCTCAAAAGGAAAGATAGTTGCTTTACGTCGCACCGACACAGATAGGTCTTATGGCGACGATGGGATAGGAACGGCCTAGGAGTGGGAAAGAAGTGGCCGTGGCCTTAATTAAGGTACAGCCCCAGCATTTGTCTGGTGTGAAAATGGGAAACCACGGAAAACCCTCTTCAGGTCTGGCGACAGTGGGGTTCGAACCCACTATCTCCCGGATGCAAGCTCACAGCTGCGCGCCTCCATCTACACGACTAACTTGCCCGGTCAGAAGGAAAGAGAATAGAAGTTTTGAAATGTGGTGTTACAGAAGAATGCTGAAGGTGAGATGGATAGATCAAATCACGAATGAAGAGATATTGAATCGAATTGGTGAGAGTAGATCGATATGGCTAAATTTGACAAGAATAAGAGACAGAATGATAGGGCAGGACTTGTGTAGTTCGTTTTTGAGGGAAGTGTAAGAACGATAGGCGTAGACGAAGGTATGGATTTGATAAGCAGTTTCGAGCAGATAGTGCTTACGTAGAAATGAAAATATTAGCACAGGATAGGGTGGCATGGAGCGCTGCATCAAATCAGTCTATGGACTGATGACTCAAACAACAACAGTGCACTAAGACGAAGCATTTGTGTACCACTCGTACTTCTCAGAGCCAAGAACAGAAGGAATGGACTGGGTCTGATTTGGAATGAGCCTAAGAAATTCACTACAACTCACGGGTTTCATGTTGTAGGCTACTTTCAGATGCTACTGTTGGCCTGCTCCTTTCTTCTCTCCACTGGGCAGACAGAACAGCCCCTCTATACTCGCATTATACCCAAGACGGAGAAATTATGCCCTTCAATTTTGAACAGTTTACAGTTTTAATCACCCGAAGTTGACTTTCAAAACTTCTAAATAACTGCAATAAAATATTGCGGACGTCTGTCTCATTGGCCTAGACGTTGTTCTTACTCTGCAAAATCGCAGACTGTCCGTGCAATCCTCGCAACCCTGGTCCATAGGGCCTCCAGGTGAATCAACATTGCTTCCATTTCCTTGTCCCTCATTTTATCTTTCATATGTAAATTCCGTTGGTCATTTTTCTTTTTCCTTTTTTCCGATTTGTTTTAAGTCGCACCGACACAGGTAGGTCTCGTGGTGACGACGGGTGAGGAAAGGGCTAGGGGTACGAAGGAAGCGTACGTAGCCTTGATTAAGGTACAGTCCCAACATTTGCATGGTGTAAAAATGGGAATCCACGGAAAACCATCTTCAGGGCTGTCGACAGTGGGGTTCGAACCCACTATCTGCCGAATGCAAGCTGAAGGCTAAGTGACTCAAACGGCGCAGCGACTTGCTCGGTTTCGTTGGTCTACTGTGAACCAACTATGTTCGATTTTTAAGTCCAAGCGAGTTTTCCATGTTCTCTCTCTTCAGACTTGCATTCGGGAGATAGTAGGTTTCAATCCACCGTTAGCAAAGCTGAAGATGGTTTTCTGTGGATTCCTATTTTCTCACCAGTAACATGCTACGAAAGTAACTTACTTAGCCCAGCGTCGCTGTCTTCCCAGTCTGAAAACCTTCGATGTGTTAGTGCGCCGTTAAACAAGTAGCAAAGATTATTATGCCTTTCAACGTGCACTCTGCCAGCCTATATGAATTTATCAACAGCCGCCACAATCCTCTCTTTGTAACTAGTATTATGGCCTCGTCTTTTTCTATACCGGCACCTATTATCATTAAAACTTTACAAACTGAGTCCTGCCATCGTCGTCTTCATCTCCCTATACTTCTCTTACCTCCATAGCAGAGTCCAGAGTCGTGGTAATCTCCCTCTACTTCTCTTACCCTCCATAACAGAGTCTATTATGCTCCTAGGTAATTTAACTTAGCCTTTATATATTCATTCCAAGTACGCTCCTGCCACTTTTCCCACCTGTTTGTACCAGCAATCAATCTGGGTACTTTCATGTCTGTTACTTCTAACTTATGAATAAGATATCCTGAGTCCACCCATCTTTCACTCCTGTAAAGCAAAGCTGGTCTGAAAGCAGACCGATGAAAAGATAGTTTCGTCTGGGAGCTCACTTCCTTCTTGCAGAATACTGTTGATCGCAACTCCGAGCTCACTGCATTAGCTCTGCTGCACCTTGATTCAATCTCACTTACTGTACTACCATCCTGGGAGAATACACATCCTTAATACTTGAAATCATCTACGTATTCTTGCTTAGTATCCCCAATCTGACATTCAATTCTCTTGGATTTCTTACCTTCTGACATCACTTTAGTCTTGGAAAGGGTAATTTTCATACCGTTCTATTTGCACTTATTTTGAAGTTCCAAGATATTAGACTGCAGGATTTAGGCAAAATCTGTCATTAAGACCAAGTCGTTAGCATAGGCCAGACCGCTTACTACATTTCCACCTAAGTGAATCCCTCCCAGACACTTTATGCCTTTCGTGAGATGATGCATGTAAACTGTAAGCAACAACCCCTGTAGGTACCTTGAACCAAGAACTAATTCTACTATCAATTATAACTGCAGCCGAATTGTCGACGTAAATGCCTGTGAATCATTTTAATAATCTGCCATTAATCGCATAGTACCCCAAAACGGCGTACATCTCTTCCCTTGGTGCTCTGTCGTATGTCTTCTCTAGATCTACCTGGCACATACTGTAAATCTGATTCTGTAGCCCCTCTGTGATTTGAAGTCAGACTGGTTTTCACCCAACTTCCTCTCAACCACTGGTCGCACCCTTCCAAAATCCTGGTAAACAAAGGATCAATGAGATTCCTCAATAGTTGTTGCAATCCCTCCTGTCCCCTCGCTTATAGATAGGTCCAGTTACTGATCTTGTCCAATCAGGTGTTACCTTATTAACACTAACTGCTAATATTCTATGAAGCTGTTTTTTCCCTGCCTCCCCACTGTATTCCACCATTTCATGTCTAATTTAATCTATTCTTGCTGCTTTATGAAATTGGAGTGTATTTGCCATCCTTTCCACTTCCTCCGGCCTAATTTCACCAGAATAGTAAATGAGTTGCAGGATTGTGAGCGAGTGCAGGGGGACCTAGGCAATGTTGAAATGGTTAATGGTATGATGGTAAATGGGATGAGAAGAGAAATTATTTCACCTAGAGGAAAAGCCAGCTCAGTTTTAATTACTGTGTTGATGGGGTGATAGTACCTCATGGGGAATACTGAAAGTACCTGGTGTTAATATGGTATAAGGAATGGCCTTCATTGGGGGTAATCATATAAACAAGGTAGTTAAGAAAGGTTTCCATATGGTTATGGGAGTATTTATGGGTTGCAATAAAGATGTAAAGAAGGGGGCGTAGAAGTCTGGGATAAGAACCCAATTAGAGTAGCTTGTGATTCCTCTGTATGAGACCCATATCAAGAGAACTGGAAGCAATCCAAAGGAAAATAGCTCGATTTGTTCTGGGTGATTTCCGACAAAGAAGTAGTGCCACTAAAATGTTGCGAACTATGGGCTGGGAAGACCTGGGAGTAAGGAGACGAGATGCACGACGAGATGTGCTATGTTTCGATCAGACAGTGGAGAGCTGGTGTGGAATGACATTAGTAGACGAATAATTTTGAGCGGATCTTTTAAAAGCAGTAAAGTTTATAATATGAAGGTAAAGTTGGAATTTAAGAGAACAAATTGGCACAAATGGAATGGAATAAAGTATCAAGAGAAATGTTCGATAAATTTCCAATTCTTTGCAAGTATGAAGAATGAGATTTCCACCTAATCAATACTTTATTACAAAATGTTTGAAGTTATCTACATTGAAACTGCCGGTTTCGACCTGTAAAAAGGTCATCATCAGCTGTTGGTGAACCTGCTTAATAGCGATAGTACGTAAAACATTACTAAAACTAATTTAACAAGGATGCCTTATTCTAATATAATATTACTTAAGATATATACATATGGTACAATATGGGGCTTAGACTCATTGAAGTTTCATTCAAAAATCTGTGCTGTTGCCAACATTATGTCAAACAATATACATATATACATATGGTGCAATAAAGGGCTTGGCTTGCTGGAGTCCCTTGAATGCCATACACTCCAAAAATTGTATAACAGAGGTTGAAAATACAGTTCCTATAGAATAGAGGATCACTGAGGTTTCGGTGTCGAGTTGAAACGTCTTTGCAGCATGTCGGCACTGAGACCAACCGTTGTGAATACACAATCAAGGTGCTTTGTTGGGCCGCAATTCTGCGGGGAGCGTAATCGACTGAGGTTCTGTAGCTTGTTCATTCTTATTGTATGATGTTGCTGATAAATACTAATTTCCAGGTTCCTTGTTGAGGCATGTCATGCTATGGATGAAGTTTTGAAATTAAAGAAAGGTTGATAGAGTCCCCTCTTCACACTTGCATTTGTGCTCAGGTAAATTCAAAATGTGTGGGCTGGATATGACTTCAAGTGTGTGCGACGCACACGCAACAAGGTGCAGCACACTCCCGACATCGGGTCGGGGATACAACTGCAGAGGAAGACCAGTACCTCGCCCAGGCGGCCTCACCTGTTATGCTGGACAAGAGCCTTGTAGAGGAATGGGAAGATTGGAAGGGATAGACAAGGAAGAGGGAAGGAAGTGGCCGTGACCTTAAGTTAGGTACCATCCCAGCATTTGCCTGGACGAGAAGTGGGAAACCACGAAAAACCACTTCGAGGGTTGCTGAGGTAGGAATCTAACCCCATTTTACTCAGTTTACCTCCCGAAGCTGAGTGACCCTGTTCCATCCCTCGCACCACTTTTCAAATTTCGTGGCAGAGCCGGGAATTGAACCCGGGCCTCCGAGGGTGCAAGCTAATCACGTTAACCAGTACACCACAGAGGCGGACATTTATTATGTTATTAGACTTAATTTTGATTATTATCAAAACATAATTTATTTCCCATGCAGGTACAAATCCTGTGGACACACTCCACAAACATAATTTTTATAGGTTCAGTTGTTTCTAAGAAAAGTGTTCCTGCGAGGAATCTATACATTACCATGCACACACGACTATACAATGTTTCGATACAGCTGACATTAACGGAGAAATTTCACACTTCCTGTTTTGACCAATCTCAGATAAGTCCATTATTCTCCTAGGCTATCCCTTCGCTTAATTGAAGAGTTTTAAGAAATTCTGTTCAGCGGTTTTCCCGTGATGTCATAACAAACAAACAGCACTTGTTTGAGATAGAAGTAAGATGCAAACATTTGAATTGTACATTTTCCTTTTAATGAATCGTCAATGTTTTCTGTACTTTCTATTTCGGAAGGGGCTGCCTGGCCGAGGCGGTAAAGGCGTGCTCGGTTTGCCCGGAAGGACTTGGGTTCGAATTCCGTCAGGAAGTTGTAAAATTTAAGAAATGAGATTTCCACTTTCGGAGGTGCATATGGCCCTGAGGTTCACTCAGCCTACACCAAAAACGAGTACCAGGTTAATTCCTAGGGGCAAAGGCGGCCGGGCGTAGAGCTAACCACTCTACCCCATCACGTGCCGAGGTTAACAATGGTGGAAGCCTTTACCTTCCACTCCTCCAAGGGCCTTCATGACCTGTACGGAGGTGACTTTGCTTTGCTTTCAATTTCGGAACAGAATGGTTAGCAGTTTTTACTCTTCACGGAGAAATACGGGGCGCAACTTTCACTCTGTTCCAGAACTGAAACAAAAGAAAACATTTGACGATTCATTAAAAACAGTCGAGCTAAATATTTTAAGGAACTCTTCCATTCAAACTCATTTTCTTTCAAATATGTACTTATTTCGGTTACAATAAGCATTCATCTTCCTACAACAAGACTGAAGAACTATGAGCATTTTATTTATTTATTTATTTATTTATTTATTTATTTATTTATTTATTTATTTATTTATTTATTTATTCCTGACTTACATTTGTGGCGAAGTTAGGGCTCTCGGCCCTCTCTTACACTTAACCACTATAAACAATAAAATTTAAAAATGTAAACATAAAACTAAGACATAGAAATTCTAAAAAGAAATAAAATTACGGACAGATAATTCTAAGACTAAGTTAGGCCTACATATCAGTACAGCAATTAATGTGACAATACTAATAATAATAATAATAATAATAATAATAATAATAATAATAATAATAATAATAATAATAATAAATGAAGAAGACCCATTCACACAACATACACACAATGACTCACACAACTCAGTTTTATGTTCCCAGGAAAAACTTTCGGCAGGCAGATTTGAATTTATGAGAGGAAGTAAGGTGCCGAATGTCCATTGGGAGTGTACTCCAGAGTCTCGATGCAGTAACTAAAAAGGAATGATTGTAGGAATTCGTTCGGCTTAATGGAATTTCAAGTAAGGAACCCGAACGGTACTAATTTCATGGAATGAGGAAAGGAAACGAAAATTAGAAGAGAGGTAAGTAGGAATGCTCGTCGAGAGCACTTGGCAAATAAGTGTCATTAGGTGAAAATTCCTTTGTTCATTTATGCGTAACCATCCCAATGTTTTGAAATATGGTGTAACATGAGCGTCATGTCGCAGTTGGAAGGCATATCGTATGCATGAGTTTTGTGCTCGCTGAAGTCTCAAAGCTTGTTCAGCATTTAGATTGACTAGTACCGTATCACAGTAGTCTAAAATTGGGAATAGTAGTGCTTGGATTAATTGTAATTTAAGTTTTTGAGGAAAAGAATTCGTGTGACGTTTGAGGGGATATAGAGTTGCATGAACCTTTCTACATACATTTGTTACGTGTTCATTCCAGGTCAGATTCTCATTGATGGAGATTCCAAGATTAGTTACATTTTTAAGGTGCGGTACAGCAATGTCGTTGATTATGATTGGAGGAGGATTGATATTACTTATTACTTGTAATAATTTAGAGTTTGCTATGATAATACTTTGTGTTTTACGAGTATTTAGGAGTAAGTGGTTGTTTTTAGTATAGGCGGTAAGCCGTTCAATATCCGAATTAATATGCTGAACTGTTTCATGTAAATTGTTTGTAGTGGTGTGTTTTTATATCTGCATATCATCAGCATATAAGTGGTAGTTGCAATACTGAAGTGTGGAAGATATGTCATTAATATGGAAGATGAACAGTTAGGGCCCTAGAACAGAACCTTGAGGGACACCACATGATTTTACAGCCCACTGGGATCTTTGATTGTTTACCACTACGCACTGGCGACGATTTGTAAAGTACGACTTAAAAAATTAAGGGCTATCGGGCCGATATGCAGAGAGCGTAGCTTGGATAATAGTATGTCTATATTTACCGTGTCGAACGCACTACCAAAGTCAAGGAGTGTTAGTATCGTCACCTGCCGTTTGTCCATTGCTAATCTTATATCATCTGTTACCCGAAGAAGTGCAGTCGTAGTACTGTGTCCCTTTCTGAAGCCAGATTGCAATGGGTCAAAAAGAGAATGTCTGGTTAAGAATTCTACTAGCTGCTCGTGTACAACTCGTTCAAGAACTTCAGAGAGAGGGGGAAGAATCGAAATAGGCCGGTAATCAGATGGCGCATTTGCTGTGGTACCGGTATGCTTTAATATTGGGGTTACTAGAGCATCCTTCCATGCTGTTGGAAACATCCCTGTGGTGAGACAGTGGTTTACAATGTGGGTAATAATTGGTAGGACCGCGCCAATAATGTTTTTTATGAAGCCTATTGGGATGTTATCTGCTCCTTTAGCTTGTGACTTAACTGAATTCAAAATACGCTTTACATCATTTTAAATATTGACTTCTTATTACAACTGTTGAATGTATTGTAACAGGAACGCCCGTACTTCAGTATATCGGAGAGCATGAGGAACGACAAGGCGTGTACGGCCCATGCTAAGAGAGTAAGAGAGAAGGGTAGTGAAAGAAAAATTCATGATTAAGTGGATCCTTCAGTTTATTCAATAAAATAGGCAAATAATTATGTCACCTTTTATAGCTGAATTGTAGAATTGTCCCTGAGGGCGTGAAGAGGACGTTGTCCCGCGGCGGCTGCGTCGTCTTGCGGTCGGCGTCGGCGTTGTCTTCCGTCGTTGGTGTTTGTATTAGTGTTGATGACTCGAACCAGAGGCAGGAACGGGGAAATGTGGAGCTTCCACATTTGACATCATGGGGTACTGGTGTGACACTTCCCTATGGCGAAGCACGCCAAAATAGTTCCCACAGCAGCAAGGATAAAGTTAGAGTCACAGTTCGTATTTGGAATAATACGCAAATGAAACAATCTAGGACCTTCCGAGGTGCGGTGATCAAGCACTTCATAAAGAAAATCGAGTACAGTCTCTGCACTGTACTCCACCAGCATAATACATTTGTTGAAATAAATGACAGTCCAAGTTCCAGTACGTCGTGATTTTCAGATTATCACTGGCACTTAAGATCATAATGCAACACAGTTCAACGGATAGACACAGTCTTTAAATGAAATTGAGGCTGGCTAGAAATACTACCGCTGCTTTCACACAGTCTTTGAACGAAATCAATGCTGGCACAGTTAATGCAAGAACACAGTCTTTAAATGAAATTAAGCTGGCACAGTTAATGCAAGAACACAGTCTTTAAATGAAATAAAGCTGACACAATTAATGCGAGAACACAGTTTTTAAACGAATTCAAAGCTGGCACCGTTTATGTGAGAACACAGTCTTTAAATGAATTCAAGCTGGCGAGAACACGGTCTTTAAACGAATTCAAAGCTGACACAATTAATGCAAGAACACAGTTTTTAAACGAATTCAAAGCTGGCACAGTTTATGTGAGAACACAGTCTTTAAATGAATTCAAGCTGGCGAGAACACAGTCTTTAAACGAATTCAAAGCTGACACAATTAATGCAAGAACACAGTTTTTAAACGAATTCAAAGCTGGCACAGTTTATGTGAGAACACAGTCTTTAAATGAATTCAAGCTGGCGAGAACACAGTCTTTAAACGAATTCAAAGCTGACACAATTAATGCAAGAACACAGTTTTAAACGAATTCAAAGCTGGCACAGTTTATGTGAGAACACAGTCTTTAAATGAATTCAAGCTGGCGAGAACACAGTCTTTAAACGAATTCAAATATACAGCCGGACCGAGAGACGAATTATGTCGCGACGTGCTTACTTGCACACACTCGCTGACTCACGGCTTACTGCCGACTCACTCCACTCTCTGCCTTCAGCACACTGCCGTCGCATACCGCACACTCTCCTTCTGCTTTACTGCAGGCTCTCTGCTTACATTCTGCCTTACCCCAGGCTGGCGACTCGCTTATATTTCGTTCATGCAGCAATGGAACACGAAGGAACCTTCTGCGTGACGTCGCTTGTCCTTGGCCGGTGTTCTGGAACGTCGCGAACTTGCTCGCAGTTCCCATTATGCCTGTGCGCTCGGCGCAAGTTTTAAATACTTACGGCCGGGTGTTAGCGAGCTTCTCTTAATAAAAGAATGAAACGTGAATGCTCGTAGGGTGTTACCGTTTCATCTCCCCCCCTGCTCGGGAAAAAGAAAATTGCTGGGCGATTTTCTTTTCGCTCATCTCCTAGTAAAGTATTTCTTGAGATTGGCCGAGTTGAAGATTCCCTCAACGTCGCTATCTGCCCTTCCTACTTCGTAGGCACCATTATCTAGTGCGGTAAGTATCCTGAAGGGTCCTATGAACAAGGGACAAAATTTGGCGTAAATTCACTGGTCAGGGTGTGAAACTGCAGGCTTGCGTATTAATACTAGGTCATCCACTTGTAAGGGTTGTCGAAACTTGTGATGTCGTAACTTCTTTTCTCGGATTTGAGCAGCATGTCGTAATTGCCGAAGTGCCTTGGTAATGCGAGTTTGTTGGCTCACTGCTGCGTCAGGTTGATCAGGCAAAACTCGATCCCAAGGTCTGTCAGGGGTGAGGCCTTTATGTACACTCAAAGGGATGTCCTGAATAGACTCATGCATGGTGGTATTGACGATCCTTTGCATAATGGGCAGAACTTCAACCCACTTCCAATGCTGTTGTCCACAATACAATCTACAGAATCTGGCAATTTCGCGCATAACCCGTTCTTCTTCCAAGTACTTCATGGGTATCGGATAAGGCCGTTTCTTATAAGGTGATGTGTCAGTAACATCTAAGTGGTGCTTGAAACCCTTAATGACTCCAGGTTTCTCAGAAAATACATCTGGAAACTTCTTAAAAAGCTCTTGGATTACCTTTATTACTTTATCATCATCGTAATCTGGGCTTTCAGCTACATTGGCGTAAAGCGTGAAGTTGTAGTGGTCCTCGTTAAACTCATCATCGATAATGGACGCCATCTGGTCCTCTACGGGTCCCACTTCCTCGGGTCGCCCCTCTTCGTGGACGCTTTCTTCGACAGGCGGAGCCTCGCTCATCTTGCCTTCTACTATGCCCACCGGGGTCTCACATTCCGGATTCTTCACGTCATTATAAGTAACCAACTGTAGCCCTACAGATTCGACGTGGAAAAATTTAATCACATTAGCGGGATAATCAATGATTCCCCCATGTTGAATGAGAAAGTCTGATCCAAGAATTAAGTCAAATTTCATTTGCGTCAAGATCAAAAATAGATGTTGGAACTTAACACCACCAATTTCTAACTCAAGAAACGCTTGGAATTTGCATTTAATAGCTTTGTCAGGAACTATGCCTTTAACCTTAACTTGAGCAACCGGCAAGATGGAGATGTAGGTCGTCTCCTGCGCCACATCTATTAATTTCTGCGAAATTAGTGAGGCTTGCGATCCCGAGTCTACTAGAGAGTGGACAATCATATTGCCTAACTTAATGATAATGATCGGTAAGCCGCGTTGTATCTGAGGCTGTCGTGGTGTTGAATCCTCATATAGTAAATCTGCATCCTCTAAATACCAATGGTTAATGAGTGCGCTACATACTACTTCTCCTCCCTCCGGGTTTTCAGGCAGTCTCTTTATTGCTTCGACAAAGTTTTTTTTTTGTACCCGTAGCTCTTGGATCCATTTCCGTTCTCTCATTTCCTCTCTGTATCTCTGCCTGGTATTCCAAAGAAGCTGCTCCAGGTAAACCCTCTTCCCTGTTCTTATTCCTTACATATTCCGTAGTCTCTCTCCAACGTTTCTCTAATTCTTCCCGCTGGGAGTTCCTATTATCATTGGGTTGATTAGCTGCCTGCCTCCATGAAGGTCCAGGTTGAAACTTAGCCCTCCCTTCGTAGGGGCGATTCCTAGATCTTCTATACCGAAACGGAATATCTCGGCGAGTTTCTCTTTCTTCTCGCGGTTCTGGATTTACTTGAACTGGAGTTTTCATTTCCGTAAAGTTGGTTGTAGTTTCTTTGGTTCGACCTGCTTTTGCTGCGCTCTGAGTGTGCGCAGTATCGAGTTTCCTCAGGACATCATCAAGCTGCTCCAAGTCCTGGACGTTTGCTGCCACCAATATTTCCTGAACATTTGGTGGAAATTGCAGCGTTATGACCTGAATAAGTTCTTGCTCCGGTAAAGGAGGGTCGAAAAACTGGATCTTTTTAAGCTGAGATATGAGATAATCTGAATATCGCGAGGAATTGACGGACGTGTTATACTTTCTAGAGTATAATTGAAGTTTTATCAGGTGCTGAGCCTCAGCACTCCAAAATCGTCTAAGTAAGGCTTCCTTAAATTCTTCGTAAGTGTTAATACTGAATTTAAAAGCGGTAAACCACATTAACGCCTTGCCTTCTAACAATCGAGATGCTATTCGTAAACGACGGTCGGTCTTAACGTGATTTTCTTGAAAGAATTCTTCGAGGTTGAGGAGAAACTCCTTAGCAGTATACTCCTCCTTCCCCGAAAATTTGGCTGGTTTTTCCTCAGTTATTTTAAAAACTGTGGAAACATTCATGGATTCTCCACTAGTGTTGTGAAGGCTAGATGATGAAACATCCTGTTCGATTTGCGATACTTTGCTGTTGAGAGCTTCTATATCTCCTTGGAGTTCAAGTTTTAGGGTTTTAATTTTCCCCTGTACGGAATTCTCAATTTCCTTGACCTCCTTCTCTATGTCGGTCTTGACTTCTGCTACATCGCGACAGATACGAGTAATCTGCGTGTGAGCATTATCTAACTGAGTCTTGACACGTTTATCGGCCTCCTCTTGCTGACTTTTCAGAAGAGTAATTTCGTTTCCCAACTTCATGAAATTATTTTTAACAGATTCATGAAGTTTGTCTTGAATAGACGCGATTTTAGTTTGCGCAAGAGATAATTGAGCATGGGACTCTTGAAATTCTTCCTTTAAGCTTTCTACTTCTTTAAGGACTTCCTGAGAAGAAGACGGGAAAGCAAGTTTTAAGTCCTCCGCCACTTGTGATTTTATGTCTTGCTTAATGGTTTCTAAGTCACGTGTTAATCTTTCATTTATTTCCGTAAACTTAGAATCCATTCTTTTGTTAGATTCTTTAAATATTTTTTCAATTTCGGCACCTGCACTATTGAGCCTACGTTCCAAATTATTATTAACTTCTGCAAATTTTTGATCAACAGATTCTGTCAATTTTACAATGTTGGCATCATTAGCTTCCCTTAGTTGAGTGATACTACGATTAGTTGCTTCATTAGCCTCCCTAAGTTGACCTATACTAGCCTTAGTGGCTTCCAGGGTCGCGTTAAATTCTTTAAGTTGAGCTCCTAAAGTATTGTTAGATTCTGCAATCCTACGCCCGAGATTAGTGTTACTTTCCGTAATCCTGTCATTTAGACTGATTTTTAAAGCCTCAATGGCAGCTAGTATATTTTCCATATTAATGTCGTTATTTTCACAAAATGCAGAAAATACAATCATTCACCTCATACGTAAAATCACCATTATTGTCCAATGGTAAAGTTCAAAATTTCACCAACACAAAATATCAAACACTTGTGCATAAAATTAAATATCACCATTATTGTCCAATGGTAAAGTTCAAAATTTCACCAACACAAAATATCAAACACTTGTGCATAAAATTATGCCTGAAATGTTTTACATAGCAAGAGAAAGAGAAAAATAATCACTTGTGCCATAAACTTGATCAGAGTTCTGTGCCAAAAGTTTAAAATTTCGTCAAAGTCATTGAATTGAACTTCGTAAAATTTTAACATATTCACTGAACTGGAATTAACGTACGTACTATGCACTTTTATTTGAATTGGTAAGTTAAGATATCACTGATTTCAAAGTTAATTTTTATCACTTTACTCTCTTTAATCTGGCCCCACGTTGGGCGCCACTATTCACTACCTTCTCTCTGTAACAGGAACGCCCGTACTTCAGTATATCGGAGAGCATGAGGAACGACAAGGCGTGTACGGCCCATGCTAAGAGAGTAAGAGAGAAGGGTAGTGAAAGAAAAATTCATGATTAAGTGGATCCTTCAGTTTATTCAATAAAATAGGCAAATAATTATGTCACCTTTTATAGCTGAATTGTAGATTTGTCCCTGAGGGCGTGAAGAGGACGTTGTCCCGCGGCGGCTGCGTCGTCTTGCGGTCGGCGTCGGCGTTGTCTTCCGTCGTTGGTGTTTGTATTAGTGTTGATGACTCGAACCAGAGGCAGGAACGGGGAAATGTGGAGCTTCCACATTTGACGTCATGGGGTACTGGTGTGACACTTCCCTATGGCGAAGCACGCCGAAATAGTTCCCACAGCAGCAAGGATAAAGTTAGAGTCACAGTTCGTATTTGGAATAATACGCAAATGAAACAATCTAGGACCTTCCGAGGTGCGGTGATCAAGCACTTCATAAAGAAAATCGAGTACAGTCTCTGCACTGTACTCCACCAGCATAATACATTTGTTGAAATAAATGACAGTCCAAGTTCCAGTACGTCGTGATTTTCAGATTATCACTGGCACTTAAGATCATAATGCAACACAGTTCAACGGATAGACACAGTCTTTAAATGAAATTGAGGCTGGCTAGAAATACTACCGCTGCTTTCACACAGTCTTTGAACGAAATCAATGCTGGCACAGTTAATGCAAGAACACAGTCTTTAAATGAAATTAAGCTGGCACAGTTAATGCAAGAACACAGTCTTTAAATGAAATAAAGCTGACACAATTAATGCGAGAACACAGTTTTTAAACGAATTCAAAGCTGGCACCGTTTATGTGAGAACACAGTCTTTAAATGAATTCAAGCTGGCGAGAACACGGTCTTTAAACGAATTCAAAGCTGACACAATTAATGCAAGAACACAGTTTTTAAACGAATTCAAAGCTGGCACAGTTTATGTGAGAACACAGTCTTTAAATGAATTCAAGCTGGCGAGAACACAGTCTTTAAACGAATTCAAAGCTGACACAATTAATGCAAGAACACAGTTTTTAAACGAATTCAAAGCTGGCACAGTTTATGTGAGAACACAGTCTTTAAATGAATTCAAGCTGGCGAGAACACAGTCTTTAAACGAATTCAAAGCTGACACAATTAATGCAAGAACACAGTTTTAAACGAATTCAAAGCTGGCACAGTTTATGTGAGAACACAGTCTTTAAATGAATTCAAGCTGACGAGAACACAGTCTTTAAACGAATTCAAATATACAGCCGGACCGAGAGACGAATTATGTCGCGACGTGCTTACTTGCACACACTCGCTGACTCACGGCTTACTGCCGACTCACTCCACTCTCTGCCTTCAGCACACTGCCGTCGCATACCGCACACTCTCCTTCTGCTTTACTGCAGGCTCTCTGCTTACATTCTGCCTTACCCCAGGCTGGCGACTCGCTTATATTTCGTTCATGCAGCAATGGAACACGAAGGAACCTTCTGCGTGACGTCGCTTGTCCTTGGCCGGTGTTCTGGAACGTCGCGAACTTGCTCGCAGTTCCCATTATGCCTGTGCGCTCGGCGCAAGTTTTAAATGCTTACGGCCGGGTGTTAGCGAGCTTCTCTTAATAAAAGAATGAAACGTGAATGCTCGTAGGGTGTTACCGTTTCAGTATTTTATCTTCATTAGTTTCTGTATGTAAGAGCCTCCGTGGCTCAGACGGCAGCGCGTCGGCCTCTCACCGCTGGATACCGTGGTTCAAATCTCGGTCACTCCATGTGAAATTTGTTCTGGACAAAGCGGAGGCGGGACAGGTTTTTCTCCGGGTACTCCGGTTTTCCCTGTCATCATTTATTCCAGCAATACTCTCCATTCTCATTTCATTGCATCTATCAGTCATTAGTAGATCACTTTGGGAGTGGCGACCCCATCGTACTAATAGCCTATATCTGCTTCATTCATTCCATCCCTGACTCGGTCAATGACTGGAAAACAGGTTGTAGGTTTTCATTTTTCATTTTCAGTGTCTGTATGTACTGTACCAAGAGGCACTTTCCTTCACCGTATTTTCTTAAATCTTCAATTTATACAGATCGATCTGCGTATATTGTATATTTGTACTTAGTATGTTTTCTCCTTGTATCTTAATAAAATACACATGTTGTCCCGTCCCCCTTATGGCCCCAGGGAAAAGCGAAAATTATTTCCGCCCCGGTGGCACCTTCCATATTATGTTGGCAAGCCTTCCTCCGCCCTGCGCACTTGTGTTGTCCCCCCACCTTGCCCCTCCTCTCCCCTGCAGAGGGATGGCACGGTGTTCGGAGGGAACTTGGTTCAGTTCTTGGAGCGAGCAAGCTGCTTATTCGCCTAGCCGTAAGCGTGGAGGTAGGAGAAATGCTTGTCAACCAACTTCAGGCTCAGGGAGGGAGTTGTTTAATATTCAGAATGTAACATATTTGTTCTCTTGTCAGTAGAGGCTAAGGGCCTCAGTAAATAGTAAGAGGGTTTATTTCTGAAGAGGCTAATATGTTAACTTGGTTTTTAAGTAATTCAGTATGTTGTCACTAAAGGACATTGTTCCCGAGGCTGAGCATGGATTTCTTGGTAAAATGAGTGTAGCCCTCATGATAGTTGAATCGGTATGTGGCCTAAGGTCCCTGTAATTGCTAAGAATCGAGAATTGTAGTATTTGAATTGTCGGAGGGCAGGTCCCCCAATGAATACGGACTTTATTCTTGTTCGCACTTACTACTGTAATAAATGTTCAGCATTGCACCGACTCGGTTTTCGCTGACTGTGTTATCGCTTCCCTTGCTCGTCACTGGTATTCAGCTTTCGGTCTTAAATCCCGCACCTTCCTTACTTCCATATCGCTGCCAATCCTTTGGTGCAGCAATCTGGTAGCAGAGCGTTTATTTGTGCTCCTACCAGTGCTTTCGGGCAATTTTGAGCGTGCGTGGTCTCTCTCTCTTTCGGTTACGGTGTTTCTCGTTCAGCTTGGTGGCCGGAGATATTTTTACCATGGCTGCTCGAGACGTGGCATATCCTGGGTCTCTTCGAAAAGAAGAGTTGTTATACGAATTATCAATTCGTAATGTAGAGTCTAAAGGGACAGTTAAAGCGGATGAGTTATTATTACGAACTAATTTAGATAAAGTTGTTGTGGTGCCCATGGTCTCTGACGGTGAGGCTGCGGGTGTGGCGTCCCTTATTCAGGCCAATTTTACTGAAATATCCTCAGTTATGGATTTTTAGAGAACGATGTAGCGTCTCTCCATCAGTTAAAACGAGTACAAGGGCGTCTAACCCATTATGTTCATCGGACGGAAGATTTACTCTCCTTAGAATTAAAGGAGGAATTAGTAAGTCAAGTCGGAGCTTTGAAGGAGAAGGCGGTCCAACTTTTAGGAAAGTTTGAGGCTTGGTTGGCCGCACTCTCCGTTAAATTTAAACCTGTCACTCCTTCTGTTAATCGGGTTGAGGAGGAACCCAATAAGGGTATTTGTAATCTTGAGTTGGATGGGGCGCAAGGCTTGCTGGAATCGCAGCAAGGTTCCTTACCTAGGATTCTTCCCCAGGCTAATCTTCCAGTTCAGCAATCGATCTTGCCTTCTGTGAATTTGCCCTTTTCTAGTATCCCTCACCCGTTATGTAGTATGTTGAAAAACGTTCCTCGTTATTCAGTAAATTCCGCCGATGATGTAGTTACCTTTTTGCGATTTTTTGTGGGATTTCAGGATCATGCCCTTGTGTTCGGGCTAACTCACGTTCAAATATTGCAAATTCTTTATCCGTATACTACAGGAGTGCTTTCCAATAGAATAGTTAGTGCTATTTCCGATGAGTTGTCACTTCAGCAGTTTCATGCTTATTTGCTTACTCATTTTATTCCGGCTAGGGCTCTCAGCTCTCTAGCGCTGAAATTTTATTTCAGGGTTCAACGCTCGGACGAGCCTTTAACAGAATATGTTGCTGATGTTAAATTTTACGCTAGGGTGTTTGCGTTACATTATACGGAAGAGGAGATCGTTCTCACGATCGTAGAGGGCATTTCCCCGTCATACCGCTCCTGTCTTCGTTTTGCTGCTCAACCTCACAGTTTTGCGGAGCTCGAAGCGGTAGTGGTATCGGCTGAAGGTGTTCGCCATGCGGACTCATTTCGTATTACTAGCTTTCCCCCGGTTGTTTCTAATGTCAGGAAGTCTGTGGTGGTTCGTAAGCCTAACTTATTAAGAAAGTGTTATAATTGCGGTGCTTCTGATCATTTGCGTAATAAATGCCCCTCTCGGTCCCGTAACAACAGTCAGGGTGCTAGTGCTGGTTCTAGGGTAGAGGTTCCGCCCAGAACCAGTAATATTGTATGCTTTCGGTGTGGGGTCGCAGGTCACCTTGCGCGACATTGTACCACCCATTCAAATAGCTCTTGACTACAGCGGGAGGTGGTGCAGGACAATGGTACCGCCTTACCTTCCCGTGTTAATCATCAAACATCTTGTTCGTTTGGTGAACCGTCTCCTATTTGCCCTGTAGGCTGTTTAGAGATATCTACGGAAATTAAAGGTTTGAGTCCGTTGGTTGAGGTCGAAATAAACAATGAGCTCGTTTCGGCCCTTCTTAATTCTGGCAGTGTAGTGTCATTTATTAGTGAAAGATGGTTTGCTTTGCATAAAGCTGTCTGTAAATTTCCTGATTTATCTCCGGTTTCGCATTCGTTTGTGTCAGCTAATTCTTCCAGAATTGAAGTCCTGGGACTGGTAAAATGTAAAATTCGTCTTTCCAATTTTACTTGGAAATTTCCCTTGTATGTTGCGAGCAATTTACCGTATCCTGTCATTCTTGGTTCAAATTTTTTCGATCATTCTGGTTTAGTGTTAGATATTCAGGAGCGTTCATCTTTGTTTAAGTTTTCACAAATGAATAAACTCCCTTTGCACATTAGTAATTCTGCTTCAGCGTCGTCGGTATCGCCGTCTCAGGACGAAGTGGTGTCAGATCTTAGCCATTTGACTGAGGATGAGGCGCAGCGTATTAGGGAGTTGTGCGAGGCCTACCCGGATGTGTTTACTGAGAAATTGGGGATGACGAATATCTTAGAGTATAAAACAGAGGTCACGGATTCGGTCCCCGTCAGATTTCCGCCCTACCGTTTATCTCCTCCTAAGATGCAGGCATTAAAGGAGATCATTAACAACATGCTTGAGGAAGGGATCATCCGGCCCTCTACTTCGGGTTACTCTTCCCCCATTTTCCTGGTGCCCAAGCCCCAGGGTGGTTATAGGCCTGTACTGGATTACAGGGCTCTTAATCGTAAGGTGGTCTTGCAGTCAGTCCCGCTCCCGGATTTACATACGTGTTTCTCATGGTTCAAGAGGGCGAGGTATTTCACTGTCTTGGATCTCAATCAAGCTTACTACCAGATTCCGCTCCCGGAGGAGTCTCGTCATCTGACGGCCTTCGCGATGGACTGGAACCTTTATGAATTTTTCCGGCTGCCTTTTGTGATATCAACAGGTGCCGCCGTTCTCACAAGACTCCTTGATCAGTTGTTTTCCGATATTAAATTTGACTACCTTTATCACTATCTCGATGACGTAGTTGTGTATTCGGAGACGTTCGAGGATCATCTCCAGCACCTCGATGAAGTATTGTCACGCCTGAGGAAGGCTGGCTTGACAGTCAAGTTGTCCAACGTCTCGTTCGCCAAACCCCAGATGTCCTTTTTGGGGTATATTGTATCTTCTAACGGTGTCTCGGTCGATCAGTCCCGCACTCAGGCCATTCAGGATTTTCCTCCTCCGCAGGGTGTGAAAGGTGTGTCCCGCTTTGTCGGAATGGTTAACTTCTTCCGAAAATTCGTCCCGAATTTTGCCAGTCGTGCGGCCCCTCTTAATGCACTCCGGCGTAAAGGAGTAAGGTTTCAGTGGGGAGCTTCTCAGCAGGCTGCTTTCGACGATCTCAAGCTGGCCATTTCCAACGCTCCGGTGTTGGCTATGCCGGATTTTACTAAGGTCTTCATTGTGCAAACCGACGCTTCTTCATCAGCTGTCGCAGCCGTTTTGCTCCAGGAATCTGAGTTAGGGAGACGCCCCATTGCTTATGCTTCGCGGGCTCTTACCCCTCTAGAGGCTAAGTACTCCGTGTACGAGCTCGAAGGTTTGACTGTTCTCTTTGCTCTAGAATGCTTTCGTGTGTACCTAGAGCATGTTAAGTTTGAGCTTGAAACCGACAACCAGGCGTTAAGTTGGGTGCTTGGGAAACCACGGAAAACTGGTCGTTTGGCTCGTTGGGCCATTAGGATTTCCGCCTTTCAATTCAACGTCCGTCATATTCGGGGCTCTGAGAACGTTGTAGCGGATACTCTCAGCCGGATGTTTTCCGACCAACCTATTCTTGATGACGAGCCAGGTCTTTCTGAGTCATCTCTAGCAATACCCTCGGTTGGAGCGATTTTATCTGATACCCTTCTCTTGTATCACGATATAGGTAAATTTCAATTGGAAGATCCGGTCTTGGCTCCTATCATGCAAGACTTGAAGGATGGGAAAATTGTTGATCCGTACGTACTGAGGAACGGAGTTCTTTGTTGTCCCTCCCGTCATGATCGTAAGATGAAGGTTGTAATTCCATCAGTGTTGGTCCCTATAATCTTTAAGTATTTTCATGAAACTCCCCTCGCAGGTCATCAGGGAGTATTTAAAACAAGGGAGAAGGTCAGGGAAAATTTCATCTGGAAGGGAACGGACGGAGAAGTTCGCGAACTTGTCAAGGCTTGTAAGATTTGTAGGATTAGTAAGCCATGTGTTAATTCTCGGGTTGGGTTGTTATCCTCTACCCAAGCTACCCGTCCTATGCAACGTCTGTATATCGATTTCGTAGGACCTCTCCCGAGATCGAAATCTGAATCAAATAGGTTTGTTTTGGTCTGCGTGGATGGCTTCACTCGTTTTACATGGTTATTTCCGACGAGGATGGCCAACGCTCAAACAACCATTAGATGTTTAAAAACCATATTTTCATCATTTGGTCCTAGTCAGTATTTGGTTTCAGACAATGCTAAAGCCTTCACATCTAATCTATTTAAGAACTTCTGTTTTAGCCTGTCGATTACTCACGTCACGACTTCCCCTTACTATCCCCAGCCTTCGTACGCGGAGAGAGCTAATAGGAATTTACGCTCGGCCCTCATCGCTTTCCATCACCACGATGTTCAGAGGTGGGACACCACCTTGCCGTGGCTGGCTTATGCTTTTAATACTGCGGTGCATGAGGCGCACCAGTTTTCCCCTTTCTCTCTCATGTTTTCGTTTCTTCCGAACTCGCCGCTTTCCAATTTGTGGCCTATTAATGATTTGTTGCCTGAGAGGGTGGATCCTCTTAACATTCGCGCTAACTGGAAGAAAGCTAAAGAGAATCTTCAGGTCTCCTACCAGAGGAAAACGGAGCGCTACGATAAGGGGCGTCAGCCTACCAGCCTGGCTGTCGGAGATGAGGTATTCATTAAGAATTTTGTTCCCTCTGGGAAACTGGCACCCAGGTTTCGTGGTCCTTTCCGGATTATTGATTTTCTTAATCCGGTCACCCTGTTGGTGAGAGACCCCGTGACAGAGGGAGTTTTTCGTGTTCATCTTTCTCAGCTTCAGTCTGCTCTGTGAAGTTTTTGCTTTAATTGGGTGGCGAGAACCGATACGTCTGTGGTGTTAATTTCTGCGGGGTTTGTTTCCCTGTTGCTTTATTAACTTCTGTATTTTATGGGGAGTTGTATTTTACTTAGTCTGTAAGAGTTTTTAAATTTGGTATGTGAGCCCTCCTGCAGCCCAACCTTGCCTCCTACCTCCACGCCCGACGCGCTGACCTGGGATGTCTCCCTCCACCTTGACTCTTCGATCTTATCGGCTCTTGTGAAGACAAAACTGCTGGCCTTAAACTTGTATGTTTCAGCATTATGGAGGTTCCATCTTCGCCGTCGCTCCGTGAGAAGGGCCCCTCATGTGGGCGTGTTTTGGCATGCGCTGACTCCATCGGCCGTCCTTCCGCGCCGTTTTTCTGCATGCTGTATGCTCTGCGCTGACTAGCATCCGCCGCCAGTTGTGGCACGCATCGTCCATCTGGCTTATTGCATCTTGGTGTGCCTGGACGCCGCGTGTTCGGCATTCGTTATTCATTTTGAGCCATGCCAGTTTCGTCGTAACTTGGACTTGCAAGCCGGTAGCTCGCCCGGCGATTCTACTCCAACTTATTCTAATCTTGTTATTGAGATGTTCATCTTGAAATATGGATTCTTACGGACTAGCTTTTATTGCCTTTGGCCAAGCTAAAAAGTTTTAACCTAATGAAATTTTAGGAAAGTTGTTGGTGTATCCTAAGCAAAGATTCTTTCTCAAAGTGTTTTTTAATTGCTCAAGCAAACTGTTATCATTTGTTTGAAAAATGAACCTTTTATCAAGAGCTCCTGTGGTGTCTAAGTAAAAGAAGAAAGACTTTTTCCAACCTGGTTGGAAACTTAGGGAGGGAGGTCTGTACCAAGAGGCACTTTCCTTCACCGTATTTTCTTAAATCTTCAATTTATACAGATCGATCTGCGTATATTGTATATTTGTACTTAGTATGTTTTCTCCTTGTATCTTAATAAAATACACATGTTGTCCCGTCCCCCTTATGGCCCCAGGGAAAAGCGAAAATTATTTCCGCCCCGGTGGCACCTTCCATATTATGTTGGCAAGCCTTCCTCCGCCCTGCGCACTTGTGTTGTCCCCCCACCTTGCCCCTCCTCTCCCCTGCAGAGGGATGGCACGGTGTTCGGAGGGAACTTCGTTCAGTTCGCTTGGAGCGAGCCAGCTGCTTAGTCGCCTAGCCGTAAGCGTGGAGGTAGGAGAAATGCTTGTCAACCAACTTCAGGCTTAGGGAGGGAGTTGTTTAATATTCAGAATGTAACATATTTGTTCTCTTGTCAGTAGAGGCTAAGGGCCTCAGTAAATAGTAAGAGGGTTTATTTCTGAAAAGGCTAATGTGTTAACTTGGTTTTTAAGTAATTCAGTATGTTGTCACCAAAGGACATTGTTCCCGAGGCTGAGCCTGGATTTCTTGGTAAAATGAGTGTAGCCCTCATGATAGTTGAATCGGTATGTGGCCTAAGGCCCCTGTAATTGCTAAGAATCGAGAATTGTAGTATTTGAATTGTCGGAGGGCAGGTCCCCCAATGAATACGGACTTTATTCTTGTTCGCACTTACTACTGTAATAAATGTTCAGCATTGCAACGACTCGGATTTCGCTGTGTTATCGCTTCCCTTGCTCGTCACTGGTATTCAGCCCTCGGTCTTAAAGCCCGCACCTTTCTTACTTCCATATCGCTGCCAATCCTTTGGTGCATGTACTACTGTGTTTATATAGATGTCTTCTTTATTTGTACTTTCAAGCTGAAGATGACTTCAATTAAGGTCGAAACATGTCCTTTTATATACTGTTTTAGACAGACCACTTTAACCACTAAATTGTAACAACTTTGTATTGCACAGGTGGACGATATGCTTGTTATTCACACAGATGTTGAAGCCACCTGCTGCTATTTCATTATGGATGCCTTTCCCTCTTGGCACGGGCCAGAGCAAAATGTAGCTTCCACTGAAGTCTCGGTCGCATCTATGGCTGTGACAATATCTAAGCTGTTGAGATATGGGTAGTGCTGAGTAATGAAAATCGGACTACATATAGTATGTTTGGATGTTAAGTAGGAATAGGGGCGTACGTGCTGCAGTTGCACTTTCTGGCTCAGTGAAGAAAGCAACGGTAAACTACGTCACTCCTCATCATGCCTTGTACACCTCATTATGGCGCCACTATCGGTTTTCATGATATCCCTACAACTGCATACCTTTTGTAGTGCGGTTTGAAGCTCCATCCTACCTTGCGGCGGAAGACTTGATCGACAGACAGACAATGTTGATGTTGATTCTTAAGTGTTTGACTAAAACACGATTTATCAAACTATTTATAATAACTAGTAGAGAGCGCAAACAATCTGATACTTATTCCCACTCGAACTGGCAGTAGATTCATTGTACATTTCCACTGTCGCTTCCACAACCTGATCATCGCCAACAGAATTCTTCCTCCGGCACCACATATTAAGGTGCGTCCACACTTGCATCAGATCAACGTATCTGTATCATGATGGGCCTATATCAAGATCGTGTATCAGAATGATTGGATCAGGGTTGTTCTCACCGAGAGTGGTCGGGATTTTGCTATAGCATCAAAGGGAAGATACGTGATACAGATACGGACAGTGTGGATGGAGTGATTCTCCGATCAGCACTCCGTATCATCGCCTCGTGTGCTGCGCATGGTCCGAGTCCCCGTCACCGTTTCCTTCACCTCTACCCTATTCACCGTCCTTCCGACTTCGTTTCGTTTTTCATCAACATCTGTTTGGGGATCTACCGATTTGAAGAAAAATGGGTTTGGAGTGGTCCAGGAAAAAGTTCAACAGTTCTTAAGTTATTATCAACAAAAGACCATTTTATGGTACCAAACGATCAGCACCATTGTAATCGGTTGAAAAATGGTGCATGGGAGGAAATCGCGAATGACGTAATGTTAAAGTTTTTGGTTGGGGACCTTTTCGAATCGTGCAAAAATGATAAGTAGTATCTGTTCGCGGTTCTTAGATGAGCTGGCAGCGGCCAACTGTAGCCAGACGGACACTGTCAATATATTGGAGCCTGCGTTCAACTGATGGTTCAAGACCTATGGGTGAAAAACTGACAGATACCCGTGGATGATACAGATACGTGATATAGATCGGGTAACCTTGTCAAAAGACAGCTGTATCATGATCGCGTATCAATGTTTCGCTACGCGCATACACGCGGAGCATTACCTCTGTCTCCATCATGCACCCCACTTGCCCTCCCTTCCCTTCTCTTCCCTGAAGCACGGCAGCGGCTTGTGCTCTGGCACAGCAAATACGCTGTCGTCAATTTTAATCGCGCGCCCGGAAGTAACAAAGTAACTATATTTTTTCGAAAAGAAACATTGTTCTGTTTCAAGGGATCGTATTATACATTTAGCGTATGGCATAACATGTACATTTATACAATTGAATATAATGCAGTCCGCCTCTGTGGTGTAGTGGTTAGCGTGATTAGCTGCCACCCCCGGAGGTCCGGGTTCGATTCCCGGCTCTGCCACGAAATTTGAAAAGTGGTACGAGGGCTGGAACGGGGTCCACTCAGCCTCGGGAGGTCAACTGAGTAGAGGTGGGTTCGATTCCCACCTCAGCCATTCTGGAAGTGGTTTTCCGTGGTTTCCCAATTCTCCTCCAGGAAAATGCTGGGATGGTATCTAACTTAAGGCCGCGGCCGCTTCCTTCCCTCATCCTTGCCTATCCTTTCCAATCTTCCCATCCCCCTACAAGGCCCCTGTTCACCATAGCAGGTGAGGCCGCCTGGGCGAGGTACTGGTCATACTCCCCAGTTGTATCCCCCGACCAAGAGTCTGAAGCTCCAGGACACTGTCCTTGAGGCGGTAGAGGTGGGATCCCTCGCGAAGTCCGAGAGAAAAACCGAACCTGGAGGGTAAACAGATGATGATGAATATAATGCAATAACAAGAAAACATAATTTCATATAAGTATGTCCAGTCCTCCCATCCACTCTAATACCTCTGATGGAATCAAGAAATCAGCCCAGCTACCCGAGTAGGCACGTTGCTTGCAGCTGCCGACGGCGAGGGATGTTTTGCCGTGGGGCATCACAGTCGCATTCCAGTGACGTTGAACATTTACACTTGTAGTGTGATTCCCTGCATCTTCGATGGCTCGTCCGAACTCTGGTAAGAGTGACCCACTGCATGCGCGGTAAATGAAATCCACTAACAATTTGAACACCAGAAAACTTGTTGTGAAAGGACAGGTCTGTTGAAAATTCCTGGTGGTCTTACCAAACTTTCACAGCGTTAAAGCTGTTGGGAGCCATGTCACCAGCTTCATACAAAGGTGGATGGCGCGGCTTCAGTCTTTGAAGATTGAGTACAGGGATGTCTTCTCGTACCGGTATTTGGGGGTTTTTGCAGATTTTCCGGTACTCTCTTAAGAGGGCGTTCGATCTGCGCAAATCAGGTGGCCCTTGAGCAGCGGGAACCAATAGATTGACGTGGACCTGATTGTTGCCGAAATAATGAGCATGATGTTGTTCAGCAATACTGTGCACTGGAATAAAGCTGACCAAGAGCAGAATGCCGTACAGTGTTTGCAGTACATCCCCAAGGGATCTGAGTTACCGTGACCATTACAACTGAAGCCGTTATGCTTTGTAATCGATCTACACTAGCCTAACTAACTCCGTATAAGAGAGGATCTTGTCGCACGCTGTGGGCCAAGTGAAGTGGATATTTAATTTTCACGACCGCGCTGTGCTTGAAATAAACTTTCAAATTCCTGAAACGATTGATTAAACCAAGATGTGAATTTTTAAATATTCTGATACCAAGAATTCGATATTGGTTATCACGTTGATCATTGTTTTAAGAGCAAGTACACCGGGCAGTTAGGGACTCGCGGCTGTTAGCTTGCATTCGGGAGATAGTGCGTTCGAATCCCACTGTCAGCAGCCCTGAAGGTGGTTTGCCGTGGTTTCCCATTTTCACATCAGGTAAATGCTGGGGCTCTACCATAATTAAGGCCACGGTCGCTTCCTTCCAACTCCTAGGCCCTTCCTATGCCATCGTCACCATAAGACCTATCTGTGTCGTTGCGACGTAAAGCCGCTAGCAAAAAAAGGAGGAAGTACAAAAATGTTTCTTCACTGCATGACATAAATGGCAATGTGCTTCGTCACTCGTTAATAGGACCAGTTGAAACTAGTTACGGAAGTTCTCAGAGACCGCCATTCGATTTGCTTTGTCAGGCGCATTTAGCTTTTGCATTCCAACCATTTTATACGGATGAAAGTGTAACTTCTTGTGCAGAATTCTTCTTACCCTGGTTAAACGAAGAACAGGAACGTGTTTTTGCAGTGTAGTAAGCTTTAAGGATATATCCCTACGTGTGAGGATGTTTGGTTCATTTCGTAATGAAGTGAGGATGTAGGAATGTTCCTCTGCATCCACTTTAACACAAATACTGTAACAGAAAGTAATTAAAAAATTAATATTTTGTACAGTAGAAGACAAACTCTTCACTGTGTGTGTTTGAATAAGCTGATAGGCATGACTTCATTATCTGTGCTAGGCAAATTCCTTAATTTTCCCCGTCCTGAGCACGTCATGTAATAAGGCAGTGAACTCAGCTCGTTCACAAAATACTGGTACAGCAGAGGTAATTAGTTTCTTTTGATGATTTCAACAGCATAAAAGAAAAGATAATTATGGGGAAATGTTGAAAAAAATGAGAAGCAAAACCGAAAAAGAAAAGTTTCGGAAAGTGAAGTAAGAAGAGAAAAGTAGGAGAATAAAAAACATAACTATTTATTTATTTATTTATCCCTGACTTACATTTGTGGCGAAGTTAGGGCTCAAGGCCCTCTCTTACACTTAAGCACTATAAACAATAACATTTAAAAATGTAAACATAAAAGTAAGACATAGAAATTCTAAAAGCACGTAATACTACGGACAGATTATTCTAAGACTGTTAGGCCTACATATCAGTACGGCAATTAGTGTGACAATACTAATACTACTACTACTAATAATAATAATAATAAAAATAATAATAAAAATGAATAAGACCCATTCACACAACAAACACACAATGACTCACACAACTCAGTTTTATGTTCCCAGGAAAAACTTTCGGCAGGCAGATTTGAATTTACGAGAGGAAGTAAGGTGCCGAATGTCCATTGGTAGTGTATTCCAGAGTCTCGATGCAGTAACTAAAAAGGAATAATTGTAGGAATTCGTTCGACTTAGTGGAATTTCAAGTAGGGAACCAGAACGGGTACTAATTTCGTGGAATGAGGAATGGAAACGAAAATTAGAAGAGAGGTAAGTAGGAGTGTTCGTCGAGAGCACTTGGCAAATAAGTGTCATTAGGTGAAAATTCCTTTGTTCATTTATGCGTAACCATCCCAATGTTTTGAAATATGGTGTGACATGAGCGTCATGTCGCAGTTGGAAGGCATGGTTTCCCATTTTCGCACCAGGCAAATGCTGAGGCTGTACCTTAATTAACGCTACGGACGCTTCCGTCCAACGCCTAGCCCTTACCTATCCCGTCGTCGCCAAAAGACCTGTCTATGTCGGTGCAACGTAAAGCAACTTGTAAAAAAAAAAAAAAAGAGTTGATTTTGTTGTTGTTGTTGTGGTGGTGGTGGTGGTGGTGGTGGTGGTGGTGGTAGTGGTGGACTGTAGTAGTATTGTTGAAGAGTAGTGTTGAGAATGTCGTCGTGGTGAAGCGTTTGGAGTAGTTGTTATTGTTGTTGTCGTGGTGAACTGTAGTAGTGTTGTTGGAGATTAGTGTTGTGAGAGTATCGGCGTTGCGAAGCGTTAGAGCAGTGGTGGCGGTAGTGGTGAAGAATTGGAGCTGTTGTTGCGTGTTGGAGAGTAGCGTTGTGAGGAGTGTCGGAGAGCAGCTGGATTGGCGCTATGTTATTGTCGAGTGATACATGTTGAGTAGTTCAGAGTGTCGAACAGTCACGATTGTGAGAGTTAACGGTCTTGTCTATGTTCGTGTGTTCGAATCTTGTCTGCGATGATCTGCTGTATGAAGTGACTTTGCATCTGAAGTCAAGTGAAAGGTGAGACCCATCAATCAAGATCACGGAAGGGTCACCCGTTCCAGGTAAATATCAGCCATCTTGAGACCTGCTGTGAGGACTAAAGACTTTCTTAAACAGCCACCAATCATTATACTCTTGCCGTTCATTTTAAAGCATATTTGTGTGTGTACTAGATCATATCACATGAAATTAGATCTATATATAACACAGACAGCCGGGCTGAGTGACTCAGACGGTTGAGGCGCTGACCTTCTGACCCCAACGTGGCAGGTTAGATCTTGGCTCAGTCCGGTGGCATTTGAAGGTGCTCAAATACGTCAGCCTCGTGTCAGTAGATTTACTGGCACGTAAAAGAACTCCGGCGGTACTAAGATCCGGCACCTCGGCGTCTCCATAAACCGTGAATGTAGTTAGTAGGACGTAAAGCAAATAACATTATTATTAGTATTAACACAGAGTGTTCTTTATTTTTAGCTATATCTTGTTTGTTTACATTCAGTTCTCTGCGGAGTAGTGACTTCCAGAGTGACTGCACTGTAGGAACATTCTGAATGGTAGGGATGTACAAGAAAATAAGTTTGCAAAACTGGTTTCTTGGTTAAATGCTCAGGGCTTCTTACCATTGCCTGCATCACTCCAACGATTGGTGGGGTTTTCATGGTATGGAAAGGACTGGTGATTTTGCTTTTGTGGCCGGATTTGGGACAGCAGTGGGGTAATGATAGAAGCCTCTTCATTTATTGTTTCGAAAAATTGTTTGTATTGTTTTGGAACTAAAAGAGAAATATCTATTTTGGAAATATTTTTGTATAATGTAACTGCAAGTTTTAAAATTATAATGTATCTAACTTACGTAACAGAGTGTACTGACACGTGCCGTTTTTAGAAGCACATTTCCTGTTGCTTCCTGTTGCGGAAAAGACTTTTCTGGATTATCAAGAATGAAGAGACCTTTGATTGGTCAAAATAAGCTTAATTATTATTGGTGATTGTGAAAGTCGAGAGTAAATCTGTATCCTGATTGGTTACATTGGTGCTTGCACCATTTCCTGTTTCTCGATCTCATCGGCTTCTTCCGTAGGAGCGAGGTAGCCTCAGAGTCTTTTATTCTTGATCAGCCTAGAGCGCGGACGCGCTCTCTGTCGGTCCCGTCATGGAATACCTGTCTCGGGGTAAGCACCATTTTTTCTTGTTTTTCAAACATTAACTGCATTTAAATGTAATTATTTCTTTTATTGCGCAGGAGTTTTTCCTCGGGATTCACATTCATCACTAAGATTGTTGTAATGACTTAGCTTTTGAGCTAAGCTCACATCATTTTGTTTTTGGAGGCAATTCCCTTTTCATTTTTTAACCTTGTTACTAACATGTAATTTAACTTTCCCTCGGGTTGTCTCCTGTAGTTCAGTTTCTCTTAACTCACGCACCTAAAATCGATGTTCTTTACCGGAAGCGTGTTAGGTTCTGATACTAGTTTTGGGTGCCTCTGTGTTAAGATTTTATTTCTTTCTTTTTCCTAATTTGTGTGTAATGGGGATTAGCCCTCATTTAAGTCAGCATACATCATTGTACCTTTTTAGGCTAACTTTTTTTCCTTTGTATGTAGCGCATATCTGCAGGCGCAGTTAAAATTTCAATCTTGTAAGTGAGTTTGTTTAGTTCTTTCGTTGATGATTTTTGGCACTCCCTTCTATTAATTTATTTTGTTTACTTCAATAAAATGTCAAGGGCAATTACCATCTTCTAATTCTTTCCCCAAAACGAATACGTTCCATTACCTCGTAGAGACCATGCCGTTTTCCACATCCATTTTGTAGTTATCATGTTTCCCAACCTATTCTTTACGTTTCATGCTATTTCGAGTCTATGAACCTTGAGTTTGTTCTAATGGTTTTACTGTGTTCTTAAATTCATTAAATTTATCATAAACTTTTCATTATTATTATTATTATTATTATTATTATTATTATTATTATTATTATTATTATTATTATTATTGTGTAACCCGTGGAGCGGTTACAGCTTTCGCTGCAGAAGCAGTGCTGATGTAAAGTTTTGTACCCACAAGTAGGTCGTATTCCGGCTAAGAACGAAAAAATATTTCAACGTACGATGTACAGAAGTGACAAACGCGCAATGTGCCCACTTCGGTCTGAATCCCTGCATTGCCAACTTATTCTACAGAGTTTGCGAGATGTCCCTTTACATGTTGTAGCATAGGACAGTTAGACACGAAAACATTGCTATGGATAAAACAAGATCTTTTTTAAATTTAAGCATTTATTTTTAATATACTATGTCTGGTTAGCATTAACAATTATTGAATTCATTGATCAACAATGTCAGTATGTATTCCTCCATGTTCGAAGCAGAGGTTGATGCGTCATCATGTTCTTGTGTGCAGCCTGTGAGGGGTGTTCGTTCCAAATGCCATGCGAACTCCATCTTTCAATTGATCGTTGTTCACGTATGAACGTCGTCTTTTAGTTCATTGTTCGGTGTGGTGAGGTCTGGGTTTCGTGGAGGCCATGAGACAAAGGTGCTGACAGGTCTCGTGGTCCACGTCCAATCCAGCGGTTTGGAAAAAGTTAATTTAGCCAGTTGCGGACACTCACCGCGAAATGCGGTGGAACACCGCCTTGTTGAAGTGTCACAATGCAGTTATACTTTTAGCTCTTAATTCTGGAAGCAACCACGTGTTAATCTTGTGAAAGTAGCTGTGCTGGTTCACAGGAACATCGAAGAAATATGGTCCAAGAGGATGGTCTGCATTAACCCCGCCCAAAGGGTAACATGCGGCGGATTGCACTCGATTTCCTCATAAAAGTACGTTACAATTTCGTGAGCTACGATAAACCGCACATTCATCAGAGAACATAACGTGTTTTTATCATCTGCGTGCGAGCAGCATTTCAGATGCATGTATACGTTACTCCAAGTCACGATCAATCTACTCATTCACTGATGATGGCCGAAAACATGAGAGTTTCAAGTCTTTCCGCATATGGTCTTGGACAGTCGATCGGGGGATGCCTAATTCCGCAGACCGCTTATGGGTTGACTTCATGGGCGATCGTTCAGTCGATTCCGCCACAGCAGCACAAGTTTGGGTGCGAGTCGTGCACCTTCCGCTACGTGGTGTATCGAGAACACTTCCCGCGCAAAGTTTGTCTTCTCCCACGCGAATAACGTTGGTCGTGATGGCGGTGGTTTTCCGAACATCACAGCGAAGTCCTTCAAATTGTCTGCCATTGTCCTCTTCGTATTCTGACGTTCGTAAACCCCATCAGAAGCCACCAAACGCTCCTCAACAGTGAAAGCACTTGTATCCGCCATGATTTAACTCTTTCGACTGAAGGAAGCGAACTGCGCAGCGAACCACGTGATACGACTTTCCTACGCTAACCAAAGTGAACGATACATGTACAATAAATAATGTTAATAATAAATACTTATAATACATGTCTAACTGTCCTGTTATAACATGGAAAGAGACTTCTCGGTCACTCTGTATTTCAGGGCCTCTCAGGGTACATGCACCGGTGCATTGCGCGGCGCAAGGTGCAAGAGACGACTTCACTAGGTTAACCAGAATGCAGACCCCCACTCCTGGATTTTAAGCAATAGCGCTGTCTCTCTTTTTCCCTACGCCTGCCTCGCTTGCTCCGCCTGTCTCCCCCTTCCTCACTTGCTCTGCAGCACTCCTACATTCGAATAGAGTTGAGGCGAGTTTAGCCAAGCTTAGCCGAGTCGCTCCAAGACCAAATGCTGGTCCGAGCCGAGTCGGGCCGATGCACGGTGCACAGAACCTCTGCGCCTCGTTTTGCATACGTGAGAGTTTGGGCATGTGAGAGGCCCTGGTGTACTTTAAAAGTCGTGAGGTTCGCGTTACATACCCTGTACAATTTGACAATCACACTCTCAGAGGGAATAAAATGGAAGAGATCCGATGCTCCGAAAAACGGAGGTATCCGAAAAAGGAGAAGGGCCATGAAGGACGTGAAAATTAAAGACTCCCTAGCCCTCACAAACTTAATACCGTCGGGATCGGAGAATAACAAGAGTTGACCAAGAGAGTTCGGATAGGAAAAGTGAACGTGAAGAGCCCAGCACAAGTAAATGGAAGTAATCCCAGGACTCAGGTGGGACCCTATGGTCACCAAATCCAAGATGAGAACTTCTGGTTCTTCTTTCAGTCTCCTCTAATGGCAGACAGGGGATACCGTGGGAATATTCTACAACACCTACTCACACGAGAAAGAATTCAGATTTGACAAAGATGACATCTAATGAAGACATCCGGGTAACAACATATGACGAAATTTCAGTCCGGTACCGGTACGAGTAAATTAAAGAAAAGCCTTAATCACATCATTTGCGAGTCCATGTCTGAATATGGCATAATTAAATTCCCATGCAATTACAGACTTGAAAAGCGACTTTGTTTTTATGTGTGATGCTGTTGACAACTAGCACGATTACCATGTCACGAAACCATTACGTACAGTGAATGACGGTATTAATTTAAAAACAACTCAGCAAATGTCAGTGGCATTTCATCTGTCTGCTGGTTGCTTATTATCACTAGAGAGCGGATTTTTATGTAATTACATATTTTTTTTTTTTTTGCGTAAGTTTTAACGCAAGTTACGAAGTTCATTATTCCTATTGTGCATCCCCAAGTGTAAAAACTGAATCTTATTTAACATAAAAACACATATTTTCACATTTTAAAAATGTAAATACATATTTTAAGAAAATTTATAATAAGCACATAAATCGGCAATATTTGTTGATCAATAAAATTTAAAATGCTTCTGTGTTATAAAATAATGCTCATATTTTCATTTTACGATTACGGTATTGTTTTTAACAGTGTATTTAACATAATGTATCTAAATGTTTCGGCTATTTATGGACTTCCCTCCATAAGTTCTAAAACTTGCTGGTCACTGGCTACGTCGTTACATTTAGACAGCGATTTTATTTACTGCTCAAGATGTTTCCTTGCATGATGTCATTCCAATTCTTTATGAGTCAGCCCTCTCGGGTTTTGTTTATAGAATATCAGCAAAAGGCAATCACGGAGAGATAATTCCGTTACGACATGGGAGACTCGGAAGAATATTGCCCCACCATTAGGTAGTGGAATTTCATCACTCCTAAGAGTAAGGTTAGCTGTTCGGGTCCATATATCATTCCTGTGGTCGTGTGATTTTTGTATGGATTTATAAGAAATATTTCCTTCAGTGTTCGCTGCTATACTTTTTATTGAAACAGTGATTCACCATAAATGCGTGTGTCGTAACCTGCAAAATAATGCCAAGAGAGAAGTCGAGTACAAGGTCGCGTCTTCAACAATATGTAGTGGAATTTAAAAGCATTTTCACTACCGATGGAAAAGTATTATTTTGCCAACCCTGTGGTAAAACAGTACGTGCAGATCAACGTTCTCAAGTAATCCAGCATTTGTCTGGAAATAAGCATACTGCGGCTGCTTCGTGACAATTACTAATAGCTGAACCAGCTACTTCAAATGCAGGCCTATCTAAATATTCCCAGTATTATTTAGATGTGTGCAGAGCATTTGTTTGCGCCGACATTCCTCTTGGTAAAATAAATAATCCGGGACTGAGAAATTTCCTAACAAAGTACATTAATTTTGAACCTTCAGATGAATTCACATTAAGGAGAAACTATCTCCCAAAATGTTACGAAGAAACTTTACAGAGAATTCGGGCAGTATGTGAAAGCGAAAAACTGTTGGTGAGCATTGACGAAACCACTGATTCGAGTGGCAGAAAAGTAGGAAATGTTGTAGTTGGTGTGTTGAAGAATGACAAAACTCCTTGCGAACATTCTTATTTGCTAGCGTGTAAAGAAATGCTTGCTGAAAACCATGTCACTGTAGCTAGGTTATTCAATGAAGCCATGCACTTACTTTGGCCAAAAGGTATAAAATACGACCATGTATTGCTTTTCCTTACTGACAGCGCAGCTTACATGAAAAAGGCAGCCGAAGGCCTTTCTGTGAGCTTTCCGAAAATGATACACGTAACTTGCGTTCTTCATGCTCTACACAGGTTATGTGAAACTGTGTGGGCTCAGTATCCTCAAGTGAATAAATTAGTGTCTAATGGCAAAAAAGTCTTCGTATAAGCACCCTCAGGAATCGATCTCTTTAAAGAGAAAAACCCGGATCTCTCTGCCTATTTTTACGCGGTGGGGTACCTGGCTTAGCGCTGTGGTATACTACGCAGACAATTTCGAAAGTTTTGCATCCGTTGTGAACGTGCTAGATAAAAACGACGCGTCGTCAATTGAGATTATTCAAGAGATACTAAAAGATAGCTCTTTGAAAAATGATTTGGCGTTTATATCTGCCAATCTGAGCTTCTTGTGTAAAACTGTAGACATACTTGAAAAATCCACTAACCTGTTGTCCGAGACAGTGAAGGAAGTGCGCGCTGTTGAAAATAAATTAGATTCACTCCCGGCTTCGCAGGTACAGGGACTGTTAAAGGTCAAATATCAAAATTTGTTCAGGAAAACCAGAGGATTTCAAACAATGTGCCAAATTTCTAATGTATTAGAGGGTGCTCATGTTGGCGAAATTGATGGCGTTATTGTTGGTGACATTCCTTTCTTTCACTATGCTCGTCTGACTTCCTGTGATGTGGAGCGATCGTTTTCGCAGTATAAGGCGTTCTTTAGAGATAATCGGCATGCATTTGTGATGGACAATTTGAAGATGACCTTTGTTGTTCACTGCAATTCTGAGACTACTTCTAGCAACTAATATTCCAGCGTGTGATGGGTGAGTACGAACTGGTACTATTTTTCCAAAGATGATAGGTTGCTTTTGCCATATTTTAACAAAACATTACCTTTAAAAAAATAACCATTTATAATATCTACTCTGGCATATCACAAATTAATATACCATACAGCACGTTTCCATACACAGACACCATTTTTGCCTTAAGGAGCACGTTTGGTAGCACCATATTCTAATACAAAACATTATACTTATTTACTTCTTGAGCGCGAGTAGTTATGTGATATTTAAAGGAAAATAATTTCAATTTTTTATCACATATTTTAAAGTTTTTAAGCACATAAAAAATAAATATTTTTCACATTTTTAGCACATAAAAATCCGCTCCCTAATTATCACACATGTGTGGCTGCAGAGATTTAAGTTATAATGCAACAAATGCAATGGTCGGTATTTGCAGCAGTGTCCACTGCTATACTGTCAGTGTTGAAAACGTCGAGCTTTAAATACACAGATTTTATGATTTATACAGTGGAATTTTGATTACCTACTTTCTGAGTAACTGCCGGCCTGAGTAGCTCAGGCGGTAGAGCGCTGGCCTTCTGAGTCCAACATGACAGGTTCGATCCTGGGTCAGTCCGCTGGGATTTGAAGGTGCTTATATGCGTCAACCTCGTATCGGTACACTTGCTGGCTCGTAAAAGAACTCCTGCGGACAAACTTCCGGTACCTCGGCGTCCTCGAAAAACGTAAAAGTAGTTAGTAGGACGTAAAATTATTATTATTATTATTATTATTATTATTATTATTATTATTATTATTTGCGAATCGACCGAATGGATCACGCAAAGCTCTAACGATTCTGTTTTCTGAGTTGCCAAACAGCTCTCATCCTTTCTCCGTGGATCCTTTTCCGTTCTTCTGACCACTTTGCTCCAGTCTTCTTTTTCACTTCGTTCTCTGGTTGCACTTTCCATCCATTAATTTTTTTCCTATAGAGTTTTCTGTCCGCGGTGTCATTTGAGTTCATCTGAGCTTTTTCAGATCCTTCTTCACTTCCAGTACTCATGCAATATTTTTTAGATGTTCTATGTAGGTGAGAATCTTGTGTGTCAGTCTACTTGCCGGCAGTCTGCGGACGTGCCCATAAAATTTCAGACTTCTTTTGCGGTAGTCTGCTGCAATGTTGGAAAGCTCTTCTATCACTTTGCGTGACCTCAGTCTATATCCATCTTCTGTTTTTCGGGGGCCGAGAATTTTCCTCAGGATTCTTCTTTCTTCTTTTAAAATGTTTTCTAGGTCACCTTTCCCATTTATTATTCTTTCTTGGTTATGCCCGTTTACAGAGCGCTTTGGAACTTGTTAGCTTGATGATGGTTTTCCTTTCTTCTTCTCCTCCCAAAATCTCTTCATGAACTCGCTATGCTATTTCTTGCGTTCTTCCGTCCACTGGTTCCCTGTGGTTATTTTAGCCTTTTCCGCGAACGTGTGCTTTGCAACCAGAGTTCCAAAAGCCTTGCGATCCCCGATGGTATCTTCTGTGATGTTCATTTCTTTTAAGTCCTGCTTTATTTCCTCTAACCAGCTGATTTTGACCTTCTTTTAATACATTATATTATATTATATTTATTATATTATATTTATTATATTTATTATTATTATTACTAGGGGGTTCGAACCCCTACTGTAGGTAGCCCTGAAGATAGTAAATGCTAGGCGGGGTAGCTAGCCCTTTCCTGCGCGATCATCACAACGTGTGTAAGGATCTGGCCGGATGCCCTTCCTGACGGCGTAAGTTGCTACGATTTGAATCGCGGTATCCATCATTGTGTCTGACTTGCGTGTCATGCGTATTTTTTGCTGAGATAACATGCTACTTCCGTTCGCCTGCTATAGCGGAAACTCACAGTACTGCGTCTATTTAGTCTTACAACTTGGAGGAGACAACATGCGTACATATAATTTATGAGTTTTCATCGCCCCTCCCATTTTTTTAAACATGTAAGTATGTAGTATCTCGCAACATTCTTGTCCGTGTGTGTGTTTCGAAAAAACGAGTAACGTGTATCAGTGTTCTAGTCGTGTTGCAATTACTAAGCGAGTGACCGAGCGAGTTGGCTACGCAGTCTGCTTTCTTGATTTTCGCATGACATATATCAGTGTGTTTGCAATTACTGAGCGTCTTAGCAATGCGGTGAGCGAGTTAGCTAAGCAGTATGTGCACAATGTGTTTTTGATTTTCGCACTAGGCAAATCATTGAAGTTATATCGTTTACTGAGCGAGTTAGCTACGCGATATGTGCATAGTGTGGTTTTTATTTTCGTACTAGGCAAATCATTGAAGTGTTGCTATATCGTTTACTGAGCGAGTTAGCTACATAGTATGTGCATAGTGTGTTTTTGATTTTTGCATTAGGCAAATCATTGAAGTGTTGTTATATCGTTTACTAAGCGAGTTAGCTACGCAGTATGGTTTTTTATTTTCGCACAAGACAAGGCAAATCATTTGAAGTGTTGCTATATCGTTTACTGAGCAAGTTAGCTACGCGATATGTGCATAGTGTGTTTTTTATTTTCGTACTAGGCAAATCATTGAAGTGTTGCTATATCGTTTACTGAGCAAATTAGCTACGTGATATGTGCATAGTGTGTTTTTTATTTTTGTACTAGGTAAATCATTGAAGTGTTGCTATATCGTTTACTGAGCGAGTCAGCTACCCAGTATGTGCATAGTGTGTTTTTGATTTTCGCATTAGGCAAATCATTGAAGTGTTGTTATATTGTTTACTAAGCGAGTTAGCTACGCAGTATGGTTTTTTGATTTTCGCACAAGACAAGGCAAATCATTTGAAGTGTTGCTATATCGTTTACTGAGCGAGTTAGCTACGCAGTATGGTTTTTCGATTTTCGCACTAGGCAAGTCATTGAAGTGTTGCTATATCGTTTACTGAGCAAGTTAGCTACGCGATATGTGCACTGTGTGTTTTTGATTTTCATACTAGGCAAATCATTGAAGTGTTGCTATATCGTTCACTGAGCGAGTTAGCTAAGCAGTATGTGCACAGTGTGTTTTGATTTTCGCACTAGGCAAATCGTTGAAGTGTTGCTATATCGTTTACTGAGCGAGTTAGCTACGTGATATGCATAAGATCGCGTTGTATGTTCCATAAAGCTATGCCTTGACAGAGCAGGAAGAGGAAAAGGAGGTTATAACAATCGCTATCTTACACAAGCTGTTCAGAATTCTAGTCTTATTATTTTTCACTTAGAACAAAGGTATACCCCAGACATGTTCTAAACACATCAATCGATGTTCTGTTCATATGTTGTATCGAGTACAGTGTTCGATTCTATTCTTGCTATGTTTCAATCTGATCTTCTTAGAACAAAGGTATCCCCTGACATGTTATAAATACATGTTGTATCGAGTACAGTGTTCGATTCTAGTCTTGATCACTTATTTAGTGTTTTGAACACATCAATTAATGTTCTGATCACATGTTGAGGTTAATAACATCGAATGCAGTGTTCGCTTCTAGTCTTGTTATGTTTCAATCTGATTTAATGTTCTAATCACATGTTGTATCGAGTGCAGTGTTCGATTCTAGTCTTGTTATGTTTCAATCTGATCTTCTTAGAACAAAGGTATCCCCTGACATGTTCTAAACACATGTTGTACAGTGTTCGGTTCTAGTCTTGATCACTTGTTTAGTGATCTGAACACATCAATCAATGTTCTAATCACATGTTGAAGTAAACAACATCGATTTTAGTCTTGTTATGTTTCTTTTGTAATCCGCAAGTCTAAACATGCACAATAATGTTATCGCTGCACACCCTTGCCTTCGCGATGCGTGTTCGATAAAGCTATGCCTTGACAGAGGAGGAGATACAGGGAGGAGGAGGAGGTGGTAGAGGAGGTAGCCATAACAGCCACCACCATCTTGTGTAGTAACCTCTAAGAAGTAATTAGCGTCGGGAGGGGCATCTTGTTGTATGGTCTCCTTCAAGATGGTAGATGAGAGGTTAGGTTCGCAAATGCATTAAAGTTGATGATAGCTGACGGAATTTCAAATTATGCGTCACCACAATTCAAAGGGATAGCAGCACGGTGCTCTGTTGATTAAAGATGGCATCTGGATAGAATTTCAAATTGCCGCCACCACATGTTAAGTGTATGTAGCTAAAGAGAGCAGCACGATGCTCTGTTGATTAAAGATGGCGGATGACAGTAGACGGAATTACCCGCAAGATAGCAGCACGGTGCTCTCATGATTAAAGATGGCGGATGACAGCTGTCAAAAAAGCATGTAGATTTAAAATTTCCCACCACCACCACGATAAGGTTTAGTACCGTAAAGATAGCAGGACTGAGGTAAGCGATGCAAGATGGCGGATAACAGCTGACAGAATTGCCCGCAAGATAGCAGCACGGTGCTCTGTTGATTAAAGATGGCGGATGACAGCTGTCAAAAAAGCACGTAGGTTTGTTTCCAAACAAGAGCACGTGGAATTTTTCACATTGCCGCCACCACATTTCAAAGGTAAGTAGCTAAAGAGGGCAGCACTAAGGTTAGCTATGCAAGAAGGCGAATGACAGCTGTTACGTAGAAATTACCGACTACTACGATAAAGATAGCAGCACGGTGCCCTGTTGATTAAAGATGGCAGCTTGTCAAATAGAATTTTTCAAATTGCCTGCCTCAAAGGTAAGTAGCTAAAGAGTGCAGCACGGTGCTCTGTCGATTAAAGATGGCTGCTTGTCAAAAAAGCACGTAGGTTTGTTTCCAAACAAGAGAGCTAAAGCGGGCAGCACGGTGCTCTGTTGATTAAAGATGGCTGCTGTCAAATAGAATTTTTGTAATTGCCCTCCACAAAGGTAAGTAGCTAAAGAGTGCAGCACTGAGGTTTGCGATGCAAGATGGTGGATGACAGCTGAAGGATTTACCAGCAGTGCCGTAAAGATGGCAGCACTAAGGTTAGCGATGCAAGATGGAGGATGACAGCTGTCAAAAAAAGCACGTAGCTTTGTTTACTGATTCAAATCTCGCGCTAGTAAGGTTAAGTTGGTAGCACTGAGATTTAGGCCCGTCAAGATAGCAGCACTGAGGTTAGCGATGCGTTGTTGTCGATGACAGCTGTCAAAAAGCACGCGGCTGTCAAAAAAGCACGTGGCTTTGTTTACTGATTCAAAACGCGTGCTAGTAAGGTTTAGTTGGCACCACTGAGGTTTAGGCCCGTCAAGATGGCAGTAGTGACGTTAGCGATGCGGTTGTTGTCGATGACAGCTGTCAAAAAGCACGTGGCTTTGTTTACCAATTCAAATTTGCCGCGGGTGGAGGAGCAGGCCCCTGAGAAGGCCTCCCGTGCGGAGGCGGAGGAGGAGGCCCCTGGGAGCCTGCGGAGGCGGCCGAACTCTCCATATTATCTACTCTGTTGGCAGCGCTACAGGTCGAATCACCAGACGGACGTACACATCTGCAGTCAGGGTGCGTGGAATAACCACGAGAGTGCTCCTGCTGTCATAGGAAATTGCTCCTCAGACCGGAACTCCCGGTGTAGGTCCAGTGTGTCGACGCCGCAGACAGGTGGAATGCAGGCCCTCACCTGGCCTCCTTCTAACCAACACACGGCCATCATTGGTACCAAGGCAGTACAGGCTTACATCGGAAAATACAACGGACCTCTACTCCATCCAACAATGAGCTCTCGCTTGACACCACTGAAGTCGCAGACGGCGGTGGTGTGGGGTAAGTGGAACGCACACCTCAGGACGTCTGACTCGGAGCTGTCCTTCAAGTAACCGATTTCAAACAGTTCGTATTTGCGTCATTGGGTGTTATGAATAAACCGGAGACGTAGCTCTCGTCTCATAAATATTAAGACATGTCTCAAATGTATATGAATAAAAAAGCGACGTCTCAGCAGTGACCTATGCTCCTTGAGACACAGCTCGTTAGCGGATTCTCTCGGAGACACCTCTTCAAATGTATATGAATAAATTGGAGCTTATTCTCTCTGAATGGAGACTGCTCTCAGAATTTTTTGAGACTGCCCAGTAGGTGACTCAAGGCGATAGTGATCAGACTGAAAACGTGATGGCGGAGTTTATGATGGTTTTACAAAGGAGAAGAAAAAATTATAAAGCACGAAGAGATTCTCTAGAACATGATTATAAAGATCTCTACCGTTTCCGGAAAGAAAACGTGGAATGGTTAGCACAACATTTTTCTGGACCCAATGCACGAGACAAGAGCCGTGGTCATCACGTGGAGCTCGTTAGTTGTTAGCTAGTGGCTTTACGTCGCACCGACACGGAGAGGTCTTATGGCGACGATGGGACAGGAAAGGACTAGGAGTGGGAAGGAAGCGGCCGTGGCCTTAATTAAGGTACAGCCCCAGCATTTGCCTGCTGTGAAAATGGGAAACCACGGAAAACCATTTTCAGGGCTGCCGACAGTGGGATACGAACCTACTATCTCCCGAATACTGGATACTGGCCGCACTTAAGCGACTGCAGCTATCGAGCTCGGTAGTGGAGCTCGTAGATGTTGACAGGGACCAAGTCGGTGACCGGACACCCCACGGGCAAGCCACGATCAAAGTTTTTAAATAATTTAACTTTCCCCACGTACGGTGAGGGAGGCGCAGTGCAGTGGAAATTGTCGTTCATGTCCTTCATGAGCACGAGGTCCGGCTCACAACACTTAAAGGCGGCGCCAAGTGTGGTCAAGTACACAAGCGGCGCGGTCGACCCGTGTGCCAGGAAAACGTTTGGCTCTCGACTGTGGAACGATGTCATTAATATTAATTGCAGTCGAGATAAATGCATCTAGTTCCTCTCTGGCCATAGCGATCTAAACAATACTCCGGAGAGTCGCACTCTGAGTAAGCTTGCAGTAGCGACCTCAGAATCCTGGCTTCTACTTACTTGTGGTACTTCTAATTTTCAAATCTACACCCTGAACTCCTTCGATCTATTCTAGAACTTACGAACCCAGAGATATTAAATAATCGACAACTAGCAAGTATTTCCAGTCGTACGCGTTTCGTGGTTCTTTCGTGCCTTTAGCGGATAGCTTCAATTTTTGAATCGTCAAAAAAGTCGTCATTTTTCGTTGGTTAAAGTTAAGGAGGCGTATAATCCTGTATTTACTTTTCTTGTACCAAATAATCACCACCTGATCTGTATAAACAAGCCATGAAAGGCTTTTGAGGGGTGGAACGTAAAGGCTTCCATTATCCGACTTGGATCTATGTTGGACAGTGTTGTTAGCATTATATGTCTGGCCCCCATTTGCCCCAGGAATTGATGTTGTACCGTAAATTCGAGTTACTGCGTCCATACGGGGAATATTCGGTCATTTGATGCCTGATTTCAACTCTCATCTAGAAATTCGTAACTATATTAATTTAATATACTGCAATCAGAAGTCAATAGAGGAACCTGTCAGTAAATGTATTTCACGTTCCAAGTCTTTCTCGTAGCTCGGAAAGTTATCTGGGAGAAATAAATTGAATTCAACAGCGTGATCTGCATTATTACGATTTAATAGAGTGGTTGCATACTTCTTCCATGTGAAATGTATGTTGGTCGAAGTTACCCCCAAATCTCGGGTAAGTATGGGCCCAACCTGTTTATATTTAAAACCAGCTAACGATTTGAGACGAATTTCTCTCCGTTTGTTCTCGTGAATAACATATGTGTCAGGTACAGTTCACTCAATCTAAATTCAGTTTCACAGATATTTTCATATCAGAATTTCTAACGCGCTTCGAAATGTGGTCGGTACTCAGATAAGGATGTAGGCTGAGTGGACCTCAGGAGCAAATGTCTTTTCTGAAGTGGAAAACTCGTCAATAAATATTTCGACTTCCCACGTGCTGTCAGACTTAAAAGTGGGGTTACTCGAGTTTAAACGTTGATGAAAAACGAGTGGGTGGACCAATCTAAAACCTAATCACCCCAAATTACACCTGCATTCTTACCGTGTTTAAGGGTGGTATGTAATATCTTTAATGCGCATTATTTTCTTTCTTAATCTGTTTACACTCCAGGCTTGCTTTTCCCTCCGACTCAGCGAGGGATCCGACCTCTACCGCCTCAAGGGCAGTGTCCTGGAGTGTGAGTTTTTCGGTCGGGATAAACAACTGAGGAGGAGGACCAGTACCTCGCCCAGGTGGCCTCACCTGCTATGCTGTACAGGGGCCTTGTGGGGGGGGGGGGAGATCGGGAGGGATAAACAAGGAAGAGGGAAGGAAGCGGCCGTGGACTTCGGTTAGGTACCATCGCGGCATTTGCATGGAGAAGAAGTGGGAGGGTGGCTGACGTGGGAATGGAACCCCCTCTACCCAGTTGACTTCCCGAGGCAGAGTGGACTCCATTCCAGCCCTCATACCATTTTCCAAATTTCGTCGCAGAGCCGGAAATCGAAGCCAGATCTCCGGGGATGGCAGCTAATCATACTAACCACTACCACACAGCCGGACATTAGTTATTTTAATCGGAACATGAAAAGAACCTGGTTTTCAGTCTTCTGCAAACAACCCTCTACTTCTAATCTCCGCGCAATCTGATCGTAACAAACATTCAATATGCCTTGTACCATGACCCAGAGTATTCCCAACAAGTTTCCAAAATTGCTGACTTCTCTCGTAATTTATTAAAATATTTTTATCAATTTAATGTGAAATTATTCCGGCTCTTTAGGTGGATGGTCAGTATACTGGCTTTTGGTTCAGAGGGCGTGGGTTCGATTCCGGACCAGCCCAAAGTCTTGAACTACGTATGGTTAATTCCTGTTTCGGAGACTGTATGTTTGTGGTCGTCATAACACACATCGACATACAACACTTCAGTCTACTAACCACCACAGAAAAAGACAACTTGATATGGAATTAGCGTCAGAGAGGGCATTCAATCCACTTAAGTGTCGACCCCAGATTATTGGGAAAAGGCCACGAAAAACGGAAAAATTTAAAGTGAAATAAATTTCTCAGTCCTGCGAAGTCGGACAAAGTTGTGCTTAGCATCGTCATAAACACTGCAATTGAAGACCTCCCAGTAATAAAGGATGTAAGCAACAAATCAGTAATAATAATTAAAACACAATAATATTATAATTTCGTGTGGCTATTTCTAGCCGAGTGCAGCCCTTGTAAGGCAGACCCTCCGATGAGGGTGGGCGGCATCTGACATGTGGTTTTTTTTTGCTATTTTGTTTTACGTCGCACCGTCTTATGGCGACGATGGGAGAGGAAAGGTCTAGGAAGTGGAAGGAAGCGGCCGTGGCCTTAATTAAGGTACAGCCCCGGCATTTGCCTGGTGTGAAAATGGGAAACCACGGAAACCATCTTCAGGGCTGCCGACAGTGGGGCTCGAACCCACTATTTAACGATTACTGGATACTGGCCGCATTTAAGCGACTGCAGCTATCGAGCTCGGTTCTGCCATGTGTAGGTAACTGCGTGTTATTGTGGTGGAGGATAGTGTTATGTGTGGTGTGTGAGTTGCAGGGATGTTGGGGACAGTACAAACACCCAGCCTCCGAACCATTGGAATTAACCAATGAAGGTTAAAATCCCCGACCCGGCCGGGAATCGAACCCGGGACCCTCTGAACCGAAGGCCAGTACGCTGACCATTCAGCCAACGAGTCGGACGACAAATCAGTACAGTAATCTTTCAGGAGAGATTATTTTTTTTGGGGGGGGATCTTTTATAGTATACACTATTCTACTTGAATCAATTGTATATCCAAGTGCAGAAATGAGTTCATCTATTGAAAACAATATTTTATTTTTATAACTTAAGGTTTTAAACATAATGTATGAATAGGGAGTGATACAACCACTACTACTAAAACGTTTTCCCTCCCCTGAAGGGGGAGGCGGGCCTCTTAGACGGTGACGCCGTCTCTCAGGCCGGGAGATTTGTTATGGTGACAGATGCACGGAGAGTGTGAGGGGGTTGGCGGCCGTGGCCTATACTACTGTAGGAACTGTTCCGGCATTCGCCTTAGTGCGTGACAATGCAAAACCACGGAAAACCATTCTGAGGACCATCAGGGCCATCCATGAGGTCCAGCCCTGTTCCGCCTCCCGATAACAGAGGCGTAGAGCCAAGGTAGAGCTGTGGCCACCCCTCCTCTGCTTGGTTGGCCGGTCGGAGGACCACGGACCCGTCGTGGCCACTTGAGGGCTGAGATCCACTCTGCATCTACCGACCTTGATACAATGGAAAATAATCTGCAAGCATGTCTTACGTTTGTACATAACAGAGGAGAAATCCTATACATGCACGTGGGACACAAATGATAGCAAATAATATTAGTGTAATAATAAAAATAACAACAATAACAATAATAAAGTCAAGAAAATATTTCACAATATAGAGGTGATTTCATATATGACCTTTTTTTTTTTTTCAAGTGATCCATTCCACCTGGTGATGTACGAACACAAGCACTGTCCATCACCTTAACTGATGCTCCCTCCATCCTTACACCACGGACGACAAAATTTCTGGCTGTAAACCAGCTTGAAATTCATATGTAAGACATAAGATGACACCACAGCATAGAGCGTGATGATACACCTATTACCACTGAGATCTCACTCTTGAAAACATTGTTGGTTACACCCTTATTCCGGGGAGATCTTCAATTACCGTTTTTAAATTCAATATTTACAGAAAATATGCACCTATCCTATAATTTCATATTGATGACTATTTAAATACATTTACTGCGGCACGATGCGTTACTTCAGTACTGCAGTAGTATTAGTGTATTGGTATATGTCCCCAGCCTTTATAATTTTAACCTAAATTTATAAATTCTTGTGCGCTGACTCGAAGGTTTCGCAACGTTGATTCGTGGCATGATAACCACAAGGCTAGCAGTTGATTGCCTATTTGTGATAGCCTCCTCTCTTTCATCTTTCCTATATGACCTCTCCTTATAAATTCTTGTTCCCCTTCGTGCTCGACGGTATTAGGTTTGAGGTTTCAATTCTCTGTCTCTCCCTCTTTTGACATTTCTCCTCCTTTTACTGATACCGTCTCTTAAAGGTCTCTTAGGAGACGTGACTTTTGTGCTTCTTAAAACTTCTTTTTCTTTTCATATACTGTAATTCGGCTGTGGCAACATGTTGTTTTTGTTGTTGTTGTTTTTGTTGTTGTTGTTTTTGTTGTTGTTGTTTGAGTCATCCTGGGTTAAATTATTCGTTTCTACATAACTACATCCTCCTACATCTGCCCTAAACTGCTTTCATATTCGTACCTTGGTCTAACCCCCATCGTTCTTACACCTACATCTCCCTCAAAAACCAACTGCACAAGTCCTGGGTGTCTTAAGATGTGTCCTATCATTCTATCTCTTCTTCTCGTCAAATTCAGCCAAATCGATCTCCTCTCACCAATTCCATTCAGCATCTCTTCATTCGTGATTAGATCTACCCACCTCACCTTCAGCATTCTTCTGTAACATTACATTTCAAAAGCTTCCATTTTCTTTCTTTCTTTCTTTCTTTCTGAACAAGTTATCGTCCGTATTTTTCTTCCCTACAATGCCACGCTCCAGACGAAAGTCTTCAAAAGGCAAATTTCTTTTCTAGTCTGCGTTTTATGCCCTACTTACCTCTACCATTTTTAGTTACTTTACTACCCAAGTAGCAATACTCATCTGCTTCCTTTAAGACTTCATTTCCTAATCTAATATTTCCCGCATCACCTGACTTTGTTCGACTGCACTCCATTACGTTTGTTTTGGACTTATTTATTTTCATCTTGGGCATCTTCCCCAAGACTCCATCCATCATATCGACATTATATCGGTAGAGATACCGGCACGAAAAATAATTCTTCCTTCCAGAAGAAAATTCCGTCATCTCGGTGCCTTCGAAAATCTTTATAGTAGTTAGTGGGAGAGAAACGAATAACATTTTTGTCCGGTTACTTGGCTGAATGGTCAGCGTCGAAACCTTCGGTTCTGAGGGTCTCGGGACGGTTACTTTAACAGCGTCTGGCTAATTTAGTCAACTCATGGATTGGGTATTTGTTCCAAGACACTCGTCTTAATATACACACAACACACACCACACTACCAGCCACCATAGAAACACAAAATTGTGAATACAACCTTCCACGTAAGGTTGGCATCCGGCAGTGTAACAGAGACAAGTCCAAATGTACAACACAGTTTGTACTCACAATCCCAGCACAATGTAGGAAAAGCTGTAAAAGAAGAAGAAAACCGTTTTTTATTATTATTCTTTCTTTCTTTCTTTCTTTCTCTCTTCGTTATGCCCGACTAAGGAGCGCGATTTAACTTATTCAGTTGATGTCGTTGCCCTTTTCTTCTCCCAGAATCTCTTCATGCCCTCGATGTGGCTTTTCTTTCCATCTTCTGACCAGGTTCTGTTGGTACTAGTGCTTGGATGGTGTGTAAAGAGGTCATTGTCGACTAATGTTCTGAACTTAAATGTGTCTAACTCAATATCATCTGCGATGCTTATTTCCTGAAGATCTTTTTCAAATTCGAGCAGCCAATTGTCTTTTTTTTTTAACTTTCATTGATAGAGCAAGGATGAGAATTATTTTGGTCAATCTCTGATTATTAATTCTGAGAAGATGTCCGTAAAATGTCAAACGTCTTTTCCTAAATTTGTCTGAGATGTTCTCAGAGTGTTTGTACAGGTCATGAGATTTTCTGATTAACCAGATTCCCCCTATACAGATGGTCCAAAAGTTAAGATTTTATTTCTTCCTTTTCTACACCTTTATATTGTTGTTTTTATTATTATCATTATTATTAGTAATGCGATATGTAGAGGGCCTTGAGTTAATTAACGCTTTAAACATTGAAATACTGTGAAGTCTTATGAAGAGAAGCTGAACTTTGTGTTACTATGCAATTCTGAAGCCTGCCAATAGATATCACTTTTTGGTTAGGGGTGCCACCTGGGAGCTGCTACTTGAACTTTCTCTGTACTGTACTGCCATCTTTAGAGAGAACTATTATGGTCGGCGAGTTGGCACTTCTTTATTTCTTCTTTTAGTTCAAGAGTTGCCTCTACTGAACTTTTACATTTAAATCAACCAAACATATTTATAAATAAGGCAGTCCTCCCCTTCAATACCTATCTTGAATGGTGCATTGACGAGTGAGGATCATTCTTCACCTAAGGCAGCTGGCGTACTGGGGCAACACATAAAGTAAGCGGCTTCATCATCCTAATCATGTGAATACTAAAATAATCTAGTGGCGACGGTTAGATAACAGCGTTCCCCTTCAAATATAAACTTTAGGGCCGTGCCATACCAGCCGTCTTTCAATGTAGCGCGTTTCTGACTTTATTTGATGTCTATAATGCAGATTTTGTAGGTGTTCAAACTGCGAAAGTAGCCACCCTAGTGGGTGAAATATAGTAAAGGTAGCATGAGTGTGGACCCTCGTTACCCTCTATCACGTTGAGTGTTCTAAGTCTTTCTAAACTTATTTTTTCGTCTATTTACTATCACTAATTCCTTCTAGCTTAGTCACAGCGTGGTATGGCTTATCCTCTGTGTCAGTGGGCATTCTGTCCCGACTACAGGGTGTTTCTTATAAACCCAGACCGAGCGCACGGAGTTTGTACTCTGCGCTACGGCAGCTGCCTCAGCCCAACTTACGTCACGCGCGGCCTCCCTACTTTAAGCGTGTATAGAATCTTATATGGAAGCCTACCATATAAAAGATGCTGGAAGTGCCATCCTTCATAATCAGGGACTTCATAAACACAATTAGAATTTTTCTGCACACCAATACCGAGAGTACCGGGCGAGTTGGCCATGCAGTTAGGGGCGCGCGGCTGTGAGCTTGCATCCGGGCCATAGTGGGTTTAATCCCACTGTCGGCAGTCCTGAAGATGGTTTTTCGTGGTCTCCCATTTTCACACAAGGCAATTGCTGGGACTGTACTTTAAGAAAGGCCACGGCCGCTTCCTACCAGCTCTTAGACCTTTCCTCTCCCATCGTCACCATGAGACCTATCTGTGTCGGTGTGACGTAAGGCCACTAGCAAAAAATGCAGCGAGAGTTATGACTGTTCACACGACCATTAAGATGAAACCAGGACTCATCCGAAAAGAACAAAAGGTGTGGGTCGAATAAACCATCATTCTATGATGCATTATACAACTCACAATACCTCATTCTTTTTGCTGGATCAGCAGGTTTTAAACAATGGGCCCGTGTAAACCTGAACGGTTTGATGTGTAATAGCTTTCTAGCTGTGTGTGCAGAAGAAACCGAAACTCCTAGTTGTTGTGCTAATTTTGAGAGTGATTTATTCGGTGACCGTTCAAGATTCGCACCAAAAGTCACCTAGCTTTTCCTCTTTTAAAACTGATCGTGTGCGCGCATGTTTTTATTGTGCACTGAGCCAGTAGTTTCAAATTTATTTACAATTACGTGATTCTGTGCTCATGAAGGTGGCACTTCAGCAGGAAATTGCTGAACAAATGCATCGCGTACACGTTGAGCCGAATCGTCCTTAAAATAACTTTTACATACGAAAATATGGTGTTGCAATGATAACTGTTAACAGCTGAGATTCAGGGTGGCTACTGGCACGAACACATGCACGCTCTTTGCAAGGTCAAGAACTATGTGCGCGCCTCCCGTACACCTGCTTAGGTCTGGGAAAGTAAAATCGCCGCTGGACGGTCTGGGTTTATAAGAGGGAGACCCTGTATATTGCACCCATAAGCGAAAGGGCACAATATATTTAAAAAGTTTACTAAAAACAGCTTTGACTAGTCTGTCCGTCCGATCTATTGGACGGATCTACTTTTTTTTCTCTATTAATTACCTGTCGGTGAATTATCAGGCATTGATAGGTCTCTTAAGTTCAGTTAACCTTGAGTCATCCTAAAATCAAGTCACGAAATGAACACTCCAATAATTGCAGGCGAAGGCTTAACCTTAGCACGTAATACATTCAGTACACAGCGGACTGCATACTGTTGAAGAGCAACATCTTTACGTAAAGATATAGGCGAAGACTAGACGCAAACCTTCAATTTCAACCAAACTTGGTACACATATGACCAGAGCCAGCTCCGTGGTGTAGAGGTAGCGTGCCTGCCTCTTACCCGGAGGCCCCGGGTTCGATTCCCGGCCAGGTCAGGGATTTTTACCAGGACCTGAGGGCTGGTACGACGTCCACTCAGCCTACGTGATTAGAATTGAGGAGCTAACTGACGGTGAGGTAACAGCCCCGGTTTAGAAAGCCAAGAATAACGGCCGAGAGGATTCGTCGTGCTGACCACACGACACCTCGTAATCTGCAGGCCTTCGGGATGAGCAGCGGTCGCTTGGTAGGCCAAGGCCCTTCAAGGGCTGTAGTGCCAGGGTTTGGTTTGGTTTTAATAGGTCAGAATGCTAACTTACTGAAGCGGATAACACATTTAGACTACCCTGCACAACGGTTATGCTATGAGCTTGGCATAAACATAAGGGGTTTACGTTACTCTCACTACCTTACAGAAGAACGGCCTACGCGACTCCTCCTAATAACCAAATTAGTTTGCATTTTAACCTGTTACTGCATAAAAATATGGGGTCTGCATATGACTTAATACTATCTGAAGAGAAATACTTGGGAGTGAGATACACCTAGCACTCCTATGGGTGGAGTGGGGAGGGAGTGAAATGTAAAAATATTTTAAAACGACCTCTATAAGTATTGAATCCATAATTTTCGGAATCGCTGTGATTAGTCGTGTTATATCCAAGTCCAACCCCGCATCGGCATGGAGATGAGAAGTGGTGAAAAGAAAGTGTCCAAACTGACCGATATTAATGTTGAATTTGATCCCCAGTTTTCGAATTCGCTAGGCTTATTGGTGACTGTCCCTATGACATTTCGAGTCGTGTACATCACACATACAGTTATCACTAGAGCTAGGAATTTTGGTTTAAATGGTGCAAAAATGTGCTTTCATTCAGTCGGAAAAGGTGCAAAAAGGTGCAAATTTTAAATGTAAATATTCATACAAACATCACCAAAACCAAATTGTCATTATATGAAAGGGCAGAAAATTCACTTATTTTATCATGTATTAAAAATATGTCTAAGACAAGTCCCATAACACAATGTTATGAAAATCACACGTCCAGAAAACTGCCAAAACAGATATTTTAGTAAGGTATCTCAGTTCACTAAGTAAATACGTATAGGCCTACATCGAAATGGAATGTTCCACGTCAACAGACATAAGTGGTGCATATTTTGTTTGCAGTCGATATTAAATGCCTGTTTCTTGCAACATCCTTAATACCAGAGATTTTGGCTAAGTTCTGTTCTGCTTTGCAATACCATCCAGTGCTTCCTTCGCATCCATCACAACAGCCCATTTAAGAAATTTCATATCACCTTCTTATTCTTCACATGTTTTGCCCTAGATGATTACGTTGGGATATTTTTTTAAAGATCAGTTGTTACTGATACATAAGGGGCTGTCTGGCCGAGGCGGTAAAGGCGTGCTCAGTTCGCCCGGAAGGACATGGCTTCGAATCCCCGTCAGGAAGTCGTAAAATTTAAGAAACGAGATTTCCACTTCCGGAGGTGCATATGGCCCTGAGATTCACTCAGCCTACACCAAAAATGAGTACCAGGTTAATTCCTGGGGGCAAAGGCGGCCGGGCGTAGAGCTAACCACTCTACCCCATCACGTGCCGAGGTTAACAATGGTGGAAGCCTTTGCCTTCCACTCCTCCAAGGGCCTTCATGGCCTGTACGGAAGTGACTTTGCTTGCAACTGATATATAACAAACATTGCACCTCAGAACTGACCCGTCACTCTGAACATTATCAGCAATTAACTGCTTGCCACTATCACGTATTTTCTCGGCGTTCATTTTCTGTTTCAACATACTTGATACTGATACTACGGAAGTAACAAAAAGGGGCCGATGACCTTGGATGTTACCAAACCAAACCTCACGGCACTTAACGCCCTCGAAAGGGCCTTGGCCTGCCCAGCGACCGCTGCTCAGCCCGAAGGCCAGCAGATTACGAGGGTCATGTGGTCAGCACGACACATTCTCTCGGCCGTTATTCTGGGCTTTCGAGACCGGGGCCGCCATCTCACCGTCAGATAGCTTCTCAATTCTAATCACGTAGGCTGAGTGGACCTCGAACCAGCCCTCAGATCGAGAGAAAAATCCCCGACCTGGCCGGGAATCGAACCCGGGGCCTCCGGGCGAGAGGCAGGCACGCTACCCCTACACCACGGGGCCGGTGACCTTGGATGTTAGGACCCTTGAAACAACAATCATCAGTAACTAGTAGCGTAATATTAAGCTACTGTATTTGCTAATAGGAAAATGGCAGACACCACACATTGTCAAAGCGTATCTGAACAGTCACCTACGTAACAAGCCCTGCAGATAAGCAGCTAGTAAAGGGCATCAGGCTAATAGTTCAAAATCACCAGGTTCGTACGTAAGCTCCCGATTAGTGTAGTATAGGGGGCCTGCGATTCTAGCGACGAATTGAGGAACTACATAGAACCAAGCTTTACAGGCGAAATATTCAGTCTTTCTTGTTTGATGTATTTACGAATAAAATGCAGCAAAGAAAGTATTAAACGATTGGGAAAAGGTGCTGACGTAAGAAAAGTGCAAAACGATGTTCGCATTGATAAAAGATGCAAAAGGGTGCAACTAAAACAATTCCGTGATTTCCCACTTCTCCGGTTGGCCTTTTTTGTTCTGTACCTAACACCTTTTCAACGCGTATTAAATGTACGTAACACGACCTAATAGGTTGAAAGTCTATTTCGATTACAATGCGGTCGTGAAAAATTCAATATTCTTTGATTTGGCCCTCAACGGGCGACTTAAACGCACTATACAGTGTGACAGCAGTAGTGCCAGACCTATAGCTTAGATCCTTTCCAATAGAGCAGAGATAAGCTTGGTCACCATAGCTCAACTGGTAGTGCAATCGACGCGGAATAGGGAGGTTGTGGGTTCGGATCCTACTGGTATCTGTTTGGCCATTTTTGTCCTGTACTTAACATCTCTCTAACACGAACTAAATGTACGTAACACGACCTAATAGGTTGAAAGCCGATTTCGATTAGAATGCGGTCGTGAAAATGCAATATTCATTAAATTCAGGGGTGATCATTTTAGGTTTTCTTTGCAAGACAAGCGAACTTGGACATTTTAATAGCGAAAAAGAATTAAGGTGCAGCACCTAAAACTCCTAGCTCTGGTTATCACTTATAATTTATTTGAAAGGTTTAACTACTTCCCAGACAATATGGGTGCAACAAGGACGAAATTCCACGCGAAAATAAAGTTTGAAAAGTGGTACGAGGGGTGGAACGGGATCCACTCAGCCTAGTGAGGTCAACTGAGTAGAGAGGGGTTCGATTCCCTCCTCGGCCCTCCTGGAAGTGGTTTTTCGTGGTTTCCCACTTCTCCTCCAGGCAAATACCGGAATGGTACCTAACTTCAGGCCACGGCCGCTTCCTTCCCTCCTCCTTGTCTGTTCCTACCTTCCCATCCCCCATTAGGATCCTGTTCAGCACAGCAGGTGAGGCCGCCTAGGCGAGGTACTTGTTCTCCTCCCCAGTTTTATCCCCGACCCAATTTCGTACGCTCCAGGACACTGCCCTTGAGGCGGTAGAGGTGGGATCCCTGGCTGAGTCCGAAGGGAAAAGCCAACCCTGAAGGGTAAACAGATTAAAAATAATAAGAAGAAGAACAAAATAAACTTTAAAAATATAATTAAATCTACAACATAGTTCGTAAAATATGAATCAATGCCACAATAAAGAAATCTACAAAAATTCACTTGACACATAACTACCTACAAGGGAGAAAGAGTAAGGTTGTACTGTTAGTATGTGCGCTTATATGGCAGGAAGTATAGTAGTCGACTCGCTGAGCCGCCTTCTCTACCTTCTACATCTCTTGTTCTCTATGTCACGACGCACTCTATCGTTTGCTATCCGTAACTTGTACTCCCCATCCCATTTGCGCTACATATGCCACGAAAATGTAAATTTTCTATTAATAATGTTATTGGTTTTACATCTCCTAGCTACTTTTACGGTTTTCGGAGACGCCGAGGTGCCGGTATTTATTTACGTAGGAGTTTTTTATGTGTCAGTAAATCTACCGACACGACGCTGACGTATTTGAGCACCTTTAAATATCACCCGACTGAGCCAGGATCGAACCTGCCAAGCTGGGGTCAGAATTGCAGCATCTCAAACGTCTGAACCATTCAGCCAGCTCTTAAATTTTCTCTTTTCGCTCGCATTCATTCGCGAAATGAAAAATGAAGATCCACAGCCTGTTTAGAGTCATTCGACCAGGATAGGAATTGTGCCGGCTACCGAAGCCTGTCGCACTCCTCTGGGGCAATAATTAATGACTGATGGATGAAATGAAGTGATATTGAAGAGTGTTGCTGGAGTGAAATATGACAGAGAAAACCGGAGTACTCGGAGAAAAACCTGTCCCGCCTCTCACATGGAGCGACCGGGATTTGAACCACGAAACCCAGTGGTGAAAGGCCGGCGCGCTACCGTCTGAGCCATGGAAGCTTCCATTCATTCGCGAATTTTTCCAATTTAACTTTACGATTGTTGATTATTGCTCAATTTTGATTGTACCCTTGTTCCTTAACAATCATTTTAACACAACTGCGAACGTTCTGCCATTTTGCGTTCTCGAGTCAGCTACCGCGCGATCTCGTTGCACAACTTCGTCTCTTCTATGTATCGGTATATTACATCATCCGCTAAAACTCAATATACCGAGCTCAACAGCTGCAGTCGTTTAAGTGCGGCCAGTTTCCAGTATTCGGGGCAATAGTGGGTTTGAACTCCACTGTCGGCAGCCCTCAAGATGGTTTTCCTTGGTTTCCCATTTTCACACCAGGCAAATACTGGGGCTGTACCTTAATTAAGGCCACGGCCGCTTCCTTCCCAGTCCTAGCCGTTTTCTGTCCCACCGTCACCGTAAGACCTATCTGCGTCGGTGGGACGTAAAGCCAATAGAAAAAAACCTCAATATCGCGTTGGATTCATTGATATTTCAGCTGTCGATTATCATTTAGACCGCCTCTGTGGTGTAGTGGTTAGCGTGATTAGCTGCCACCCCCAGAGGCCCGGGTTCGATTCCCGGCTCTGCCACGAAATTTGAAAAGTGGTATGAGGGCTGGAACGGGGTCCACTCAGCCTCGGGAGGTCAACTGAGTAGAGGTGGGTTCGATTCCCACCTCAGCCATCCTGGAAGTGGTTTTCCGTGGTTTCCCACTTCTCCTCCAGGCGAATGCCGGGATGGTACCTAACATAAGGCCACGGCCGCTTCCTTCCCTCTTCCTTGCCTACCCCTTCCAATCTTCCCATCCCTCCACAAGGCCCCTGTTCAGCATAGCAGGTGAGGCCGCCTGGGCGAGGTACTGGTCATACTCCCCAGTTGTATCCCCCGACCAAGAGTCTGAAGCTCCAGGACACTGCCCTTGAGGCGGTAGAGGTGGGATCCCTCGCTAAGTCCGAGGGAAAAGCCGAACCTGGAGGGTAAACAGATGATGATGATGATGATGATTATCATTTATTTCTTTGGAATATATCACGCAGTTAAGACTTTTTTTAAATTTACTTTACGTCACACCAACACAGATAGGTCTTATGGTGACATTGCGATAGCAAAAGGCTAGGAGTGGGAAGGGAACGACCGTGGCCTTAATTAATTTGCTGGGTGTGAAAATTTGAACCACGGGAAACTATCTTAAGGGGTGCAGACAGTGGAGTTCGAAACCATATCTCCCGGATACAAGCTGACAGATGCGGGCCCCTAACCCGCACGGCCAATTTGCTCGGTGGTGTGGTTAAGAAATTACTGTATAAACGTGACAAAACTCGCCTGAAAATGTGTAGATCGACTTTGATGGCACTCAAGTATTGGACCGAAGCTACAGATGTATTCACACTGAAAAATAAATCTGAATGGTTGGACGCCCTTTGAGTTTCCGTCATCATCTCAGATATGTCGACTTTTGTTGTTTCCATTTATGTGAAAAAATGTACACTCACTTGCGAACGGAAATCGCGCACCAGTGCAATATTGTCGCAATATAATGAAACTGGGCACAGGCACAGTGCTGGTGTGACGTCAGAGCACGATTCCCTGTGCGGAGAAACAGCAGGTCAGGGCGTTGACTGTGTGCTCGCAATTTAGCGTGTAATGTCATGACTTCCGCAAGTAGACTATCAACTCCCGCATTTTCTTCCTATTTGTATACATTTGTTCCTGTTTACGGGCACTGGAACAGTGGCAAAATATATAGTGTGTTTCAGTGTAATTCAGTATGTGAATGAATTCAATCTACAAAGATATTATTCATGTCTTGCTCCTGAATACGATAAACATCAAAGAGAAGAACTTCTTCTTCTACCACTTTTCCCACTCTTGTAGGGTTGCGGGTGCGAACTGTGTCGCATATGTGGGTTTGGCGCTGTTTTATGGCCGGATTCCCTTCCTCGATTTCTTCTTTGTCCCTACAGTCAATCATTAGTTTCGTTCTGCATCTTTCATCTACATACAATTCAATTATTAGTATCAGTTCTTGTTTGGAATTAGTTTTTATATGTCTTTCCTCTTAGGTTTACAAGCAGTCCTAAAATAACTATACCACGAAGATGTGCGCTTTCCCGCATATTTATGCACTGTTATTCCAAATAATTCCTTTAATCTGTCTACTACTACAGCGCGTCCTCGTATCCCACCCAAGCTCTTTGTATGTATTGAACCTGCTTGCAGTCTATTCCTTGGACATTACCCTGTGAGTAGGGACTGTATAATAGCTCACGATATCCCCTGCCTGTTGTGAGAGGCGATTGAAAGGGCGACCCTCAGAGGCTATCAACTTGGAAGAGTGGACTGGCGACCACAGGGCCCCTCGCTGAAACTAGATTAGCATTGCTTCCACTTACTTGTACCAGTCTCCTCATTTTAATATTTCCTATTTGACCTTCCTTTGTAAACTCTGATCTATTCCGTCCCCAACGGTATTATGTTTACGAGGGCTGTGGGGTCTTCTATTTTCACGCCTTTCGTGGCCCTTACTGTTGTACCTTAACTCCTCGGCGGGTTGAGAGATTAAGAGAAGATGATTTCCCAGTTGTACTTCTTCTTAACTCAAAATCACAACCACCTCTCCAGTAATCTTATCCATATATTTTATATCATTTACTCATAGCAGAGACTTTCTACACGCATTCGTCTGCGGACCGACTTTACTCCTTTTCTATTTCTTAGGACTTGTGATACTTAAGTCACTTCATATCAGATAGTGGTGTGTATCAGCGAAAAATCTCCGAAATACCAGTTCACTATTAAAGGAAATGGAAAACAGGAAATTAAAATTTATTGGACATGTCATCAGACACAACACTTTCATCACTAACATTCTTGAAGGGAAAGTGCTGGGAAAGAAAGGAAGACGAGGACTTAGAATGAAGTATTCGCACCACGTCAAGAAGAGGTTAGGTTGTGACAATTACATGGTATTGAAGCGAACAGCTAATGAGCAACGATAGTGGTTGCATCGACAAGGCATTAGCCTTTAAAATATTGATTACCGGGCGAGTTGGCCGTGCGCGTAGAGGCGCGCGGCTGTGAACTTGCATCCGGGAGATAGTAGGTTCGAATCCCACTATCGGCAGCCCTGAAGATGGTTTTCCGTGGTTTCCCATTTTCACACCAGGCAAATGCTGGGGCTGTACCTTAATTAAGGCCACGGCCGATTCCTTCCAACTCCTAGACCTTTCCTATCCCATCGTCGCCATAAGACCTATCTGTGTCGGTGCGACGTAAAGCCCCTAGCAAAAAAAAATATTAATTGTACAGTCATTAGTAGAGGGCGTATTCATATGCACTAAAACGGTTAATTATGCGTGCATCTATGCACTAAAGAACAATAATATATGCACTGTTGCATACTCTGCTAAATACTTGTTTTTCCTCTACATACAAGCTTGGTTCTCCAAATATCAACTTCTGAAGCAGAATAGTTTAGCTGGTCACTCTTTTGGAATGATTTCTAGTGGTTACTGGTCTTCATACAACGAAGAAATGAAAGTATGGATTATAGATCCAACATAGCGGTGAGTTCATAATGCACTAAACAGGCTTGCCAACATCGGCACATTATTCACAGATAATGAATAACACAAAAGATGAACGGTATCTTGACAAGACAACTGATCTGGACAGGTTAGGTCCTGTTAGTGACAAGACCATAGGAACAAAGAAAATGGTGGCATTATTTAGTTTCGGGCTGTTTTGTTTAAATCTTCTATACAATTAAGAATACATTTTGGGGCGTGTAAGTTGGTCCCTGCCGAAGCATCGAGGAAAGATCTCTCCTCTCTGCTACTTCACGTCTCGTAAAACAGTATTTTTCTATTATTCCAACATCCGAACCGAATAACAAAATGCCACCGAAAAAATATTACACATTGCAAAGCTATTGTTAATACTGTTGACTGTCAACAACAATGTATTATAAAGGAATCCAGCGGCGAACATAATTTTTACATATTCATTTATTTGGATTTTTGTACCGATTTGAACATCAATATACAATATTTTATGTTGTTCCATTTAAAAAATAATAAAAACTGCGATTATGCATTTATATGCACGTATGTAAAGAATATGGGCGTGTTCCGTTTTTATGCATTTATATGCACTGTAAAACAGCCATTCGATTTTAAATGGTACGAAAAGGCTTTATTTCTTATGGGCATTTTGTAACTTAGAACAAAACAAAAAACATGCAAATATGCCAAGATGCGCCCTCTAGTCATCAGTAATAATAATAATAATAATAATAATAATAATAATAATAATAATGTTATTGGCTTTACGTCCCACTAACTACTTTTACGGTTTTCGGAGTCGCCGAGGTGTCGCAATTTAGTCCCGCAGGAGTTAACATGCCAGTAAATCTACCGACACCAGGCTGACGTTCAAATAACTTCAAATACCACCGGACAGAACTAGGATCGAACCTGCCAAGTTGGGCTCAGAAGGCCAGCACCTCTACATTCCGAGCCTCTCAGCCCGGCTACAGTCATTAAGTTCGTAGACTGGGTACCTAGTGTGGCTGTGGTGAGCTCAGGCTGATAGACTGCACCACGGGATGGTACCGCGACAGTTCCTTTCTCGTCTCAGGGATAGAGGTGGGGAAGGAGCGAGTAATACCGATGAGTAATCCGGTTGTAGCGGTAGAGCGCACCACTGATCCCCTCCGCTTACAACTGCAAGTACTCGCGGAGGACCAGAGCACAGTGCAACGCAAGACACATGTTTAACAATGGGAGACCACGACGTTGAGATCACGAATAATCTTCAAATTTTGTACACTTCTAGTAGTCTATTAGGACAAGATAATGTGCAAACAGTAAGGCGTACTATTAAGGCGTTTTCAAGAAAATCGCAAGAGAATTTTCGCGTCGAATGTGTACCGGTGCGTTGCGGTCACGAGCACGAAGTGGCGACGGTCGAGTGGTTAGCGTTCAAGCTCCGTGATCGCTAGATCACTGAGTCGAGTCTCGCTTTTCACTTTTTGTTTTTCAACATTGGTCATATTCTTTCATATATATTGCAGGTCAGAACGTCCAGGTGCAAAGCAGTTCCGGGTACATTACTCGATTTCACTGTCAGGTATGAGGGATTTCACAAATCACGACAGGCATACATTTTCAGGAATACTTTATGCATTGGTCCGTTTACTTGTTGATAATTATAAATGATATAATTTTTTTGTAGTCCACCTCTGTCGTGGAGTGGTTAGTGTGATTGGCTGCCACCACCAGATGCCCGGGTTTTATTCCCGGCTCTGCCACGAAATTAGAAAAGTGGTACAAGGGCAGGAACGGGGTCCACTCAGCCTCGGGAGGTCAACTGAGTAGATGGGGGTTCGATTCCCTCCTCAGCCATCCTCGAAGTGGTTTCCGTAGATTCCCATTTCTTTCTCCTTCGGAAATGCCGGGATGTAGGCCCCTACCTAATGTAAGGCCACGGCTACTTCCTTCTCTCTTCCTTGCCTATCCCTTCCAATCTTCCCATCTCTCCACAAGGCTCCTGTTCAGCATAGCAGGCGAGGTCGCCTGGGCGAGGTACTGGTCATCCTACCCAGTTGTATACCCGACCCAAACTCTCGCGCTCCAGGACACCGCCTTTGAGGCGGGATTCCTCGCTGAGTCCGAGGGAAAAACCGACCCTGGAGTTTAAACAGATTAAGAAAGAAAAATATTTTTTGTAATGATAAACATTGGAAATCCAATAAAAGTTCATGTAAATATACCTTTTTTCAGTATATTACCTTTGAATTGTAATGTATATGAAATAATTTGACCAGTGTTGAAAAACAAAACGACAAGCGGGACTCGATCCAGCGAGCCAGGGACTACGGAGCTTGAATGTTAACCACTCGACCACCACCGTTTCGCGCTCATGATCGCAACGCACCGGTACATATTCGACGCGAAAACTTCTCTTGAGATTTTCTCGAGAACGCCTTAGTAGTACACCTTACTACTTGTACATTATCTTGTCCTAATGGACTAATAAATGTGTACAAAGTTTGAAGATACTCCGTGATCCGAACGTCGTGGCCACCCCTTGTAAGAGTATTATGCCTGTATTCAGTCTGTGTTTCTTAATCTGCGTCTATATTTCCTCCGCTTGTTGTGTTTTGTAGATAATGCAAAGCATAGTAGATAATAATTGTGGCATTAGTCATCATCATCATCATCATCATCATCTGTTTACCCACCAGGTTCGGTTTTTCCCTCAGACTCAAGGGCAGTGTCCTGGAGCTTCAGACTCTTGGTCGGGGGATACAACTGGGGAGTATGACCAGTACCTCGCCCAGGCGGCCTCACCTGGTATGCTGAACAGGGGCCTTGTGGAGGGATGGGAAGATTGGAAGGGATAGGCAAGGAAGAGGGAAGGAAGTGGCCGTGGCCTTAAGTTAGGTACCATCCCGGCATTCGCCTGGAGGAGAAGTGGGAAACCACGGAAAACTACTTCCAGGATGGCTGAGGTGGGAATCGAACCCACCTCTACTCAGTTGACCTCCCGAGGCTGAGTGGACCCCGTTCCAGCCCTCGTACCACTTTTCAAACTTCGTGGCAGAGCCGGGAATCGAACCCGGGCCTCCGGGGGTGGCAGCTAATCACGCTAAAATTGTGCATTAGTTTTGAGATGGTATTCGTGTTTTAGTAAATTTAAGGAATTGCATAAACTTTTACAGAAATTTGTGCCAAAAATGCCACGAAAACCGTCTGATGCATGGCAGTTCTTTGAAATTACTGGTGATAAAAATAAGCAAAATGCAAATTTTGCGGCCGCATTTACGCGACGGGTGGTGGCGTATCAAATTTGTGGGATTATATCAAGAGGCATCACAAGGATGAAATGATCAGGTAGGCTTCTCCAGAAGAAAGCAACATTGGTGTATTCAGCAAAATGATTATGTTGTGAGAAAAGGGCATTGCATTTACGTTGCCATACCAATAACGTATTTAAACGTGCCGCCACATTACATTCACTCGGTAGTTTACTCGGTACTACCGGGTGATGACGTCACAACAACTGCTCCGCTCCGTCCCCACCACTACTCAGGAATATACAGGTAGTGTAAGCAGAACTACCGTCCCTCTTTGAAAGGTAGTTGAATGTAAGCGGCGGAGCCCGAAGTTGTCGCAGTCTGAGCAACGAGCGAACGTTAAATACATTATCGAATCGCTTTAGATGATGAAGCAAAAATCACCCGTATCACCATGACAGAGAAAATACAGACCAATCAAAAGGCAAGTGACGCTTGAAATGTTTAGTAACGCATTGGAAATTGTGCTCATGGAGTTCATCACAAGGAGTAACTGTAGACGAGAACACTTACAAGATGATCCTTCGCCGTCTACGCAATTCAGTTCGTTGTGTGCGTCCTGAGCCTTGGAGTAGGAAGAAATGACTGATGCTACGCGACAACGCCACTGCATATAGCTACATGCTTGTACAAGAAGAACTGGTAAGGAAGCAGGTCATGGTTTTGCCATGTCCTCCACACTTACCTGATCTGGCCCCACATGATTTCTTTCTCCTTCCCCGCTACAAAGCAACGCTACGTTGGTGTATATTTCATCGCTTCGAGAAGATCATCATTGCATCAAGAGCAGCCGTACAGGACCTTCCTGTCAACATCATTTAGTAGTGTTCCCAACTGCAATACCAACGTTGGCAGCCGTACATACTCGACAATGCTGTCTATTTTTTGGGAAGTTGCTGAATGTGGTATTAGATAAACTGCATTCAAAGTTAGTAATTATATGGAGCATTATGCATATGGTTCCCTTGTGTAACGGTGAATAACCTTATGTTTGAAGAATGAATTGGCAACTGCTAACTCCATAGTAGCACAAAATTTCAGTCAACACTTACCTTCTCAATAAGCATCCATGTATTCCCCACATTGACCCATCACCTTCTCTAACCCTTCAGCTCTATTTCCAATTGCCACATGGAAATCACCCTTTGAAAATATACTGCCCTCTGTTGGCCTTGACAACGACGTTAAGCATCGTTTCATAAAATTGTCTACTTTATCCCCATCTGCTCCCATAGATCGGGACATTCTCGTCCTAATTTCAGCAACTGCCAGATGTATCCGCATCACTCTTTCATTTACATGCCAGTGATTTTTCTTGATGAAAATTCCCACCCACACTCTGTCCTTCCACGTATAACATCTGTTACGAACACATTACATCTTCTATCTGTTCTTCGTTATCTTCCCTTATCCGAACATCATTATTTCCTAACAGATCGAGACGCAACCGACTTGCTCACTCAACCAGTTCTATTTTCTTTATTTCTTGCTTTCTTTCTCAATGGGCCTCAAAAATATTTATAGCATCCCATAGAACTTTATTTCGTTCGCCGGGTAGTTACCAAGGTGTCCCTGCTTGTCAAATGAAAGTGGTACTCTGTCAATCCTATAGATCTTAGGCTTGCTTAAAACATCCTGAACATGCTCGGTAAATTTCTGTGAAGTAACAGAGGTGTGAAAATTATTAGACTTAAAGGAGAAGATAAAAAGTAAAATTGCCTTAGTTTTAATTTTTTCCTTCACTTGTCCTTCTAATTTGTAGCATGGATCTCCCTGTCTTTCAGTAAAATACTAATCCAACAGACTAAGATTTGTGAAATACTGTATTATTAATAAATTTTAAAATATTATCTTTGCTCTGTTGACAATAAAATTGTACAAGATCAGTTTTCGAGAGTTTCAGTGGCAGATAGTACAAAGCACAGTGAATCATATCAGCGCTCAAGTACAGCAAAATATCACAGAACCGCTTCATATGATTCCATTTTATGTGATTACACTCAAAATAGTAATTTAAAATCCTCAACAATGGACTTTAATATTGATACAGGAGTGTAAATTGGCTATAAAATCATCACTGGTGTAATGTAAGAAAAATATAACTTGTGTTCTATAATCTACTTGAAACAGACAACATGTAACACGTAAAAGAGCTACCCTGCAGCATAAAAAGATTTACGTTCATTTTTATGGGCAGGTGGTCATAAATATACCTCGGATTTTTAGGGGGTAATAGATTAGAATGCAAAGTAATTTGGTTTGTATGAAATGTCATGCAACCCGTTGTACCATAAAGCAGGAAGAGTACCATAAATTCAAGGAGTTCTATAGGCTGTACCCCTAATATTTATGCAAATCTCGTAGCATAGCCGTTGTACAGTGTAGGGCAGGGCCTCTCAAACGCCCAAACTCTCACGCGTGCAGAGCGAGGTGCATAGGCTCTGTGCACTGTGCATCGGTACGCTTCGCCTCAACTCGGCTTGACTCGGATGGTGTAGTGTGCTGAGAGCGACGAAGCGTTTGGTGGTAGACGACGTGTTTATCAGTGAAATAGATAAGCGCAGTACAACTACATAATAATGGAGTAACCTGTTTCGAAGAAAGCACAGACTTCCGAAAGTCCATTTCAATCGAACTGGGATCTTTCGTATTTTTTTTGTCTGTCGTGACGATAACGCCAAATGCTTAATCTGTGGGACGATAATTACGTGCGTAAAAAAATCGTCTACTGAAAGACACTACAACAGACTACATTCGGAAAATTATTGTGAAATCATAGGACACGTCAGAGAGAAAGAATTAAGGAAGTTGAAACATCTTGAAGAAGAACATTCTATATCCACAAATGAGGTTTGTTCCAGTACTGTAGCATTTTCATTTTGGTTACGGGTTCTGCATTTTTTAAATTATGTTTACATTCCTCTCAAACATGTATGTGTATTTCTAATTCACTTTTTATAAAAAAAATTAATAACACTGGTAACCTTGTCCCATACAACTGAGCGTCTCCGCTCACCACACATAAACATTTCGCAGTGGGGGAGAAACAGCAGTGAAGGTGAGGAACGCGGAGACAGGCCGAACGGGTGAGACAGGTGTGGGGAGAGAGGAGTGGAGGGGTCTGCACTCTGGTCAACCAAGCGAAGTCGTCTTTTGCACCGTGCACAGTGCATGCACCACGCGCATGCACCCTGAGAGGCCCTGGTGTAGGGTATACTTGTTACTGGCTTAAGTAAGTTTGCATTCTAACCTATCAGTGCCTAATAATCCGGACTCTAGTGATAAATAATGCCACAACAGAAATAATAAAAAAACAGTGCTGAGTCTAACAATATTCACACCTCTGTATGTCAACCTTAATTACAAAATACCACACAAAATTTTCGCTATAACGGTTTAGGGACCCGGTTGTTCATGTAAGTCTAACAACCTAAGCACAAGGAAGGACTAAACTCAGAATATGTCCAAGATGTCCACTCCTATTCCATAGCAGCTGGATCACTTACTATGTCAGTCAGCTGTTAGTTACGGTTCGCGCACTAGAACGTGGCTCGAAAAAACCACATCTCAAACTACACCCTGATTCACAGAATCATGTTTTTATTTAATAAATCCACAGTCTGTTTCCAGTCATTCGACCGGGTCAGGAATGGAATGAATGAAGCCCCCTCTAGCGGCGAGGATAGGTATTGTGCAGGCTGCTGAAGCCTGTCGTTGTCCACTTGGGTAATGATTAATGAATGACAGATGAAGTGAAATGATATTGCAGAGTGTTTCTGGAATGAAACATGAGAGAAGAAACCGGAGTAACCGGCGAAAAACCTGTCTCGCCTCCGCTTTGTACAGCACAAATGCCACATGGATTTGAACCACGGAACCCAGCGGTGAGAGGCCGACACGCTGCCATCTGAGCCACGGAGGCTCGTTTATTTAAACATATGAAACCAATATATAAGATTACTGAGAAATCCTCTGGTGAAATTACACTGACTGACAGAACAAATGCAACACCAAGAAGGAGTGGTCAGAACTTTATGCCAATTGCAGGGTAGACTGACGTCACTGAGGTATGCTCATGATGTGAAATGCGCCGCTGTGCTGCGCACGTAGCGAACGATAAATGGGACACGGCGTTGGCGAATGGCCCACTTCGTACCATGATTTCTCAGCCGACAGTCATTGTAGAACGTGTTGTCGTGTGCCACTGGACACGTGTATAGCTAAGAATGCCAGGCCGCCGTCAACGGAGGCATTTACAGCAGACAGACGACTTTACGAGGGGTATGGTGATCGGGCTGAGAAGGGCAGGTTGGTCGCTTCGTCAAATCGCAGCCGATACCCATAGGGATGTGCCCACGGTGCAGCGCCTGTGGCGAAGATGGTTGGCGCAGGGACATGTGGCACGTGCGAGGGGTCCAGGCGCAGCCCGAGTGACGTCAGCACGCGAGGATCGGCGCATCCGCCGCCAAGCGGTGGCAGCCCCGCACGCCACGTCAACCGCCATTTTTCAGCATGTGCAAGACACCCTGGCTGTTCCAATATCGACCAGAACAATTTCCCGTCGATTGGTTGCAGGAGGCCTGCACTCCCGGCGTCCGCTCAGAAGACTACCATTGACTCCACAGCATAGACGTGCACGCCTGGCATGGTGCCGGGCTAGAGCGACTTGGATGAGGGAATGGCGGAACGTCGTGTTCTCCGATGAGTCACGCTTCTGTTCTGTCAGTGATAGTCACCGCAGACGAGTGTGGCGTCGGCGCGGAGAAAGGTCAAATCCGGCAGTAACTGTGGTGCGCCCTACCGCTAGACAACGCGGCATCATGGTTTGGGGCGCTATTGCGTATGATTCCACGTCACCTCTAGTGCGTATTCAAGGCACGTTAAATGCCCACCGCTACGTGCAGCATGTGCTGCGGCCGGTGGCACTCCCGTACCTTCAGGGGCTGCCCAATGCTCTGTTTCAGCAGGATAATGCCCGCCCACACACTGCTCGCATCTCCCAACAGGCTCTACGAGGTATACAGATGCTTCCGTGGCCAGCGTACTCTCCGGATCTCTCACCAATCGAACACGTGTGGGATCTCATTGGACGCCGTTTGCAAACTCTACCCCAGCCTCGTACGGACGACCAACTGTGGCAAATGGTTGACAGAGAATGGAGAACCATCCCTCAGGACACCATCCGCACTCTTATTGACTCTGTACCTCGACGTGTTTCTGCGTGCATCGCCGCTCGCGGTGGTCCTACATCCTACTGAGTCGATGCCGTGCGCATTGTGTAACCTGCATATCGGTTTGAAATAAACATCAATTATTCGTCCCTGCCGTCTCTGTTTTTCCCCCAACTTTCATCCCTTTCGAACCACTCCTTCTTGGTGTTGCATTTGCTCTGTCAGTCAGTGTATTTATATTAATAAAATTTGAGTGACTCTGAATTAGAAAGAACAACCTAACACCATTAGGAGAATAAATACCTTAAAGATGTGTTTTTCCAAAGGATGGTACAGAGCTCATATAGTGACTACATCTCTAATGCTGTTGTCAGCCTACCTCGGGCATATTATGAGGTATGGTAAGTACAACTTACTAAACTGATGGACGTAGAGGTCGCTTTTGAAGGAAACACTCTTGGCTGAGGAACTGGACAGGTCTAGATTCAAGTAGACTGATGAGGACAGCCAAACATTGTACAGACTTCGCTGTGATTGAGGCCAACTTTCAGGACACTATAGGAAGAAGAACCTAAAGTTAAAATATACCCAGCTAAGGAATCTATTTGTATTATTTACATAACAAATGATGAATTTTGAAAAAAAATGAAGCATTCCACCTTTATGGTCTGGTGAGTGTAGATTCTTCTCCTTCTGTCATCAACCTGCAGGTTGGTTGGCAGTAGTTCGCCACATCACTCTCTTTCATCCTTCCTTTAGAGAGTGCTAAAAGTCAGGCACTGAGTTCAATAGCTGCAGTCTCTTAAATGTGACCAGTATCAAGTATGTGGGAGATAGTGGGTTCGAACCCCATTATCGGCAGCCCTAAAGGTGGTTTTCTGTGGTTCCCCCATTTTTACACCAGGGAAATGCTGGGGCTGTACCTTGTTAAGGCCAAGGCCGATTCCTTCCCACTCCTAGCCCTTTCCTGTCCTATCATTGCCATAAGACCTATCAGTGCGACATAAAACAACTTGAAAAAAAAGTCAGGCAGCTGGTATCTTCTATTATCTGGTTGACGTACACCAATCTTAGCCTGCCTCTGGTGTTCCTAACCTCAGTTTTTCTTTTGATGATTGTTTTACCAAGACCATCGTTTCTTAGCAGATGTCGTATTGAAATGGTTCTTCTGGTATGGACGAGGCATACGAGTCCCTTGATCCTCTTGTTCTCTGAGCTTCTGGTACGTGCCCAACCACCTCAACGTCCCTCACTCTTGTTTTGCTTCTCATGACTTTGTTTCTCACACAGTCCTTTAAGCTCCATAGCTCTGTGGCTGATATATACTTTCTCAGCACTGTGGGGTTTCAAAATCTTAAGTCGCAACTGGCAGTATGCATGTTTCGTAAACCTTACACTTCAGGTTGACTGAAACTTTTTTTTTTTTTTTTTTTTCAGAGTTTGCCAAAGGTTTCCTAATTCATCCCAATTCCGTGTTGGAGCTCCGTTGTTTGATTTTGTCATCTCAGGCTTATAGTGTAGCCCAAGGAGCTCTGAAGTACTACCGACATGCTATCAGCCGTAAATAAGTCTATTTCTTCTTCTTCTTAATCTGTTTATCCTCCAGGCTCGGTCTTTCCCTTGGATTCAGCGAGGGATCCCACCTCTACCGCCTCAAGGGCAGTGTCCCGGAGTGTGAGACAATGGGTCGGGGAATACAGCTGGAGAGGAGGACCAGTACCTCACTCAGGCGGCAGCACCTGCTATGCTGAACAGGGGCCTTGTGCGGGGATGGACAGTTTGGAAGGGATAGACAATGAAGTGGGAAGTACGTGGCCGCGGCCATAAGTTAGGTACCATTCCGGCATTTGCCTGGAGGAGAAGTGGGAAACCACGGAAAACGACTTCAAGGATGGCTGCGGAGGGAATCGAACCCCCCCTCTTCTCAGTTAACCTCGTACCACTTTACAAATTTCGTGGCATAGCCGGGAATCGAACCCGGCCCTCCGGGGGGGGGGGTGGCAGCTAATCTCACTAATCACTACATTACAGAGGCGGTCAGTCTATTTCACTAATGGAAAATGACGCGAATTGTTCGACGTTATTCGGCGTGTTTTAATTGAGTGTCGTGCTGCCAGGAATAGTAGTGTCTGGATTACTGGAAGGAGTAAATGACAGAACTGTACTTTTAGTGTTATGTCCTGCTTCATGGCTAGATGGTTTCCTTGCTGGCCTTTGTTCCAGAGGACCCCGGGTTCGATTCCTGGCCGGATCGGGGATTTTAACCTTCATTGGTTAATTCACATGGCTCGGTGTGTGTGTTCCGTCTTCATCAGTAGAATTCGTCATAGGCAGGGCCCCATCCTGACAGACGCGCTGGTCGCCTATACGGCATTATTATTATTATTAGTATTATTGGTGGTGTTCCTATAAAACGTGCAATTTGTATTAAATAAGTGTATGCACTGTATACTACTGTGCAGTGTGAGGAGGTTCTAAGCAAGAGTAGTTTTTTGTTAGAGCTGATGAACCAGCGTTTGTGTGTGTGTGGTTAGAGTCATTATTGCTGTGCGGTTCAGACGGTTGAGGAGCTCGCCTTCTGACCCCAATTTGCTCAAACACGCCAGCCTCGTGTCGGTAGATTTATCGGTACATAAAAGAACTCCTGCGGAACTAAATTTCCGACAAAAGAGTAGCGTTACGAAAAAGTTGCAAAGTTTGGACTGGGAAGACTTGGGAGAAAGGAGACGAGCTGCTCGGCTAAGTGGTATGTTCCAAGCTGTCAGTAGAGAGATGCGTGGAGTGACGTTTTCTTTTTCTAGTGACTTTACGTCGCACCGTCACAGATAGGTCTTATGGCGACGATGGGATAGGAAAGGCCTAGGAGTTGGAAGGAAGCGGCCGTGGCCTTAATTAAGGTACAGCCCCAGCATTTGCCTGGTGTGAAAATGTGAAGTGATATTAGTAGACGAATAAGTCTAAGTGGTGTCTTTACAAGTAGGAAAGATCACAATGTGCAGATAAAGTTGGAATTCAAGAGGACAAATTGGGGCAAATATTCGTTTAGAGGTAGGGGAGTTAGGGATTGGAATAACTTACCAAGGGAGATGTTCAATAAATTTCCAATTTCTTTGAAATCATTTAAGAAAAGTCTAGTAAAACAACAGATAAGAACTCTGCCACCTAGGCGACTGCCCTAAATGCAGTTCAGTATTGATTGATTGATTGATTGATTGATTGATTGATTGATTGATTGATTGATTGATTGATTGATTGAATTCCGGCACGTCGGCGTCTTCGAAAAAAGTATAAAAGTAGTTAGTGAGACTTAAACCCAAGAACATTATTAGAGTCATTGTTGTATATAGGCCTACTATCACACAAAATATAAACATACTGCTGGATTATCTAACGAAGGTATGCACTTATGATTTTTATGTTATTTTTTAACCACCTCTATGAACCGGAATCCTGTATACAGCGGAAAAATCTTCCAGTCCATTGGGTTTCCGTTGAGGACAGCTTTTACTGTATAGACGTATTTTCATTAACATTCTCTGTGTTTAAGTTTGTTGAAGATACCACGCATTGAAAATCCCTGCAATCGTAATAAGGAAATGTCCCTTTAAGTGATCTCAGTTTTATCGCAATGCGCAACTGTTTCCAAGTTCGTTTAATAAAATGCAACTGGTGGAATCTGCCAGCCGGCGTCTGTAATTGCCTTCTTTTCACTATAAATGACTTTTAAACGTTTCATTAAATGAATCCCATTCACGTTCCATTTGAAGGTGTCTGCTCTTGGCAGGGATTAATATTGAAACCTCCAGACTGGACAGCTAGTTCAATATTTGTACGCTCTATTATAAGTGAACAATGACAGTTCTCTTTTTATGAAGTCTACGTCCCATCCTCTTCTCCTACCCAGCTCTTCTTTTCAGTTAAATCGTGTCCACAAAAACAACATGAAAGATAACTAAAATTTAACTAAATTCTGTAACACTGTTCCAGGAGAAATGTGAGTAAGTAGTTCACTGCAATCTTCAAAATGCACCAAATCAAATCAAACCAAACCAAACCACTGATCTGCATTTAGGGCAGTCGTCCAGGTAGCAATTTCTCTATCTGTTGTTTACCTAGTCTTTTCTTAAATGATTGCAATTGGTAAATTATTCCACTCCCTAACTGCTCTTCCTATAAACGAATATTTGCCCCAATTTGTTCTCTTGAATTCCAACTTTATCTTCATGTTGTGCTCTTTCCTACTTTTAAAAACACACTCAAACTTATTCATCCTCTAATGTCATTCCACGCCATTTCTCCACTCGCAGATTATGAGGTGTCGTGTGGTCAGCACGACGAATTCTCTCGGCTCTTATTCTTGGCTTTCTAGACCGGATTCACCATCTCAACGTCAGATAGCTCCTAATTTGTAATTACGCAGGCTGAGTTGACCTCAATCCAGCCCTCAGGTCTCCGTAAAAAGCCATGACCTGGTCAGGAATCGAACACGAGACCTCCGGGTAAGATGCAGGCACGCTACCACTACACCTCGGGACCGGCCACATTTCATGTTTATCCGACTTGGTCATTCAGACCATGTATGTATGTATGTATGTATCCACAAAGACGCATACAAAATGCTGTCAGTTGGTGCACTTATTTATTTCACCTTTACTTCACATAAACATACACTTATCACAGCTGTCACAGATGAAATACACAGACCAACAAACCGCCATTTTAACAACTGCCCATCATTAAGCACACGCCACATGGAGATAGCAACCTTAAAACACAGTTGAAACAGTTGACTGCTGACTATACTGCTAATAATAAGAGTTAAGTGTCTGACATTTCTTAGAGGGAAGTCCGTTTACTGCCTGCTGAGGCGGGATAAAGGGAGTGGCTGTGCGGTTGCCATGGAAACGAGGGTGGGGCGACTGCGGTTGCCATGGCGATAAAACTTCAGGGAAGCTTGTCTTGCTGGGAGTTGCCAAACCTGTCACTGATAAGAACCTGATTGTTTGTATAAGAGTGATCGCAAATGGGACGACACCGCCTGGCCAGGTAGTCTACAACAGATCACAGCGGTCAGAATGAAGGAGGGAACAACTGTGCCGGAAGCGAGGGGTAAGAGCATGTAGAAAGGAATGCTGGAATGTGGCAACACGTGCAGTGCTCCTCCCTCCAACCTTACCTGTCAGACGCCAACTTTAGTTAAGTCTAGTATAGCATGTCTGCATGAGGTCACAGGTACTGTATACTCCTGTTAAACCATAACTCTTACTAAACAACAACTCGTCCCTACCAATTTTTTTGTTGGCGAAGAAATGGAGAGTCCCAGGGCGAAAACTATGCCCTTTTACTCATCTGCTTCCAAGGAGTAGCCGATGAGTCGGAAAATCTCAATTCGTGGCCTACAATTCAGAGGAGAAAACCCCCTCTTCACTACTTAATTTGGAATAAAATAATATGTTAGTGGAGGTGAAGAGGAAGGAGTCTTAACAAACGACACTTTTCAGGGTAAAATTTAGAGGTATTTAGTGGAAGAGTGGTGCTAATATTTAGAAAGGGCCAAAAAATTATACAATGCCAGGTCATAAATGAGCCAAGGGCCGCGATATTTGAAGCGAGTGTTTGGCTTCTTTGTTAACTTATTTACCTGAGTTCTAATAGTCGGAATACGGACTTCAGTGCGTATCTTCCTATTCGATCTCAGAATGGGGGCTCAAGACCACCTCTTTATATATGTGCCTGGCCAGGTTTCTAGAAAGATACATTTTCTCGTAAATTCTAGAGTGCTTAAGGCCCAGATATAATGTATGGAATATTCAACAGAGTTCTCGTCTATCCAGTACCATTCTGGATGTTACAGTGTGTTTCACAACTCTGTAGTGGATTGCAAATCATATATACAGGTAATAATAAATTACATACAGGTTCTTACATTAACAAAACTCATATAAATATCTATATACAACAAATGTTTCATGACATAACCTCACAAATAATGCGATCGTAAACTAATAAAACATGCCTGGCTGAGTGGCTCAGACGGTTAAGGCGCTGGCCTTCTAAGCCCAACTTGGCAGGTTCGATCCTGGCTCAGTCCGGTGGTATTTGAAGGTAAATGAAATGAAATGGCGTATGGCTTTTAGTGCTGGGAGTGTCCGAGGACAAGTTCGGCTCGCCAGATGCAGGTCTTTCGATTTGACTCCCATAGACGACCTGCGCGTCGTGATGAGGATGAAATGATGATGAGGACGACACACACCCAGCCCCCGTGCCAGCGAAATTAACCAATTAAGGTTAAAATTCCCGACCCTGCCGGGAATCTAACCCGGGACCCCTGTGACCAAAGGCCAGCACGCTAACCATTTAGCCATGGATCCGGACGGTATTTGAAGGTGCTCAGATACGACAGCCTCGTTTCTTTAGATTCACTGGCACGAAAAAGAACTCCCGCGGGACTAAATTCTGGCACCTCGGTGTCTCCGAAGACCATAAAAGTAGTTAGTGGGACGTAAAGCAAATAACATTATTATTGTTAAAAACGAATAATGATACTAATAAGTGGATGTATACACCATAAGTCATAATAATAATAATAATAATAATAATCATAATCATGTAATAATAATATTGTTTTCAAGTTATATCAGTTTATCACACTTGCGTCAATATCTATTATAACCCTTCAGTGGCATGTGAGTCAGTCGTTGAGCCATTGAAGGTCATGCTAAGGAAAAGGTCAACGGGAATTGCTCGGAAAATACGTCCAACAGCCACAGATCATGTTGTCATACGTCTAATTGTGTATAATAACCGGAATAACTCGCTCATTCAAACAAGAAATTGGATGGATATAAAATAAAGACGGAGATCCATAAGCTCAGAACCCCGTGGTCATCGGATGTTTACAATCCTGGATGTCATTTAATATATATGCAGAGGCTAGCAAGTAAAGTTTGCATTTTCAACAGCAAGAAGAAACAAGTCTACCACGTGATATTCAGGTCCAGCAATAACGCGGCGGAGGCCGTGACTTAACGTTATAAGTTCAATGATCAAGAAGGCGCTGAAGAAAATAAACCGATTGTATACGTCATGAAGATAAATAAATGGTGAAGTGTTCCTTTGTACATCTTCCTAATCAGAAGAGATGACGTTATCTCAGAGCTTATTTCCTCAAATGTCAAAAACATATGGAAGAGAAGTTACAAAGTAGCGAACTTAGCATAAGATATGAAACGCGGACTAATGTTATTAAATGTAACAATTTTAGTGAACTTTTGTTTTTATGAATAATTGTATTGTAATGAAAAAACTGAGATTGATGGTTGACATAATAGCGATTCACACGTCTTAAGAAGGAGCAGACCGAGCTCGATAGCTGCAGTCGCTTAAGTGCGGCCAGTATCCAGTATTCGGGAGATAGTAGGTTCGAATCCCACTGTCGGCAGCCCTGAAGATGGTTTTCCGTGGTTTCCCATTTTCACACCAGGCAAAAGCTGGGGCTGTACCTTATTTAAGGCCACGGCCGCTTCCTTCCCACTCCTAGCCCTTTCCTGTCCCATCGTCGCCATAAGACCTATCTGTGTCGGTGCGACGTAAGGCAAAAAAAAGGAAGGAGCAGAATTTAAAGGAAATATTGAAAGTCGTAGTAGGAAGATAATAATATTGTATTAAATAACGATCCAATATTTGATGTTTAAATAAGGCGATTCTTCTGGAAAAATAGTGGAATAATGTACAACGCCTATATCACTGTACTAACTCTATTTATGTAAGTTTCAGTTTGGGTTGATGCCAACGTCCTTCATATCTTTTATTGTTCCTCTACCCATTTAGCAGTTGCTTTTAATTTGATGATGCAGTTATATATTTTTTGTTAGTCGACTCTCATTCATTCTTGTGAGGTGTCCATAAACTTTAGTCTCCTCTTACGTACGGTGTTCGTGATCTTCTCCGTCTGTCTGTATAGATATTCATTTCTCCTCTTCCTCCATGTACCATCCTTCCTTTTTACGGATCCTAAGATCTTTCTGAAGATTTTTTCTCTCTTCTGTAGTTCATCCCTTTGCCCTTTCTTATTCAGTATCAGACAATCTGAACTGTAAAGTCCTTCTGGCTTTATAACCGTGGTGTAGCGCCTGACCTTTGCCCTATAAGACATCGTTCTTTTATTATATCTGTTCTGTACTAATCTATAGGCTAACTCCATCTTTCTGGCCCTTCCCTGATTTGCTTCTGGATCCATTGGATCCATTCACCAAAGCATTAAAATTATTATTATTATTATTATTATTATTATTATTATTATTATTATTATTAGGACTGAGACAGATCAATGAAAGTAGTGAAATTGTTCTAGCTCACACCAGAAGGCATATTACACTGTAAACACCAGGTCTCGCCAGCAAAGGAATTTCATACCATAAGAACATGGAATTAAATCTGAAGAAGACTAAATACCTGGGATGCAGTAACCTCACTGATGGCACGATTACAGTTGGGTGGGGTTGAACTTAATAAAGTGATCCAATTGAAGTACCTAGGGTAATGCGTTACCTCGGACTACAGTTGGATTCCCGATGTCAAGACAGGAGTCAGTGCCGCGTGGATGAAATGGCGCCAGGTTAGTGAAGTACTGCGTGATAAGGAAATTCCATTGCATCTAAAATCTGAAGTCTATACTCCCTACCATGTAAGCGCATGCACTAAGCGTACAACACTACTCTTCCTCCCCTGTTAATACTGAAGCTAGTGATTTATAGTTATTTTCTAACTGTTGAGTTCGATTCAGTGGCACTAACCATACACTTTAGGGACCCCACTTGCCGATACAACGTTTAAAAATTACTGTTAATCTTGCAGGTTGGCACTATGTAGTCATGATTTTTTTTTGGGGGGGGGGGATTTGTGAGAATTACGTATTGCCAGTGCCGTATTGTGAAAATCACTAGTGTTACATTTGCGGGTATAAGTAAAGCGTATTTTCTTTTTCTCTAGGATTTTAAATCTATTTGGATAATGCCAGATAAGTAGAATGGTAGCATTTCGGAATAATGCATTTAATAAGTATTTGGCGTTACATTTGATTAATACGGTGTTATTTCGTTCGATTCGTGTGTATAGAATTCAAGTAGGATGTATAAGAAACAAGAAAAATCTGCAAAAACTCCTCCGAAAAGGAAAGCAACGTTCAGTTAAAATGGAAGGAAATTTCGTTATCCACCTAACCTAACCTAATTTAATGTTATCTTGTCACGACTTTGGTACGGTTTGCAGATTTGTGTGTTCTTACTGACTTGCGTCATATGTACATGTAATACTGCACATTTGCTTGTGTGTATTATTACAGCGTGGTTTCACTTCAGTCCAACATGTAATAGCAAATTTGAAGAAGGGAGCAGAATTACTTACACCAGGCAAACACCAAAGAATACGATTACACCCCTCTTTCTCTCCGGCGTAGCGAGTACGGTGGCGTGACCCTATGGACCCGAGCAGCCTGCTGTACGGGATACTTGTCTCGCTCCGCTCTCCCGTCCGCAAACAGCTCGCGACGTGGGGAGAGAACAGCAAGAGGGCTAATGTATATTATTTTATTTTGAATGCGAAACTCTACCCTCAGCCACCTTCTGAGAAAAGTATCTATTCGTCTCCTCCCAGAGAACAGTTATGATTGTCCACTAAACTTTTCAGTCCGGAAATAGCTGCGTCGAAATCGTTTCTTCTGATTGAGGTCCTTTTTCGAATTTAGTTTTCTGCTCGGTGGTTCAGGCACCTGATCTTCATTCTCACTATCTTCATCTTCAGTTGAATCATCTAATAGGCCGACCTTTTAGACGACGAAGCTGTAACTGGAGTATTAAACGTGACTGAAGTAGAAGGTGTGATTGAAGTCGTTCCGTCACCGGAATCAGATGATAGACACCATCATCTTCTCCAAAGTCACTACCCGATATGAGGGCAAGAGCTTTCTCCGCAGTATATATTTCCTCCGTCATCAGGAGTTTCACAATTAAGAAGTGATTCTCAGCACAGGGGAGCAACTGGGCGCGAAGTGAGTAGCATACGGGACACATTGCTTTCCTCTTCGAACTGATTACCCCTGACTTCTGGTGATCATAGCCGAAATTATAGACTCCCAAGTCCGCCACGAGAGACTTCCAAGGCCGAACTTCCCCAGCAGTCTATCGTAACGAAACGAAAAACAGCCGAAAGGCACGCGATTTCTACAGCAGTCGACCGGAGTGAAAGGGTTAATAATGTGTGTTTTTTTACAGGTATGTTGTTAACTTGTGTGTTTGACAGACTGAAGAGCTTTGAAGTTGCATTTAAGGAGACACGCTAAACGTTGGATGTGAGAGCTATGAATGAATGAACATTTTATTCCTTTCTTCTTTTTCTTTTCCTTCTGCTGCTGCTACTTCTTTTGCTTCTCACCCACCGACCCAAGTCCCCTTAGATGGTCACAGTAAAGGTGAAGAAAATTTCACTCCACACCCACCCAGATTATCCACATGACTTAGAAAATATATATAAATGGCTGAAAATATGCTGTAAATAGGGCTGAGGGGAAGTACAGAGCTTAATTTATGTTAGTATGAGCAGAAGTTTGAAGACGTGGGGGTGGGATAATTGTTTACAGCAGAGTTTCAAGCGGGGGTGAAATGCGTATTCAGTCCTGAGTGCGATGACCGAAAAGGCAGATTCCAATTTGGTTGGCTACTGCCTGCAAATGGGCGAGTAGTAGGGGGGCGTTGAAATGGATGGATGTTATACGTGACAATTGTAATAAATCTTATCATGCCCCCAATGGTCAGTGGAGAAAACAATGAGCGTGTTCAGGTGGTGGGTTTGTCAGTGGTACGCATAGGCGCCACGAGTTCTTGTTTGTCTCTGGGAGGGGCAGGGCAGGCTTTGCAACGCCTCGAGTAAGTTGCGTGTTGGTCTCCGCAGTTATTGCACCGGGGAGTCTGGGATACATTAGGCGCAGGGCCTCTCAAACGCCCAAAATCTCACGCGTGCAGAATTCCTGTGCACAGTGCATCGGTCCCGCTCGGCTCGGACCAAGGCTTCGTCTCTGGGCTACTCGGCTAAGCTCGGCTCAACTCGGCTCGGATTTGGAGCGCTACGGAGCAAATGAGGAAGAGGGAGACAGGCGTGGGGAAAGAGAGAGACAGTGCTATTGCTCCAAATCGAGGAGTGGGGGGATGGTCTGCACTCTGGTCAACCAAGCGAAGTCATCTTTTGCACCGTGCACAGTGCATGCACCCTGAGAGGCCCTGCATTAGGGCATTGAGAGGTGTGGTGGCGCTGGGTGCAGTGTGATGTCGTGTGCCTATTGTAAGATAAGCAGCGCTCACAACGAACAGGCTGTGGTGGTGGCGCTGGGTGCAGTGTGATGTGGTGTGCCTGTTGTAAGATAAGCAGCGCTCACAACCAACAGGCTGTGGTGCAGGTGCACGTGGTGGTGGCGATGGATTTCAAAGTAGAGGCTGTGAGAGTGGTTAGCGATGTGAATATCGAATGTTTCAAACTATCGATAGACTACCGATTGTGAAGCGTGGTTATCAAATGAAAACATTCGATAGTTTTCATTAGGTTTGAAATTGCTTAGGAAGTAGTAACATACGTTTCGTACTGCGGTGCTCGACTGATAGTAACGTCATTTGCTAGTAACTACAAAGACCGAATGTTGAAATGTTGATTGTTGTATTATACTACCAATTTGTGTCCGGCTCCATGGCGAAATGGCTAGCGTGCTGGCTTTTGTTCTTAGGGGTCCCGGGTTCGATTCCCGGCAGGGTCGGGAATTTTAACCATGATTGGTTAATTTATCTGGCACGGGGAGTGGGTGTATGTGTTGTCTTCATCATCATTTCATCCTCATAATGACGCGCAGGTCGTCTACGGGAGTCAAATCAAAAGACCTGCACATGGCGAGCCGAACATGTCCTCGGACATTCTCGGCACTAAAAGCCACACGCCAATTTGTATAGCATGTTTGTTTTGTTGGTGGTGATGTAAGCGGAAATGTAGAGACTAATAACAAACGCTACACAATGTTCGAGTGAAGTGATTGGAAATTAAAATGCATTGGTCTATAAAATAAGAAAAAAAATCCCGCTTAAAGTAATTGTGGACATTGTTTCATTTTAAATAAAATGCATTTTGTGTCCCTAACCACAATTTAATTAATTTAGATTGCTTCTTCATAAAATAATAAATGTTAGGTAATTTCAGACGAAGGTTAGGTTTTCACCTAATTTTAATGACACCCCATATTAAAGTAATGAGAATACAGCAAACTGAACTAAATGAAAACACAACATATTTTGCTGCATATATTAATATAAAAATCTTTCTATTCATTTAAGTTTAATATGAAATCAATAGCGGTTCACGGTTAGTACATGGAATGTATTTATAAAATCTATAACATGATAACGTGCACAAAAATAACATTTTATTGATCATTATACAAATTTGAGTCAGAGTCTGCGAGGGGGAAATAAATTCGAATATATTGTTCATTTTATTAGTTAATGTTCGCGCTAGTCAAGAGGTTCATGCCGAGGAATACAGACTCTGTTATCATCTCGGACTTTACTCCATGGCGAAAGAGGAGGCCGATTTCAGCGCCGACAGGTGGAAACAATTGCAATTTGCGATCCGAATGAAAAACTGAATGCAAAAGGAAACAAACGGCTGTAACGGTAGTTGACGACTATCGAATAATTCGGTAGCCGTGTACTAGAGCCCAAGTGTGCTGAGCCTATCGATTGAGTTAACTACTGTGTTGCACCCTCTCCATTTATTTTAATTATCACGCAATTTGATGTCGGTCGGATGTGAGCGAAATTCGGCTGTGGGGTTTAAGAGGAGGTAGGAATTGTGCGGGGGTTTGAGACGGGCGACGTGTTCGCGATATTAAGAGTTCTGATGCAGCAGATCAGATTTAATTGGTGGGAGGGAGCTGATGTGCCATACATTGATTTTCAGCTGTTGTGATAGTCGGGGCTGGTGCCATCGAAGAATCCACGGCGAGGCGACGTGCAGTGAGGAAGCACCTGCGAGTCGTCACGTTGGGGACCCGGTACCTCTGGAGGATACCGAGCAAAGTATGGAGGGTTGGTGTGAGTGGACGTCAGAGCTGAGCCACAGCTTGTGTGGTGGTGGTGACCAATATGGATATATGTTGACTGGTAAAGGGAAGCTTCAACAGTCCTCAAGTGGAGTTGGGAACTTCCAAGTGAGGGCATCAACACAAAAAGAAATGGGGCTACAACCCTCGAAGTGAGGTACTGATGTAGGCCTCAAGAAGAAAGGGGGTTTTAACCGTGAACCAAGGAAAAGATGCAAAATCTCGAGGTGAAACCTCACGGGACACTCCTCAGTCCGCCTGGCTGATCATTTTTCAAATGGCAATGAACCACTGTGACAGAATTCGCCGTTAGAGTGTTCGTTGAACATATACCAACAGAACAGCTGAGTAAGACGAAAGATTGGTGAAAGTGGCTGGGTCATTGTTTAATTCGAGCGTGAACGTATCACGCATGAAGTAGACGAGTTTCTGACTTCAGGTCGATGTCCAAATCACCACCAAGTACAGTAGGTAGTAAATGGTACTCGTTCTCACGAAGTGTGTTCTTACAGCAATGTATAGACGACGCTGCTGACCTATGTCATGGTTACAATGGTGTCATGAAATAGATGACACTCATTCCAGATATATCAAAAACCAAGACCACCTACAATATATCAGACCATAACCGAACTATCGAAACTGCCCACAATGGCGGCAACTGGAGTGCTAGCATGTGTTTGGTTTTATTTGTATTGTTATCAAATATTTACTGAAATTTGAATATTATTATTCGTAAATGAAATTCATTTATAGTCTTAAAAAGCCCATGGATTCTCTTTCAGTGCCGCAAGAAGCCGTTTTTTCTCAGAGATCTCATTTATTCCAACAATATCAGTGGTGATTAGGTTAATGTTGATTCTCGTGTTACCGGGCGAGTTGGCCGTGCGCGTAGAGGCGCACGGCTGTGAGCTTGCATCCGGGAGATAGTAGGTTCGAATCCCATTATCGGCAGCCCTGAAGAGGGTTTTCCGTGGTTTCCCATTTTCACACTAGGCAAACGCTGGGGCTGTACCTTAATTAAAGCCACGCCCGCTTCCTTCCAACTCCTAGGCCTTTGCTATCCCATCGTCGCCATAAGACCTATCTGTGTCGGTGCGACGTAAAGCCCATAGCAAAAAAAAAAAAATTCTCGTGTTCTTCTCTGAAAGTATTTTCTTTATTTTTAGTTACCTATGCATTATATATGCAGTTCAATGTGTTATGTGCCTGGATGTAAATAAGGGGCAGTGCACAACCCTCAGTGTTCCCGTTTTCAAAATACCTAGTATTAAGGCAAAATGGGTTAAGAACATTCGTAAGGTAAACTTCGAACCAAATGATAGGCCTAATAAAGTTCTGTGCATTAATCAATTTGAAATCAAATTATTTTTCATATTTTGAGTTAGTGAGTTGCATTTCATGACGTTAGACTAGTGATCTTTTCTCGAGGTGACTCGGAATAAACATGCATAACCTTCCCCTCAAACTCTCAGATCGCCCACCGATGTCCGCCATGTTTTTCTGGATTACCGTCTGATTAGTTGGTCTTGATATAGCAGACCATAATGCAGCTATTGATATTGGCTAAAATGGTGCAACGATCGGTTTTTTTCAAATGTAAACATGAGCATGAGTGAGGCATCAGTTTAGTTCTTTCTGTTGGTTTGGTTTGATTAGGAAACATTAGTGTAGTGATGTTTTTATTGAGAGTTAGTTTGATGTATTAGGACGTGTCGATCGTATTGTGTGCATGGACAGATGCACTCACATTCAGACCAAGTGTACGTAATAAATAGTGATGATTTCGTAGTTACAAATCATTTATAAGGGTGCATTAAAACATTCGAGGATAAATTTATCAATGGAGAGTATGTTTTCCGTGTACTTGATGAGCTATTTTTTTCGGATAAGGCCAAAACTCTGTGTTGGTGCCAATTACTATAGCACAATTACTATAGCATACCTTTTGAGATTTTAAAAGTGAGGTTATAAAAAGTGATAAAGCCATTTATTTTATCTGTGAATTAAGATTATATACTCTTTGTTAAATTAGAGGACAACTTATCAACTGATATACTGTCACTTACAGTACAAATTTACGTTGCCAACAATTTGGGTGTTAAAGAGTTTTATACGAAAATGCATATGTTACCAGAAAGGACTTAAAATCAATTCTCCTATTGGTTATCTGAAGTGAAACAGATGTAGTATAGCAATTTGTTGCATCATTATCAGAATCATTGTTATGAGGGAATTGAAATTCGTGACAAGCTTATGTTTCTAATACATTTCTTGAAAGAGGTAAGAGTAGTATAATAAGCGGGTTCGGCGGCCACCGCCACCGCAGGCACCCAGAGGCCACCTCCACCACCACCACAGCCAGAGGCCTCCCAGATGCCTCCTCCACCACCACCACAGCCAGAGGCCTCCCAGAGGTCTCCTCCACCACCCGCGGGAAATTTGAATTTGTAAACAAAGCCACGTGCTTTTTGACAGCTATCATCGACAACAACGCATCGCTAACCTCAGTACTGCCATCTTGACGGGCCTAAACCTCAGTAGTACCAACTTAACCTAACTAGCGCGAGGTAAACAAAGCCACGTGTTTTTTTGACAGCCACGTGCTTTTTGACAGACAACGCATCGCTAACCTCAGTACTGCCATCTTGACGGGCCTAAACCTCAGTAGTATCAACTTAACCTAACTAGCGCGTGGTAAACAAAGCCACGTGCTTTTTGACAGCTGTCATCCGCCATCTTTAAACTACAGAGCACCGTGCTGCCCTCTTTATCGCAGTAGCTGTAAATTCGTCACCTGTCATCCGCAGTGCTGCCATCTTAACGGGCCTAAACCTTAGTGCTACCAACTTAACCTCACTAGCGTGAGATAAACAAATCCACGTGCTTTTCTGACAGCTGTCATCCGCCATCTTTAATCAACAGAACACTATGCTGCCCTCTACATCTTTGAAATGTGGTGGCGGATAATTTGAAAAAATGTTTTTTGATAGCAGCCATCTTTAATCAAGAGAGCACCGTGCTGCACTCTATGTGGTAGCGGCAATTTGAAAACTTCTACGTGCCCCTGTTTGGAAAACAAACCACGTGCTTTCTTGACAGCTACATCCGCCATCTTTAATCAAGGGAGCACCGTACCGCACTCTTTAGTTGAAATGTGGTGGCGGCAATTTGAAAAATTCTACATGCTCTTGTTTGGAAACAATGCTACATGCTTATTTGACAGCTACCGTCCGCCATCTTTAATCCATAGAGCACAGCGCTGCCCTCTTTAGCTACTTACCTTTGAAATGTGGTGGCGGATAATTTGAAAAATGCTTTTTGACAGCAGCCATCTTTGAGCACCGTGCTGCCCTCTTTAGCTAGATACCTTTGAAATGTGGTGGCAGGCAATTCCACATGACAGCAGCCATCTTAAATCAAGAGAGCACCGTGCTGCCCTCTATGTGGTGGCGGCAATTTGAAAAATTCTACATGCTCTTGTTTGGAAACAAATTCACGCGCTTTTTTGACAGCCGACATCCGCCATCTTTAATCAACAGAGCACAGTGCTGCCCTCTTTAGCTAGATACCTTTGAAATGTGGTGGCGGCAAATTCCACGTGATCTTGTTTGGAAACAAAGCCATGTGCTTTTTGACAGCTGTCATCCACCATCTTTAATCAATAGAGCACTGTGCTGCTATCATGCGGGCAATTTCGTCAGTTTTCATCCGCCATCTTTAATCCACAGAGCACCGTGCTGCCCTCTATGTGGTGGCGGCAATTTGAAAAGTTCTGTTAGCTGTCATCCGCCATCTTTAATCAAGAGAGTACCGTGCTGCCATCTTTAGCTAGATATCTTTGAAATGTGGTGGTGGCAATTTGAAAAATTCTATGTGCTCTTGTTTGGAAACAAAGCCACGTGCTTTTGTGACAGCTGTCATCCGCCATCTTTAATCAATAGAGCACTGTGCTGCTATCATGCGGGCAATTTCGTCAGCTGTCATCCGCCATCTTTAATCTACAGAGCATGGTGCTGCCCTCTGCAGTAGCGGGCAATTTGATAATTTCTGTTAGCTGTCATACGCCATCTTTAATCAAGAGAGCACCGTGCTGCCATCTTTAGCTAGATACCTTTGAAATGTGGTGGTGGCAAATTGAAAAATTCCACGTGCTCTTGTTTAGTAAACAAACTCACGCGCTCTTTGTCAGCTGTCATCCGCCATCTTACATCGCAAACCTCAGTGCTACACTCTTCAGTTGAAATATGGTGGCGGATAATTTAAAAAGAAAAATTCTACATCAGCCGTCTCTCGACGCTAATTGCACAAGATGGTGGCTATACATGACTCCTTAAAGGTGCTTATGCAAGATGGCCGCTATACATAGGTTCTTATGAGATGCCCTTGGGATGCTTGTGCAAGATAGCGGTTATACAAGGCTCCTTATGAGACGCCCTAGAGATGCTTGCGCAAGATGGCGGTTGCTCTTATGAGGCGGCTTAAGGGTCCTTGCATAAGATGGCTAGAGACGCCCTAAGGATGCTTGCGCAAGATGGTGGACGCAAGATGGCGGCTATACACGACTCCTTATGAGACGCCTTAAGGGTGCTTGCGCAAGATGGCTGCTGCTCTTATGAAGAAAGCTAGTTTAGAGGCTAACGTGTCGTGCTAGTTCGATTCATTAAATTTGGGGCTTAAATGCATAATGTTAAATATCTCGAAAACGGTGCATCGTAGAGCAAAACGGACAAAATTTTTCTACCCAGTACCTCGGTTCGCAGTATGGGGAACATGATATCATAAGAAAAACATAGTCTAATGATGAGATCAACGGTTCGGTTCTAACTTAGGCCCTTTGGCATTAGCTGTGTTTCAGCTTGTAATGAAGCAAGTCTTCGTAACATGATCAGGTCCAGCTATGGTAGAGAGTATAACGTACCGTGCAGGTTCGATTAATTACATTTGGGGCTTAAATGCAAAATGTTAAATATCTCGAAAACGGACAAAATTTTTCTACCTGATACCTAGGTTTGCAGTATCAGGAACATGATAGTATAAGAAAAACATAGTCTAATGATGAGATCGACGGTTCGATTTCTACTTAGGCCCTTTGGCATTGGCAGCTATCTATTTCTACAAGATGGCGGCTATACATAGCTTCTTATGAGACAGCTTAAGAGCGCTTGCACAAGATGACTGCTGCTCTTATGAGACGCCCTAGGGGTGCTTGCGGGAGGTAGCAGCGACAAGACGATGACTATACACAGCTGCTTATGATACGGCCTAGAGGTGCTTACACAAGATGGTGGCTGCTCTGATGAAGAAAGCTAGCTTTGCATCGTGCAGGTATTTTTACAGCACTAAACCTCATACCTTTGAAATGTGGTGGCGGGTAATTTAAAAAATTCGACGTGCTTTTTCATAAGCTGTTAAGGCCTCCTCTTATGTCAAGGCATAGCTCTATCGAACAAGTTTAAACCTGCATCGGAATAGCTAGAGTAAGCACGTGCTGCAGTGATGACGTCATTAAGCATATTTAGACTTGCAAATCACAGAAGAAACGTAACAAGGCTGGAATCGAAAACTGCACTCTATGCCGTTAACTTTATCATGTGTTCGGAACATTGATTGAAGTGTTTAGAACACTAAATAAGTAGAACCGAACACTGTACTCGATACAACATGTGTTTAGAACATGTCAGGGAATACCTTTGTTCTAAGAAGATTAGTTTACCGCACATTCCTTGTAGGGCTAATGGGCAAAAGGGCTAAAGAGCTAAAGGGCTAATGGGCTAAAGGGCTAAAGGAGCAACAACCTCATCGATCGCTATCAGCAAGAACGCTTGTACTTTGTTAAGTGTAGAAAATCAATCTTTATTTGTAAATTGTTTCATGTTCAGAACAAGGAATGGAACCTAGGGGTTACGTCTTACGTAATAAAATCCCCGAGGTGCGATGAGTTACTGCAGAGGGCAGCACCGTGCTCTGTAGATTAAAGATGGCGGATGACAGCTGTCAAAAAAGCACGTGGCTTTGTTTCCAAACAAGAGCACATAGAATTTTTCAATTGCCACCACCACATTTCAAAGGTATCTAGCTAAAGATGGCAGCACGGTACTCTCTTGATTAAAGATGGCGGATGACAGCTAACAGAACTTTTCAAATTGCCGCCACCACATAGAGGGCAGCACGGTGCTCTGTGGATGAAAGATGGCGGATGAAAACTGACGAAATTGCCCGCATGATAGCAGCACTGCGCTCTATTGATTAAAGATGGTGGATGACAGCTGTCAAAAAGCACATGGCTTTGTTTCCAAACAAGATCACGTGGAATTTGCCGCCACCACATTTCAAAGGTATCTAGCTAAAGAGGACAGCACTGTGCTCTGTTGATTAAAGATGGCGGATGACGGCTGTCAAAAAAGCGCGTGAATTTGTTTCCAAACAAGAGCATGTAGAATTTTTCAAATTGCCGCCACCACATAGAGGGCAGCACGGTGCTCTCTTGATTTAAGATGGCTGCTGTCATGTGGAATTGCCTGCCACCACATTTCAAAGGTATCTAGCTAAAGAGGGCAGCACGGTGCTCAAAGATGGCTGCTGTCAAAAAGCATTTTTCAAATTATCCGCCACCACATTTCAAAGGTAAGTAGCTAAAGAGGGCAGCGCTGTGCTCTATGGATTAAAGATGGCGGACGGTAGCTGTCAAATAAGCATGTAGCATTGTTTCCAAACAAGAGCATGTAGAATGTTTCAAATTGCCGCCACCACATTTCAACTAAAGAGTGCGGTACGGTGCTCCCTTGATTAAAGATGGCGGATGTAGCTGTCAAGAAAGCACGTGGTTTGTTTTCCAAACAGGGGCACGTAGAAGTTTTCAAATTGCCGCTACCACATAGAGTGCAGCACGGTGCTCTCTTGGTTAAAGATGGCTGCTATCAAAAACCATTTTTCAAATTATCCGCCACCACATTTCAAAGATATAGAGGGCAGCATGGTGTTCTGTTGATTAAAGATGGCGGATGACAGCTGTCAGAAAAGCACGTGGATTTGTTTATCTCACGCTAGTGAGGTTAAGTTGGTAGCACTAAGGTTTAGGCCCGTTAAGATGGCAGCACTGCGGATGACAGGTGACGAATTTACAGCTACTGCGATAAAGAGGGCAGCACGGTGCTCTGTAGTTTAAAGATGGCGGATGACAGCTGTCAAAAAGCACGTGGCTTTGTTTACCACGCGCTAGTTAGGTTAAGTTGGTACTACTGATGTTTAGGCCCGTCAAGATGGCAGTACTGAGGTTAGCGATGCGTTGTTGTCTGTCAAAAAGCACGTGGCTGTCAAAAAAACACGTGGCTTTGTTTACCTCGCGCTAGTTAGGTTAAGTTGGTACTACTGAGGTTTAGGCCCGTCAAGATGGCAGTACTGAGGTTAGCGATGCGTTGTTGTCGATGATAGCTGTCAAAAAGCACGTGGCTTTGTTTACAAATTCAAATTTCCCGCGGGTGGTGGAGGAGACCTCTGGGAGACCTCTGGCTGTGGTGGTGGTGGAGGTGGCCTCTGGGAGCCTGCGGTGGCGATGGCCGCCGAACCCGCTTATTATACTACTGGTAAGCTATTGCATTTAAAGGCGTATGATAATAGAAAGGTCATTCAAATAAATGTATTTCTTAAACAAGTACTGATTTATAGGAAGGGCGTGAAGGACTGGAACAGTTTACCAGGGGTAGTGTTTGATCCTTTTCCAAAATCTGTACAGATATTCAAGAAGAGAATAAACAACAACAGAGAAAATAAATGAAATGTTAGAGGGCATTCGACCAGTGCAGGATATTGTAAATGAAAAAAATGTGTGTGATTAAATTAATTCCATCCCCTGGTCTATGGAGTTTGGACAGCCCAAGTAGGGGACTGCCTGTAGGGGTGAAGTACAGTGGGGACTTCGAGGGCCCTGGGACCGCTACGGTAGCTGTGAAGGCCCTTCAGGAACTCTGAAAAGTGGTGGCAAAAGGGGGCTCTGGTTAAGACGCAGCAGGTCGTTATGCTACTTAGGTTCCAGAATGGGTAAAATATAAATAGCCTATATAAATAAATTCAATGTTAATTTTAATCTTATACCAGTTGTATATTATTATTGGAAGTAATTTCACATACTGTATATGAGTTGACTATGTTTGTAAGATATTATAAGTAGAATTTTGTAAACAATATAAATTTATTAACCCTCTTAGTGCCAGGCCCGGATGCTCACAGTATGCCAAGAGTGCCAGACAGATTTAGAGAATTTTGCAGGTTCTCACTCTCTGGACTAAATAGTTCACAAATGTTATAACTATGACTTGAAATTTTTATTGAATGTAAACAAGAATACACTCTTACTGCTGAACTAAATTAAGACACTAAAATGCCCTTGGGTATTTTGAAAAAAAAATATTTTCCAAACAATTTTCAAACACCAAAATTTAATAATCAGAAACCAACAGAAAAAAAAAAAACAGAAAATTTAACTCAACGATATATATTGATGACTTCTTTGCAATGTTTTATTTCAGATGAATAAACATATAAAGTTTCACATTTTTATCTTGAGTATTTTAAGAGTTATGTACAGTGGTATCGTAATATACAATTGGCATGGCCAGCACTGAGATCGAACCTGGCACATGGGTTGTAGTAAAGGTGACCAGATGGTGATAGATTATCATTGTTCACAAGATGAAGGAATCTCAAGATCAACTGGAATCTGTTTCTTGAGAACATATTTCCAAACCATGGAATATAACGGGAGTTCTTGACCCAATAAGAAAATATGCTCGGCCTTGTAGTTATGCCCATTTCCAACAAAACAGCAATGAAAGCCTTCATTTCAATCAATGCAACCGGGCGCCACTGCTGTGCTCTGGTATGTGGTGACAAGACATGATTTCTCATATATGTTTGTCTCTGTAGTTATGAGGTTCCATAACTGAGCCGTAAAAAATAAAATGAAAATACGCTATAGGTTTGCGTCTGACGAAGGGGCGTGTCTCGGGCCATGAGTATCAAAATAATCACGTGAGGGTTGGTGTTTTGCATCTTAACCTAATTGAATTTCACGGAAAACATGAAATTTTTGCTGTTGGGTATTGTTACAGCCGTCATCATCAGTACTGTCACTCAGACGGTCATTACCACTTTCAATGTTTACAATTGGACAATGAGCACGTGGTTGAGTGTTTACAGAAAACTCGCCGTTATCACTCCAAATAACACTTTCACTTTCCCCTTCCTCACTTGTTGGAGGAGTGAATTCCTCATCTGAGTCTTCATCATCCCCTTCTTTACTAAAAATTATTAAGATATACAGCCAGTTCGTCATCGTTAACAAAATAACTTCTCCCGCTAGTCGCCATTTTACTCACGCGGCATGGAGATCATACGTCGTAGATGAACACGGACTTTAGAAATTCAATGCATGATAACGAATTAATTTACGCACTATCTAGCGACGTAGTTAAAATCTAATGACAATTCTCTATGGACTGGACACGTAAACTGTTTCAATCTGACGGCCCAAGTTGTACAAACTCGTATAGAATTGCGCGCTATCCAAACAACGATATATCGTGGTTGGCACTTTACGCGTATGTACGAAACAACGATATATCGTTGTCTGGCTCTCTACGGGTTAAGGATGATGTGTGTGTTTAATAGAACAAATTATTAGCGTAAATTGTATAATATTGTATTCTGGGAAAATTTTCTTCGTCTCTTGTTAATTTAAAATTTAGTGCTTGACAATAATGTATTTTAGTGTACCATTTGCCACCGAGGTAGACACCTCATTTAAAGAGATTTTGATTTGATTTTGAGAAGAATTACGGCTTGGAATAATTTATAAAGGGTGCCCCCCCCCTACTATATCAATTCCAATTCTATAAATTTCGAACTGCTTTGAAATCATTTTAGAAAATACTAGGTAAACACTTGGGTACGTAATCTGCCACTTGGACGACAGATCACTAGTGATTGATTAATTGATTAATTGATTGATTGATTGAATTGAAACTGCCACTCTTTGAAATGTATCAGATATTCCCGCATGACTTTTATTTTAGCATGCAATCCTATGTTACCTATATCTTGGACCATACTTGTTCATAGAAGAGACATATTTGAATTTTCCATTTATGGATTATATAAATACAGGCTATTTCTTGATAGTATTGGTCTATTACCAAAAGTGAAATATTCTGTTCGTTATTATTGACAACTTAGCAATTCAATACGATAATCAGAAGGTTATGTTTATGTATCACAGGCTTGTTTACATTCAACCGATGCGTCGGCCATGCTGATTTCGTGTTAAGGTCTGATAATATTGTAGATGGTCTTGCCAAAACATTTTCCTGATTTCCTGATCCCAGATAAAAGTAACATATGACAGAAAAATCGAAGTGTACAAACAAAATTAATTGAAATGTCGTATGGCTTTTAGTGCCGGGATATTGCAGAACGGTAGGCGACCTGCGCGTCATGATGAGGACAACACATACACCCAGCCCCCGTGCCATTGGAATTAACCAATTAAGGTTAAAATCCCCGACCCGGCCGGGAATCGAACCCGGGACCCTGTGAACCGAAGGCCAGTACGCTGACCATTCAGCCAACGAGTCGGACTCAAAATTAATGAATATACTTTTACTGTAATTCTGTGCTTGATACCAATCATCTTTAAAATCTACAAAAGCTTGCACGAATCTTCATTATTAAAAGACTTTTCAAGAAGTATGTGAGGACTGTTGTCGAAAGGAATAGAATAAAATTCTCAGTTAACGATGTTTAATAAGGAAAAGCAGGGGTCTCCATACTTCAAAAAATGTAAAATTAAGCAATTTCCGCAACCGTGCCAAATTTGTAGGACTAAAGGGCTCGGAAGGCTTCAAACTGTGTGTCTTGGATAGCGCTATCAAACTAAAAAAACTAATTTCGAAAATCACCTCCGACCTAAATGCAGTTCCACAAAAACAGCCTAAAATAACTTGTTTCTTTACTCGTTTTTCTTTTTTATTCAAATCCTAGCCAAATTAACTTATTTACATAATTCTTTCTGTAATGTGTTCTTTTGGACAATGCCCTCAGGCGTTTTTTGATTTTTGAAAAATGTCCACACGGAATGTAGCTTTAGCTAGAGACTGCATTGACTCACATGAGCACTCGCAGTGGTGCTAAAGTGAAACAATGCATTGACTCACATTAGCGCTCGTAGTGGTGCTTAAGTGAAACTCTGCATTGACTCACATGAGCACTCGCAGTGGTGCTTAAGTGGAACAATGCATTGACTCACATTAGCGCTCGTAGTGGTGCTTAAGTGAAACAATGCATTGACTAACATTAGCGCCCCTAGTGGTGTTTAAGTGAAACAATGCATTGACTCACATTAGCGCTCGTAGTGGTGCTTAAGTGAAACAATGCATTGACTCACATTAGCGCTCGTAGTGGTGCTTAAGTGAAACAATGCATTGACTCACATTAGCGCTCGTAGTGGTAGAACTCTAATCGACCGGATAACGATTATTTAAGAAGGGGAGTATAATGTTTAGGAATAAATACAGAACATATTCTCATACTTTATTATATTTTATTTACCTAAAATTCGTAGCTCATATCCCTAGAATGCTTTCAATATTGAGTTTGAATTAGTGGGCGGGCAGGAGAGGCTGGAAACTACTTCCGACGCTCAACGTGCGGTAGTCTGAGATGATCCTCTCCAAGGCATACTCTGTGTGTGAAGTCGAGGAACTATGTTCCTAACGCAATCAAAACAGTGTGTCCCTCTTGTGTCCAGAACATCCCTCAATTAACAGCTCGTCCAATTACAGTCGTCCCTCTGGGAGTGGAGTCCACCTCAAGTTAGTAGGAAGTTACATTCCCTGAGACAGACTGGACACTAACAAGAGCAGTGTTTTCAAAGCAGGTTTAATTACAGCAGAACGGCCCGTAAACACGCGGTCAAGTTCGTGGTTGATCTGGAGATGATTTAAGCCGGGTGAGCACATTTGAAATATGGTAGGTTATAATAAAGTTTCTATTATTTCCGTTTAAGGAGCGGACAAGATGGTAATTACTGATTTATTAACTGAAGACCTCCGTAGAATATGGGTATAACCAACAAATCAATAATCTTCAGGAGAGAGGAAAGGTATATTTCGGGGTTCAATTCATGGTATATACTACTTGAACTAATTGGATATGCAAGTGTACAAATAATTCTTTTACTGTTACAACATAAGGTTTGAACATAATGTATGAATTGGAAGTGACACGATGGTAAAAACACAACACAGTTCTAGCGCTTTAGCAAGCCACTCAATGTTGAGAACATCCTAGGGATATGAGCTACGAATTTTAGGTAAATAGAATAAAGCACGAGAAGACATTCTTTATTTATTTACAATCCTTTTCTTAACTATCGTTATCCGGGTCGATTAGATTAGCAGTTTGCCCTTTTCTACCACTACGAGCGCTACTGTGAGTAAATGCATTGTTCGTAGCGCATTGTTTCACCAAGACCGACTCCAGTTTCACCGTTGCCTACGAGATATACAAGGCCGGGAAGTGTGCGATAGTTCTGAGCAGAAAAAATGTCCCCAACCAGGTTCACAGTACTGCCACCAGATGTCTCGACATCGTGCTATAGTTTTCATGTGCTGCAGTGTATTAGCCGTTGCCTTGAAATGCACTCATGGAAACGTGCGACATCCTAGTTCACCATTCAGCCGTAAGGATCGCGTTCTTACCCCCTTCTATTCGCATGGCCGTATATGTCAATATGTAAATTATATCATAAATAAAAAGAATTGAATGTTTTTGCGATTATTGGCAGTGCTTCATTGGCTTCGATATGTGATTGAAGTTTCAAAACTTTCCTTTTGAGAGCTTCTTATCAAGTTTCAAAACTTTCTGTCTTCTACTTGAGTGGCTTGAAGCAACGTTTTCTAATAGAGGTCTCACAAATTTTTATGGTAGAGAAAGAGGTAGTATCTCGTCTTTACACTTCCTACGCTTAATTTCACTGTTGAACATGCCCTTCGAAAAAAAATCACCTTTTAGTAACTCTCTTCGGGGCAAGTACTGCGTAGCCGAGGTGACAAATTCCGTCGTTCACTGCAGAAGTGCCACAGACGATGATTTTCGGTATCTGAGGGCTATTTCTAGCCGAGTGCAGCCCTTGTAAGGCAGACCCTCCGATGAGGGTGGGTGGAATCTGCCATTTGTAGGTAACTGCGTGTTGTTGTGGTGGAGGATAGTGTTATGTATGAGCTGCAGGGATGTTCGGGACAGCACAAACACCCAGCCCCCGGGCCAGTGGAATTAACCAATGGAGGTTAAAATCCCCGACCCGGCCGGAAATCGAACCCGGGACCCTCTGAACCGAAAGCCAGTACGCTGACCATTCAGCCAACGAGTCGGACATGACACAATGCTGGAATTTGAGTAGCTGGAGAAGAGATATGTTCTAAACAGCATTTACAGTCTGTTTGTTCTTTTGCCACACGAACCATAATGACACTTTTCCGTTTGGCGTCTTAGGTAGCTGAAGAAGAGCTCGATTTCATAGCTTGTTAGGTTCCTCGTCAATGCATTATGCAAATGTGTACTTATGAGGTATTTTACGCAGGCCACAGTGGATTGGGTAGTCAAGATCTATGCCTAATACATTTCTCCCATGAATCTTTTTGACTTTCTCTGAATGCATTTTAATTTTCTTAATATATGACAGGAAATCATTCATTAACCAACTGAGGCGTTCATCTTTAGTACTAAAAGATGCTCGTTTGTTCTCATTCCTGAAATATAGTTATCCCATGTGAGGTGTTGCAGACGTCATGCGCATCGAACAATTTCATAAAATGCTCTACAAAACAGATCGTTTATTTTAAACTGTTTTTAATGCTATCGAGACCAACCACCTTCATACTTTTCAAACCAGAGACTGTTTCAGGGGAAAATACAATATTTTTGGCTCTTGCTACATTCATTTTCTAAAATTTGTTGGGCGAATTATTTTTCTGGTTGGATTCCTAATTTAAGGAGTTCGAAGAGGCCTCTCAAATGATCGCCGGTCACGGTAGCATTGTTTATTAAAAAAAGTCCAGTGATAAATTTTGGGATTGCCCGATTCTTATGACGTAACTCAGATCTAAACTTAGGAACAGAGGCCTAATTTCATCAGCTTGAAGTCGTATCTCATGCGTAATACTTCCTCTGTATAATGCTTCGAACATTGGACAATCACTGGAAACTTGTGAAACGAAATTCCACTACCTTTAATTTCTCGTGAATAAACCATGATTGGAACTGCGAATGCTTAACATCAGACGAATACATAATACATTCACAAGCAACTCAGTTAATAAACAGGTTTACAGGCGCGAACCTGGTAGACAGGGGGCAAGAAAGCGATCCTAGCGGTCCGGCATTGAACTTCAGTGTGACCACTTCGATAGCGTTTTACGGGCTCTATTTCCAGGCCTTGTATTATAACGTAGGCAACGGTATTAACATACGGAGAAAAGTGTATTTAATACGTTTACGTATAGATTTCACTTATTGTTAGTGTTCAAATGAACTCCAAGTAAATTTCATATACACTATAAAATATGGTATATTGTACTTTAAGTCCAATTCGTCAAAGAAAGGAGAACATTGGAGTTTTCAATCATTTCCAGCCGATCCAGTTTTAAAGGAGAAGTGGATAATTACTACATCCAGAAAGGGGAGAGGGGGAGGGAATTAGGTTTGCTTTGGTCGTCTGGGACGTCATCGAGAGTCTGTAATTTACATTATAAATATTGAGACTTCAGTTTATGGGCTACAGATTCATTAGATTACTTCACTGCCTCCGACTTAAGAACTATGTTGGATTTTCGAATGAAAAAACCTAGAATAACATCCTTAATTAAAGATACCCCTGTTGGTGGGGACGGTAGATAACACCCATGGTATACCCAGCTTATCGTGAGAGGCGACTAAAAGGGGCCCAGGGGCTCTGAACTTTGAAGCGTGGGTTAGCAACCATGGGGCCCTTAGCTGAGTCCTTCCATTGCTGCCACTTACTTGTGCTAGGCTCCTCACTTTCATCTATCCTTTCCGACTTCTTTTGGTCAACTTTTGTTTTTTTCCGACTCCGACGGTATTAGGTTCCCCAGGCCTAGGGAGTCTTCCATTTTCACGCCCTTCGTGGCCCTTATCTTCCTTTGGCCGATATCTTCATTTTTCGAAGTGTCGGATCCCTTCACTTTTCCCCCTCAGATTAGTGTTATAAACAGAGGATGGTTGCCTAGTTGTACTTCATCTTAAAACAATAATCACCACCAGCACCTCATTAAAGAAAACCTTCATTACGAAGCCTGAATTTGACATCCGTGGAGGAAACGTTAGGATCCCTTATCATAGATGAAATGGCTTTCAAGCCCACAGTACACGATAATCGTAATCATGATCAACAACAGTTCTGGAAATACTTGATGAGACGCTCGAAGGTAAGCTAACTAATCAATTCGCGATTATGTACTATTTTTAATAGGTCTAAAGTATCTGAAAGTTTTATGTTATCTTAGACGCTATTGATATTAAGAATGTCACTATGTCTTTTCAGAAAAACCTGTCACTCTGGAGTTGTCTTCCTTGGCCATGATATGTGGTTATCATGTTCGAGTTGCGGAAGGAAATTCCAATTGTGGATCATGCTTGGGACATATATCCTCCGCCACTACTGACAGTCCACTGATGTGCCTCATTAGGATGAAAGATCGTGGAGCATTACGCTATCCCTCAAGAAAATTTGTTTAATATCTTCAAAATTATGTTGAATTTTACGGGTCTCTCATTACGTTATCTGGGAAATACGAATTTAGTTTAAAAACTTAACGTTTTCGTTGTTTAAAATTTCATTTAGGCATTCAAATGTGACGAGTGTGATCAGAGAGTACTGACTGCAACTCTCATTACAAAACTTGTAAAACCAATCCTCGACAATGAAACTCATACAATTACAGATGCTCATGACTTGAAAAAGTACTTCAAGACGAAGCCTTTAAGTTGGAAGATCTTAAAAATGTGAATCATACGAGCAGTGATGTAGTACTTTTATTATTTATCGCACTTGACTTTGCCTAAAATAATTCCAAATACAAATTAAATGTGCTTTGTTTTACATCCAGTCACTCGAAATCACATTTAGGTGGTCCTAACTTCATTATTTGTAGTGTTTACGTCTTTAAAAACCAACATGTACTATTAATTGAATGTATTTCGCGCGAGCAGCATAGCACAATGTCGAGACAATCAATCAATCAATCAATCAATCAATCAATCAATCAATCAATCAATCAATCAATCAATCAATCAATACTGATCTGCATTTAGGGCAGTCGCCCAGGTGGCAGATTCCCTATCTGTTGCTTTCCAACCCTTTTCCGAAATGATTTCAAAGAAATTGGAAATTTATTGAACATCTCCCTTGGTAAGTTATTCCAATCCCTAACTCCCCTTCCTATAAATGAATATTTGCCCCAGTTTGTCCTCTTGAATTCCAACTTTATCTTCATATCGTGATCTTTCCTACTTTTATAAACGCCATTCAAACCTATTCGTCTACTAATGTCATTCCACGCCATCTCTCCGCTGACAGCTCGGAACATACCACTTAGTCGAGCAGCTCTTCTTCTTTCTCTCAATTCTTTCCAACCCAAACTTTGCAACATTTTTGTAACGCTACTCTTTTGTCGGAAATCATCCAGAACAAATCGAGCTGCTTTTATTTGGATTTTTTCCAGTTCTTGAATCAGGTAATCCTGGTGAGGGTCCCATACACTGGAACCATACTCTAGTTGGGGTCTTACCAGAGACTTATATGCCCTCTCCTTTACATCCTTACTACAACCCCTAAACACCCTCATAACCATGTGTAGAGATCGGTACCCTTTATTTACAATCCCATTTATGTGATTACCCCAGTGAAGATCTTTCCTTATATTAACACCTAGATACTTACAATGATCCCCAAAAGGAACTTTCACCCCATCAACGCAGTAATTAAAACTGAGAGGACTTTTCCTATTTGTGAAACTCACAACCTGACTTTTAGCCCCGTTTATCAACATACCATTGCCTGCTGTCCATCTCACAACATTTTCGAGGTCACGTTGCAGTTGCTCACAATCTTGTAACTTATTTATCACTCTATAGAGAATAACATCATCCGCAAAAAGCCTTACCTCCGATTCCACTCCTTTACTCATATCATTTATATATATATATAAGAAAACATAAAGGTCCGATAACACTGCCCTGAGGAACTCCCCTCTCAACTATTACAGGGTCAGACAAAGCTTCACCTACTCTAACTCTCTGAGATCTATTTTCTAGAAATATAGCAACCCATTCAGTCACTCTTTTGTCTAGTCCAATTGCACTCATTTTTGCCAGTAGTCTCCCATGATCCACCCTATCAAATGCTTTAGACATGTTAATCGCGATACAGTCCATTTGACCTCCAGAATCCAAGATATCTGCTATATCTTGCTGGAATCCTACAAGTTGAGCTTCAGTGGAATAACCTTTCCTAAAACCGAATTGCCTTCTATCGAACCAGTTATTAATTTCACAAACATGTCTAATATAATCAGAAAGAATGCCTTCCCAAAGCTTACATACAATGCATGTCAAACTTACTGGCCTGTAATTTTCAGCTTTATGTCTATCACCCTTTCCTTTATACACAGGGGCTACTATAGCAACTCTCCATTCATCTGGTATAGCTCCTTTGACCAAACAATAATCAAATAAGTTCTTCAGATATGGTACTACATTCCAACCCATTGTCTTTAGTATATCCCCAGAAATCTGATCAATTCCAGCCGCTTTTCTAGTTTTCAACTTTTGTATCTTATTGTAAATGTCATTGTTATCATATGTAAATTTTATTACTTCTTTGGCCTTAGTCTCTTCCTCTATCTCGACATTATCCTTGTAACCAACAATCTTTACATACTGCTGACTGAATACTTCTGCCTTTTGAAGATCCTCACAAACACACTCCCCTTGTTCATTAATTATTCCTGGAATGTCCTTCTTGGAACCTGTTTCTGCCTTAAAATACCTATACATACCCTTCCATTTTTCACTAAAATTTGCTTGCCATCATGTTATCCTTAGCTGCCTTCTTTGCTAGATTCAATTTTCTAGTAAGTTCCTTCAATTTCTCCTTACTTCCACAGCCATTTCTAACTCTATTTCTTTCCAGTCTGCACCTCCTTCTTAGTCTCATTATTTCTCTATTATAATAAGGTGGGTCTTTACCATTCCTTACCACCCTTAAAGGTACAAACCTGTTTTTGCATTCCTTAACAATTTCTTTAAACCCATCCCAGAGTCTGTTTACATTTTTATTTACCGTTTTCCACCGATCATAGTTACTTTTTAGAAACTGCCTCATACCTGCTTTATCAGCCATATGGTACTGCCAAACAGTCCTACTTTTAAGACCTTCCTTTCTATCGCATTTATTTTTAACTACCACAAAAACAGCTTCATGATCACTAATACCATCTATTACTTCAGTTTCCCTATAGAGCTCATCTGGTTTTATCAGCACCACATCCAGGATATTTTTCCCTCTGGTTGGTTCCATCACTTTCTGAATCAGCTGTCCTTCCCATATTAACTTATTTGCCATTTGTTGGTCGTGTTTCCTGTCGTTCGCATTTCCTTCCCAATTTACATCTGGCAAATTCAGATCTCCCGCTACAATCACATTTCTTTCCATGTCGTTTCCCACATAGCTGACTATCCTATCAAATAATTCCGAATCCGCATCAGTGCTAGCCTTTCCCGATCTGTACACTCCAAATATATCAAGTTGCCTATTATCTTTAGAAATGAGCCTTACACCTAGAATTTCATGTGTCTCATCTTTAACTTTTTCGTAGCTTACAAATTCTTCTTTCACCAGAATGAAAACTCCCCCTCCCACCTTTCCTATCCTATCTCTACGATACACACTCCAGTGCCGTGAGAAAATTTCTGCATCCATTATATCATTTCTCAGCCATGATTCAACTCCTATTACAATATCTGGTAAATATATATCTATTAAATTACTTAATTCTATTCCTTTCTTTACAATACTTCTACAGTTCAGCACTAACAATTTTATGTCATCCCTACTTGATTTCCAGTTCCCTGTTCCCTTATCACCGCTCCCTAGGCCATCCCGTTTCCCTGAATGTACCTCCCTATTACCCTTCCAAACAAATTTCCTAACTTATACGTACCACTGCGGTTTAAATGAAGGCCATCCGAGCGCAGATCCCTATCTCCTACCCACCCATTAGGATCTAGAAATTTCACTCCCAGTTTCCCACATACCCACTCCATAGTCTCATTTAAATCCCCAATCACCCTCCAGTCAGTATCCCTCCTACACAGTATTCCACTAATAACAATCTCCGCTTTCTTAAACTTCACTCGTGCTGCATTTACCAGATCCCACACATCTCCAACTATGTTGGTACTTATATCAGCTTGCCTTACGTTGTTGGTACCAACGTGAAACACTACCACCTTCTCCTTCCTCTCCTCCCTCTCTTCTACTTTCTTCAACATCTGCCTCAACCTAATTCCTGGATAACATTCTACCCTGGTTCCCTTTCCTCCACACACTTTCCCCACGTGTCTAACGATGGAATCCCCCATGACCAGAGCCTCAACTCTACCCACCTCATTTGATCCCCTCCCCTCCTGGTCAGCCGTATCTTTCCTGATAGCTGCAGAAGCTACTTCCTCCTCCCTTTTCTCCTTCCCATGACCCTGTTCCACCTGTCTTTTCCCATCCTCTACTCTACATTTCCCTTTCCTACCTTTTCCCTTCCTCCTCCTTCCATGCATCTCAGCAACAGTTCCCTGTCCCTCATCTTCCCTCTGTTGTTCTACCTGGAGTGACTCGTACCGATTTCGCACAGACACCTGTCCTGAATTCTGATCCTGAAAAGAGCCCTTGGCCTGCAATCTCCTTCCCCTTAGAACATTAGACCACCTGTCTTCTACAACTCCTCCCTTTCCTTCCCCTCCCTCTTGTACACCTACTGTAACCTGTACATTGTTTGAGGGAGTCCTATCTTCCTTCCTCTCTTCTGTGAGAATCCTAATTATCTCCCTCAAACTTTCCAACTCCTCCCTCACACCCCTCAATGCCTCACCACACCCACAATAAGTACACTCGCGCTCCTTAGCCATTCTTTAGGGGGGGGGGGAATTATAAATTAAAAAAATAAAGTAACTTATTTGCAAAAAAATAAATGAACGGAGGGATATATTGTCTGGGATAGTACATAACAATAAGGTAATTAATATACGACTACACTACAATACTACTTCGTCGTGCTCTATTTTTTTTAATCCTACAACCCCTAACAGGATAAAAACTGCTGTTAATTACTGAATATCGAAAGTAATACACAAGAACTACACAATTCCAAACTGCAATTAAGCCTATCCTAATTTCAACAATATTTTAGTAAGAGTTTCTACGGATACCTCTACTACACCAGTACTACACAAATATTTTACAATAATAAAATAAGCACACTAAATTCTAATAGGATATTACTCATATACTACTGTACAGTACACTACAGTAATTTTTTAAACTACTTTCAGACGTATCCTAATTACGATACCGGTACCGTACCGTATGTCACTACTAAGCCCAACAGAAATGAAATTTGCAAGAACTATTGTACTCAAAGATTACCAACGAAGCTAAATGCTTAGACAAATTATTATTAGTATTAGGGTCTAATAGATACACACGAAAGATAACACACGAATATAGCAGGCAAGATACGGCACTATCTAAATGTACCGTACTGTATCTATACTACAATGTATCTACACTACACTATACTGCGTTTGGTTAAATGCTTAAGTATCAAAAGGATTGCCGTACACGAAGAAAAACACGAATATAACTGGCAAGATACTATCTAATATATTATACCTTATCTTCACTACAATTCTACTGAAATGTGGTTATGTGATTATTACAGCTGGTGGATTACTATTATTTTCCCTACTCCACGGGACGGAGAAAAAAAAAGTGTCCTTAATTAGGCCTACTGAAAAATACGAGGTTGTCTACAATAATTTCTCGAACATTTCTGTCAAAACTACTACTACTATTACTCCAGGGACTTGAACTGCAATTACTGGGATATATGAACTTTATTATTATTAGCTAACCGCTCATAAATACTGAAAGATCGAGGGAGCGAAATATAAATTACGGATACTAACTACCTACTCAGAAGTACAAATGAATGGAATACAAGGTCAGCTGATTTTTATTTATATTTACTTGACTACACTACACTCTTTGTTCACGACTGTAGCCAACAATGCAATATTTGAATATGAGGAGCGACAATAATCAGTAACAATACGACTGTTAACTATTACCGTGTAATCTCTTTAACTTCTTTTTAAATGGAAGTTTACAGGCGTATCGTGTTTTTTAATGTAGTAAATTATTACCTTCGCGATAGTTTGAACGTATATCTATACGAAATACCGGAGAAGTTGCTGCAGAAGTTACGGTACCTACTATTCCTTATGATAATCTGCCTTTGTAAGTACAACCAACGAACCTACAGATACCGGTATTTACAAATATTTTTAAAGTTAATATTGTTACCTAAAGTATTACCTAAACCTAAATTCGAAACAAGGTGCACCTAGCTAGCCTACTTAACCTAGAAAACGTAATTTACTGAAGACCAACTGAATTACTTGTTACGAAATTTAAATAATTATTACTACTCCCAATTTATACCAACAAGCACTAAACACCACTATATAAACAGCACTAAATGAATCAGATATACACAAAATTAAGCTATTTCAATAGGTTTTCACTACTTTATCACTACAATAATGCAAGAGCTCTCTCAACAGCCAACCGTTCTCAAGCGCATCCAACAATCCCACGACCTCTAGCGGATGCTCGTAAAACTAGCGACCCGCATTTCTATCGGTCCAGTTCCCGGCCTTGTATATCTCGTAGGCAACGGTTTCACTTAAGCACCCGTCCGACTCGTTGGCTGAATGGTCAGCGTACTGGCCTTTGGTTCAGAGGGTCCCGGGTTCGATTGCCGGCCGTGTCGGGGATTTTAACCTTAATCGGTTAATTCCAATGGCTCGGGGGTTGGGTGTGTGTGGCGTATTCAACAATAGAAATCATCCTCATCTTCACAGGTCGCCTAATAGGCCGTCTACTAGAAACAGACCTGCACCAGGCCTCTCCGGAGGCCGTACGCCATTATTATTCTACTTAAGCACCGCTACGAGCGCTAATGTGAGTCAATGCAGAGTTTCACTTAAGCCTTTAGAACTACATTCGATGTGGACATTTTTCAAAAATTAAAAAAAACAACGCCTGAGGGTCGAAACAGACTTTCAACGTATTAGGTCGTGTTACGTACATGTAGTACGTGTTGAAGAGATGTTAAGTACAGAAGAAAAATGGCCAGCCGGCGAAAGTCTGTTTCGATTACAATGCGATCGTGAAAATTCAATATTCAACGCATGAGGGTATTGAACCAAGGAACACATTACAGAAAGAATTATGTAAATAAGTTAATTTGGCTAGAATTTGAATAAAAAAGAAAACGAGAAAAGAAACAAGGCTGTTTTAACGCAACTGCATTTAGATCGAAAGTGATTTTAATTTTCGGAATCGCTGTGATTAGTCGTGTTATATCCAAGTCCAACCCCGCATCGGCATGGGGATGAGAAGTGGTGAAAAGAAAGTGTCCAAACTGACCGATATTAATGTTGAATTTGATCCCCAGTTTTCGAATTCGCTAGGCTTATTGGTGACTGTCCCTATGACATTTCGAGTCGTGTACATCACACATACAGTTATCACTAGAGCTAGGAATTTTGGTTTAAATGGTGCAAAAATGTGCTTTCATTCAGTCGGAAAAGGTGCAAAAAGGTGCAAATTTTAAATGTAAATATTCATACAAACATCACCAAAACCAAATTGTCATTATATGAAAGGGCAGAAAATTCACTTATTTTATCATGTATTAAAAATATGTCTAAGACAAGTCCCATAACACAATGTTATGAAAATCACACGTCCAGAAAACTGCCAAAACAGATATTTTAGTAAGGTATCTCAGTTCACTAAGTAAATACGTATAGGCCTACATCGAAATGGAATGTTCCACGTCAACAGACATAAGTGGTGCATATTTTGTTTGCAGTCGATATTAAATGCCTGTTTCTTGCAACATCCTTAATACCAGAGATTTTGGCTAAGTTCTGTTCTGCTTTGCAATACCATCCAGTGCTTCCTTCGCATCCATCACAACAGCCCATTTAAGAAATTTCATATCACCTTCTTATTCTTCACATGTTTTGCCCTAGATGATTACGTTGGGATATTTTTTTAAAGATCAGTTGTTACTGATACATAAGGGGCTGTCTGGCCGAGGCGGTAAAGGCGTGCTCAGTTCGCCCGGAAGGACATGGCTTCGAATCCCCGTCAGGAAGTCGTAAAATTTAAGAAACGAGATTTCCACTTCCGGAGGTGCATATGGCCCTGAGATTCACTCAGCCTACACCAAAAATGAGTACCAGGTTAATTCCTGGGGGCAAAGGCGGCCGGGCGTAGAGCTAACCACTCTACCCCATCACGTGCCGAGGTTAACAATGGTGGAAGCCTTTGCCTTCCACTCCTCCAAGGGCCTTCATGGCCTGTACGGAAGTGACTTTGCTTGCAACTGATATATAACAAACATTGCACCTCAGAACTGACCCGTCACTCTGAACATTATCAGCAATTAACTGCTTGCCACTATCACGTATTTTCTCGGCGTTCATTTTCTGTTTCAACATACTTGATACTGATACTACGGAAGTAACAAAAAGGGGCCGATGACCTTGGATGTTACCAAACCAAACCTCACGGCACTTAACGCCCTCGAAAGGGCCTTGGCCTGCCCAGCGACCGCTGCTCAGCCCGAAGGCCAGCAGATTACGAGGGTCATGTGGTCAGCACGACACATTCTCTCGGCCGTTATTCTGGGCTTTCGAGACCGGGGCCGCCATCTCACCGTCAGATAGCTTCTCAATTCTAATCACGTAGGCTGAGTGGACCTCGAACCAGCCCTCAGATCGAGAGAAAAATCCCCGACCTGGCCGGGAATCGAACCCGGGGCCTCCGGGCGAGAGGCAGGCACGCTACCCCTACACCACGGGGCCGGTGACCTTGGATGTTAGGACCCTTGAAACAACAATCATCAGTAACTAGTAGCGTAATATTAAGCTACTGTATTTGCTAATAGGAAAATGGCAGACACCACACATTGTCAAAGCGTATCTGAACAGTCACCTACGTAACAAGCCCTGCAGATAAGCAGCTAGTAAAGGGCATCAGGCTAATAGTTCAAAATCACCAGGTTCGTACGTAAGCTCCCGATTAGTGTAGTATAGGGGGCCTGCGATTCTAGCGACGAATTGAGGAACTACATAGAACCAAGCTTTACAGGCGAAATATTCAGTCTTTCTTGTTTGATGTATTTACGAATAAAATGCAGCAAAGAAAGTATTAAACGATTGGGAAAAGGTGCTGACGTAAGAAAAGTGCAAAACGATGTTCGCATTGATAAAAGATGCAAAAGGGTGCAACTAAAACAATTCCGTGATTTCCCACTTCTCCGGTTGGCCTTTTTTGTTCTGTACCTAACACCTTTTCAACGCGTATTAAATGTACGTAACACGACCTAATAGGTTGAAAGTCTATTTCGATTACAATGCGGTCGTGAAAAATTCAATATTCTTTGATTTGGCCCTCAACGGGCGACTTAAACGCACTATACAGTGTGACAGCAGTAGTGCCAGACCTATAGCTTAGATCCTTTCCAATAGAGCAGAGATAAGCTTGGTCACCATAGCTCAACTGGTAGTGCAATCGACGCGGAATAGGGAGGTTGTGGGTTCGGATCCTACTGGTATCTGTTTGGCCATTTTTGTCCTGTACTTAACATCTCTCTAACACGAACTAAATGTACGTAACACGACCTAATAGGTTGAAAGCCGATTTCGATTAGAATGCGGTCGTGAAAATGCAATATTCATTAAATTCAGGGGTGATCATTTTAGGTTTTCTTTGCAAGACAAGCGAACTTGGACATTTTAATAGCGAAAAAGAATTAAGGTGCAGCACCTAAAACTCCTAGCTCTGGTTATCACTTATAATTTATTTGAAAGGTTTAACTACTTCCCAGACAATATGGGTGCAACAAGGACGAAATTCCACGCGAAAATAAAGTTTGAAAAGTGGTACGAGGGGTGGAACGGGATCCACTCAGCCTAGTGAGGTCAACTGAGTAGAGAGGGGTTCGATTCCCTCCTCGGCCCTCCTGGAAGTGGTTTTTCGTGGTTTCCCACTTCTCCTCCAGGCAAATACCGGAATGGTACCTAACTTCAGGCCACGGCCGCTTCCTTCCCTCCTCCTTGTCTGTTCCTACCTTCCCATCCCCCATTAGGATCCTGTTCAGCACAGCAGGTGAGGCCGCCTAGGCGAGGTACTTGTTCTCCTCCCCAGTTTTATCCCCGACCCAATTTCGTACGCTCCAGGACACTGCCCTTGAGGCGGTAGAGGTGGGATCCCTGGCTGAGTCCGAAGGGAAAAGCCAACCCTGAAGGGTAAACAGATTAAAAATAATAAGAAGAAGAACAAAATAAACTTTAAAAATATAATTAAATCTACAACATAGTTCGTAAAATATGAATCAATGCCACAATAAAGAAATCTACAAAAATTCACTTGACACATAACTACCTACAAGGGAGAAAGAGTAAGGTTGTACTGTTAGTATGTGCGCTTATATGGCAGGAAGTATAGTAGTCGACTCGCTGAGCCGCCTTCTCTACCTTCTACATCTCTTGTTCTCTATGTCACGACGCACTCTATCGTTTGCTATCCGTAACTTGTACTCCCCATCCCATTTGCGCTACATATGCCACGAAAATGTAAATTTTCTATTAATAATGTTATTGGTTTTACATCTCCTAGCTACTTTTACGGTTTTCGGAGACGCCGAGGTGCCGGTATTTATTTACGTAGGAGTTTTTTATGTGTCAGTAAATCTACCGACACGACGCTGACGTATTTGAGCACCTTTAAATATCACCCGACTGAGCCAGGATCGAACCTGCCAAGCTGGGGTCAGAATTGCAGCATCTCAAACGTCTGAACCATTCAGCCAGCTCTTAAATTTTCTCTTTTCGCTCGCATTCATTCGCGAAATGAAAAATGAAGATCCACAGCCTGTTTAGAGTCATTCGACCAGGATAGGAATTGTGCCGGCTACCGAAGCCTGTCGCACTCCTCTGGGGCAATAATTAATGACTGATGGATGAAATGAAGTGATATTGAAGAGTGTTGCTGGAGTGAAATATGACAGAGAAAACCGGAGTACTCGGAGAAAAACCTGTCCCGCCTCTCACATGGAGCGACCGGGATTTGAACCACGAAACCCAGTGGTGAAAGGCCGGCGCGCTACCGTCTGAGCCATGGAAGCTTCCATTCATTCGCGAATTTTTCCAATTTAACTTTACGATTGTTGATTATTGCTCAATTTTGATTGTACCCTTGTTCCTTAACAATCATTTTAACACAACTGCGAACGTTCTGCCATTTTGCGTTCTCGAGTCAGCTACCGCGCGATCTCGTTGCACAACTTCGTCTCTTCTATGTATCGGTATATTACATCATCCGCTAAAACTCAATATACCGAGCTCAACAGCTGCAGTCGTTTAAGTGCGGCCAGTTTCCAGTATTCGGGGCAATAGTGGGTTTGAACTCCACTGTCGGCAGCCCTCAAGATGGTTTTCCTTGGTTTCCCATTTTCACACCAGGCAAATACTGGGGCTGTACCTTAATTAAGGCCACGGCCGCTTCCTTCCCAGTCCTAGCCGTTTTCTGTCCCACCGTCACCGTAAGACCTATCTGCGTCGGTGGGACGTAAAGCCAATAGAAAAAAACCTCAATATCGCGTTGGATTCATTGATATTTCAGCTGTCGATTATCATTTAGACCGCCTCTGTGGTGTAGTGGTTAGCGTGATTAGCTGCCACCCCCAGAGGCCCGGGTTCGATTCCCGGCTCTGCCACGAAATTTGAAAAGTGGTATGAGGGCTGGAACGGGGTCCACTCAGCCTCGGGAGGTCAACTGAGTAGAGGTGGGTTCGATTCCCACCTCAGCCATCCTGGAAGTGGTTTTCCGTGGTTTCCCACTTCTCCTCCAGGCGAATGCCGGGATGGTACCTAACATAAGGCCACGGCCGCTTCCTTCCCTCTTCCTTGCCTACCCCTTCCAATCTTCCCATCCCTCCACAAGGCCCCTGTTCAGCATAGCAGGTGAGGCCGCCTGGGCGAGGTACTGGTCATACTCCCCAGTTGTATCCCCCGACCAAGAGTCTGAAGCTCCAGGACACTGCCCTTGAGGCGGTAGAGGTGGGATCCCTCGCTAAGTCCGAGGGAAAAGCCGAACCTGGAGGGTAAACAGATGATGATGATGATGATGATTATCATTTATTTCTTTGGAATATATCACGCAGTTAAGACTTTTTTTAAATTTACTTTACGTCACACCAACACAGATAGGTCTTATGGTGACATTGCGATAGCAAAAGGCTAGGAGTGGGAAGGGAACGACCGTGGCCTTAATTAATTTGCTGGGTGTGAAAATTTGAACCACGGGAAACTATCTTAAGGGGTGCAGACAGTGGAGTTCGAAACCATATCTCCCGGATACAAGCTGACAGATGCGGGCCCCTAACCCGCACGGCCAATTTGCTCGGTGGTGTGGTTAAGAAATTACTGTATAAACGTGACAAAACTCGCCTGAAAATGTGTAGATCGACTTTGATGGCACTCAAGTATTGGACCGAAGCTACAGATGTATTCACACTGAAAAATAAATCTGAATGGTTGGACGCCCTTTGAGTTTCCGTCATCATCTCAGATATGTCGACTTTTGTTGTTTCCATTTATGTGAAAAAATGTACACTCACTTGCGAACGGAAATCGCGCACCAGTGCAATATTGTCGCAATATAATGAAACTGGGCACAGGCACAGTGCTGGTGTGACGTCAGAGCACGATTCCCTGTGCGGAGAAACAGCAGGTCAGGGCGTTGACTGTGTGCTCGCAATTTAGCGTGTAATGTCATGACTTCCGCAAGTAGACTATCAACTCCCGCATTTTCTTCCTATTTGTATACATTTGTTCCTGTTTACGGGCACTGGAACAGTGGCAAAATATATAGTGTGTTTCAGTGTAATTCAGTGTGTGAAGGAATTCAATCTACAAAGATATTATTCATGTCTTGCTCCTGAATACGATAAACATCAAAGAGAAGAACTTCTTCTTCTACCACTTTTCCCACTCTTGTAGGGTTGCGGGTGCGAACTGTGTCGCATATGTGGGTTTGGCGCTGTTTTATGGCCGGATTCCCTTCCTCGATTTCTTCTTTGTCCCTACAGTCAATCATTAGTTTCGTTCTGCATCTTTCATCTACATACAATTCAATTATTAGTATCAGTTCTTGTTTGGAATTAGTTTTTATATGTCTTTCCTCTTAGGTTTACAAGCAGTCCTAAAATAACTATACCACGAAGATGTGCGCTTTCCCGCATATTTATGCACTGTTATTCCAAATAATTCCTTTAATCTGTCTACTACTACAGCGCGTCCTCGTATCCCACCCAAGCTCTTTGTATGTATTGAACCTGCTTGCAGTCTATTCCTTGGACATTACCCTGTGAGTAGGGACTGTATAATAGCTCACGATATCCCCTGCCTGTTGTGAGAGGCGATTGAAAGGGCGACCCTCAGAGGCTATCAACTTGGAAGAGTGGACTGGCGACCACAGGGCCCCTCGCTGAAACTAGATTAGCATTGCTTCCACTTACTTGTACCAGTCTCCTCATTTTAATATTTCCTATTTGACCTTCCTTTGTAAACTCTGATCTATTCCGTCCCCAACGGTATTATGTTTACGAGGGCTGTGGGGTCTTCTATTTTCACGCCTTTCGTGGCCCTTACTGTTGTACCTTAACTCCTCGGCGGGTTGAGAGATTAAGAGAAGATGATTTCCCAGTTGTACTTCTTCTTAACTCAAAATCACAACCACCTCTCCAGTAATCTTATCCATATATTTTATATCATTTACTCATAGCAGAGACTTTCTACACGCATTCGTCTGCGGACCGACTTTACTCCTTTTCTATTTCTTAGGACTTGTGATACTTAAGTCACTTCATATCAGATAGTGGTGTGTATCAGCGAAAAATCTCCGAAATACCAGTTCACTATTAAAGGAAATGGAAAACAGGAAATTAAAATTTATTGGACATGTCATCAGACACAACACTTTCATCACTAACATTCTTGAAGGGAAAGTGCTGGGAAAGAAAGGAAGACGAGGACTTAGAATGAAGTATTCGCACCACGTCAAGAAGAGGTTAGGTTGTGACAATTACATGGTATTGAAGCGAACAGCTAATGAGCAACGATAGTGGTTGCATCGACAAGGCATTAGCCTTTAAAATATTGATTACCGGGCGAGTTGGCCGTGCGCGTAGAGGCGCGCGGCTGTGAACTTGCATCCGGGAGATAGTAGGTTCGAATCCCACTATCGGCAGCCCTGAAGATGGTTTTCCGTGGTTTCCCATTTTCACACCAGGCAAATGCTGGGGCTGTACCTTAATTAAGGCCACGGCCGATTCCTTCCAACTCCTAGACCTTTCCTATCCCATCGTCGCCATAAGACCTATCTGTGTCGGTGCGACGTAAAGCCCCTAGCAAAAAAAAATATTAATTGTACAGTCATTAGTAGAGGGCGTATTCATATGCACTAAAACGGTTAATTATGCGTGCATCTATGCACTAAAGAACAATAATATATGCACTGTTGCATACTCTGCTAAATACTTGTTTTTCCTCTACATACAAGCTTGGTTCTCCAAATATCAACTTCTGAAGCAGAATAGTTTAGCTGGTCACTCTTTTGGAATGATTTCTAGTGGTTACTGGTCTTCATACAACGAAGAAATGAAAGTATGGATTATAGATCCAACATAGCGGTGAGTTCATAATGCACTAAACAGGCTTGCCAACATCGGCACATTATTCACAGATAATGAATAACACAAAAGATGAACGGTATCTTGACAAGACAACTGATCTGGACAGGTTAGGTCCTGTTAGTGACAAGACCATAGGAACAAAGAAAATGGTGGCATTATTTAGTTTCGGGCTGTTTTGTTTAAATCTTCTATACAATTAAGAATACATTTTGGGGCGTGTAAGTTGGTCCCTGCCGAAGCATCGAGGAAAGATCTCTCCTCTCTGCTACTTCACGTCTCGTAAAACAGTATTTTTCTATTATTCCAACATCCGAACCGAATAACAAAATGCCACCGAAAAAATATTACACATTGCAAAGCTATTGTTAATACTGTTGACTGTCAACAACAATGTATTATAAAGGAATCCAGCGGCGAACATAATTTTTACATATTCATTTATTTGGATTTTTGTACCGATTTGAACATCAATATACAATATTTTATGTTGTTCCATTTAAAAAATAATAAAAACTGCGATTATGCATTTATATGCACGTATGTAAAGAATATGGGCGTGTTCCGTTTTTATGCATTTATATGCACTGTAAAACAGCCATTCGATTTTAAATGGTACGAAAAGGCTTTATTTCTTATGGGCATTTTGTAACTTAGAACAAAACAAAAAACATGCAAATATGCCAAGATGCGCCCTCTAGTCATCAGTAATAATAATAATAATAATAATAATAATAATAATGTTATTGGCTTTACGTCCCACTAACTACTTTTACGGTTTTCGGAGTCGCCGAGGTGTCGCAATTTAGTCCCGCAGGAGTTAACATGCCAGTAAATCTACCGACACCAGGCTGACGTTCAAATAACTTCAAATACCACCGGACAGAACTAGGATCGAACCTGCCAAGTTGGGCTCAGAAGGCCAGCACCTCTACATTCCGAGCCTCTCAGCCCGGCTACAGTCATTAAGTTCGTAGACTGGGTACCTAGTGTGGCTGTGGTGAGCTCAGGCTGATAGACTGCACCACGGGATGGTACCGCGACAGTTCCTTTCTCGTCTCAGGGATAGAGGTGGGGAAGGAGCGAGTAATACCGATGAGTAATCCGGTTGTAGCGGTAGAGCGCACCACTGATCCCCTCCGCTTACAACTGCAAGTACTCGCGGAGGACCAGAGCACAGTGCAACGCAAGACACATGTTTAACAATGGGAGACCACGACGTTGAGATCACGAATAATCTTCAAATTTTGTACACTTCTAGTAGTCTATTAGGACAAGATAATGTGCAAACAGTAAGGCGTACTATTAAGGCGTTTTCAAGAAAATCGCAAGAGAATTTTCGCGTCGAATGTGTACCGGTGCGTTGCGGTCACGAGCACGAAGTGGCGACGGTCGAGTGGTTAGCGTTCAAGCTCCGTGATCGCTAGATCACTGAGTCGAGTCTCGCTTTTCACTTTTTGTTTTTCAACATTGGTCATATTCTTTCATATATATTGCAGGTCAGAACGTCCAGGTGCAAAGCAGTTCCGGGTACATTACTCGATTTCACTGTCAGGTATGAGGGATTTCACAAATCACGACAGGCATACATTTTCAGGAATACTTTATGCATTGGTCCGTTTACTTGTTGATAATTATAAATGATATAATTTTTTTGTAGTCCACCTCTGTCGTGGAGTGGTTAGTGTGATTGGCTGCCACCACCAGATGCCCGGGTTTTATTCCCGGCTCTGCCACGAAATTAGAAAAGTGGTACAAGGGCAGGAACGGGGTCCACTCAGCCTCGGGAGGTCAACTGAGTAGATGGGGGTTCGATTCCCTCCTCAGCCATCCTCGAAGTGGTTTCCGTAGATTCCCATTTCTTTCTCCTCCGGAAATGCCGGGATGTAGGCCCCTACCTAATGTAAGGCCACGGCTACTTCCTTCTCTCTTCCTTGCCTATCCCTTCCAATCTTCCCATCTCTCCACAAGGCTCCTGTTCAGCATAGCAGGCGAGGTCGCCTGGGCGAGGTACTGGTCATCCTACCCAGTTGTATACCCGACCCAAACTCTCGCGCTCCAGGACACCGCCTTTGAGGCGGGATTCCTCGCTGAGTCCGAGGGAAAAACCGACCCTGGAGTTTAAACAGATTAAGAAAGAAAAATATTTTTTGTAATGATAAACATTAGTAAAGAGCTAAATAACATTGGAAATCCAATAAAAGTTCATGCAAATATACCTTTTTTCAGTATATTACCTTTGAATTGTAATGTATATGAAATAATTTGACCAGTGTTGAAAAACAAAACGACAAGCGGGACTCGATCCAGCGAGCCAGGGACTACGGAGCTTGAATGTTAACCACTCGACCACCACCGTTTCGCGCTCATGATCGCAACGCACCGGTACATATTCGACGCGAAAACTTCTCTTGAGATTTTCTCGAGAACGCCTTAGTAGTACACCTTACTACTTGTACATTATCTTGTCCTAATGGACTAATAAATGTGTACAAAGTTTGAAGATACTCCGTGATCCGAACGTCGTGGCCACCCCTTGTAAGAGTATTATGCCTGTATTCAGTCTGTGTTTCTTAATCTGCGTCTATATTTCCTCCGCTTGTTGTGTTTTGTAGATAATGCAAAGCATAGTAGATAATAATTGTGGCATTAGTCATCATCATCATCATCATCATCATCTGTTTACCCACCAGGTTCGGTTTTTCCCTCAGACTCAAGGGCAGTGTCCTGGAGCTTCAGACTCTTGGTCGGGGGATACAACTGGGGAGTATGACCAGTACCTCGCCCAGGCGGCCTCACCTGGTATGCTGAACAGGGGCCTTGTGGAGGGATGGGAAGATTGGAAGGGATAGGCAAGGAAGAGGGAAGGAAGTGGCCGTGGCCTTAAGTTAGGTACCATCCCGGCATTCGCCTGGAGGAGAAGTGGGAAACCACGGAAAACTACTTCCAGGATGGCTGAGGTGGGAATCGAACCCACCTCTACTCAGTTGACCTCCCGAGGCTGAGTGGACCCCGTTCCAGCCCTCGTACCACTTTTCAAACTTCGTGGCAGAGCCGGGAATCGAACCCGGGCCTCCGGGGGTGGCAGCTAATCACGCTAAAATTGTGCATTAGTTTTGAGATGGTATTCGTGTTTTAGTAAATTTAAGGAATTGCATAAACTTTTACAGAAATTTGTGCCAAAAATGCCACGAAAACCGTCTGATGCATGGCAGTTCTTTGAAATTACTGGTGATAAAAATAAGCAAAATGCAAATTTTGCGGCCGCATTTACGCGACGGGTGGTGGCGTATCAAATTTGTGGGATTATATCAAGAGGCATCACAAGGATGAAATGATCAGGTAGGCTTCTCCAGAAGAAAGCAACATTGGTGTATTCAGCAAAATGATTATGTTGTGAGAAAAGGGCATTGCATTTACGTTGCCATACCAATAACGTATTTAAACGTGCCGCCACATTACATTCACTCGGTAGTTTACTCGGTACTACCGGGTGATGACGTCACAACAACTGCTCCGCTCCGTCCCCACCACTACTCAGGAATATACAGGTAGTGTAAGCAGAACTACCGTCCCTCTTTGAAAGGTAGTTGAATGTAAGCGGCGGAGCCCGAAGTTGTCGCAGTCTGAGCAACGAGCGAACGTTAAATACATTATCGAATCGCTTTAGATGATGAAGCAAAAATCACCCGTATCACCATGACAGAGAAAATACAGACCAATCAAAAGGCAAGTGACGCTTGAAATGTTTAGTAACGCATTGGAAATTGTGCTCATGGAGTTCATCACAAGGAGTAACTGTAGACGAGAACACTTACAAGATGATCCTTCGCCGTCTACGCAATTCAGTTCGTTGTGTGCGTCCTGAGCCTTGGAGTAGGAAGAAATGACTGATGCTACGCGACAACGCCACTGCATATAGCTACATGCTTGTACAAGAAGAACTGGTAAGGAAGCAGGTCATGGTTTTGCCATGTCCTCCACACTTACCTGATCTGGCCCCACATGATTTCTTTCTCCTTCCCCGCTACAAAGCAACGCTACGTTGGTGTATATTTCATCGCTTCGAGAAGATCATCATTGCATCAAGAGCAGCCGTACAGGACCTTCCTGTCAACATCATTTAGTAGTGTTCCCAACTGCAATACCAACGTTGGCAGCCGTACATACTCGACAATGCTGTCTATTTTTTGGGAAGTTGCTGAATGTGGTATTAGATAAACTGCATTCAAAGTTAGTAATTATATGGAGCATTATGCATATGGTTCCCTTGTGTAACGGTGAATAACCTTATGTTTGAAGAATGAATTGGCAACTGCTAACTCCATAGTAGCACAAAATTTCAGTCAACACTTACCTTCTCAATAAGCATCCATGTATTCCCCACATTGACCCATCACCTTCTCTAACCCTTCAGCTCTATTTCCAATTGCCACATGGAAATCACCCTTTGAAAATATACTGCCCTCTGTTGGCCTTGACAACGACGTTAAGCATCGTTTCATAAAATTGTCTACTTTATCCCCATCTGCTCCCATAGATCGGGACATTCTCGTCCTAATTTCAGCAACTGCCAGATGTATCCGCATCACTCTTTCATTTACATGCCAGTGATTTTTCTTGATGAAAATTCCCACCCACACTCTGTCCTTCCACGTATAACATCTGTTACGAACACATTACATCTTCTATCTGTTCTTCGTTATCTTCCCTTATCCGAACATCATTATTTCCTAACAGATCGAGACGCAACCGACTTGCTCACTCAACCAGTTCTATTTTCTTTATTTCTTGCTTTCTTTCTCAATGGGCCTCAAAAATATTTATAGCATCCCATAGAACTTTATTTCGTTCGCCGGGTAGTTACCAAGGTGTCCCTGCTTGTCAAATGAAAGTGGTACTCTGTCAATCCTATAGATCTTAGGCTTGCTTAAAACATCCTGAACATGCTCGGTAAATTTCTGTGAAGTAACAGAGGTGTGAAAATTATTAGACTTAAAGGAGAAGATAAAAAGTAAAATTGCCTTAGTTTTAATTTTTTCCTTCACTTGTCCTTCTAATTTGTAGCATGGATCTCCCTGTCTTTCAGTAAAATACTAATCCAACAGACTAAGATTTGTGAAATACTGTATTATTAATAAATTTTAAAATATTATCTTTGCTCTGTTGACAATAAAATTGTACAAGATCAGTTTTCGAGAGTTTCAGTGGCAGATAGTACAAAGCACAGTGAATCATATCAGCGCTCAAGTACAGCAAAATATCACAGAACCGCTTCATATGATTCCATTTTATGTGATTACACTCAAAATAGTAATTTAAAATCCTCAACAATGGACTTTAATATTGATACAGGAGTGTAAATTGGCTATAAAATCATCACTGGTGTAATGTAAGAAAAATATAACTTGTGTTCTATAATCTACTTGAAACAGACAACATGTAACACGTAAAAGAGCTACCCTGCAGCATAAAAAGATTTACGTTCATTTTTATGGGCAGGTGGTCATAAATATACCTCGGATTTTTAGGGGGTAATAGATTAGAATGCAAAGTAATTTGGTTTGTATGAAATGTCATGCAACCCGTTGTACCATAAAGCAGGAAGAGTACCATAAATTCAAGGAGTTCTATAGGCTGTACCCCTAATATTTATGCAAATCTCGTAGCATAGCCGTTGTACAGTGTAGGGCAGGGCCTCTCAAACGCCCAAACTCTCACGCGTGCAGAGCGAGGTGCATAGGCTCTGTGCACTGTGCATCGGTACGCTTCGCCTCAACTCGGCTTGACTCGGATGGTGTAGTGTGCTGAGAGCGACGAAGCGTTTGGTGGTAGACGACGTGTTTATCAGTGAAATAGATAAGCGCAGTACAACTACATAATAATGGAGTAACCTGTTTCGAAGAAAGCACAGACTTCCGAAAGTCCATTTCAATCGAACTGGGATCTTTCGTATTTTTTTTGTCTGTCGTGACGATAACGCCAAATGCTTAATCTGTGGGACGATAATTACGTGCGTAAAAAAATCGTCTACTGAAAGACACTACAACAGACTACATTCGGAAAATTATTGTGAAATCATAGGACACGTCAGAGAGAAAGAATTAAGGAAGTTGAAACATCTTGAAGAAGAACATTCTATATCCACAAATGAGGTTTGTTCCAGTACTGTAGCATTTTCATTTTGGTTACGGGTTCTGCATTTTTTAAATTATGTTTACATTCCTCTCAAACATGTATGTGTATTTCTAATTCACTTTTTATAAAAAAAATTAATAACACTGGTAACCTTGTCCCATACAACTGAGCGTCTCCGCTCACCACACATAAACATTTCGCAGTGGGGGAGAAACAGCAGTGAAGGTGAGGAACGCGGAGACAGGCCGAACGGGTGAGACAGGTGTGGGGAGAGAGGAGTGGAGGGGTCTGCACTCTGGTCAACCAAGCGAAGTCGTCTTTTGCACCGTGCACAGTGCATGCACCACGCGCATGCACCCTGAGAGGCCCTGGTGTAGGGTATACTTGTTACTGGCTTAAGTAAGTTTGCATTCTAACCTATCAGTGCCTAATAATCCGGACTCTAGTGATAAATAATGCCACAACAGAAATAATAAAAAAACAGTGCTGAGTCTAACAATATTCACACCTCTGTATGTCAACCTTAATTACAAAATACCACACAAAATTTTCGCTATAACGGTTTAGGGACCCGGTTGTTCATGTAAGTCTAACAACCTAAGCACAAGGAAGGACTAAACTCAGAATATGTCCAAGATGTCCACTCCTATTCCATAGCAGCTGGATCACTTACTATGTCAGTCAGCTGTTAGTTACGGTTCGCGCACTAGAACGTGGCTCGAAAAAACCACATCTCAAACTACACCCTGATTCACAGAATCATGTTTTTATTTAATAAATCCACAGTCTGTTTCCAGTCATTCGACCGGGTCAGGAATGGAATGAATGAAGCCCCCTCTAGCGGCGAGGATAGGTATTGTGCAGGCTGCTGAAGCCTGTCGTTGTCCACTTGGGTAATGATTAATGAATGACAGATGAAGTGAAATGATATTGCAGAGTGTTTCTGGAATGAAACATGAGAGAAGAAACCGGAGTAACCGGCGAAAAACCTGTCTCGCCTCCGCTTTGTACAGCACAAATGCCACATGGATTTGAACCACGGAACCCAGCGGTGAGAGGCCGACACGCTGCCATCTGAGCCACGGAGGCTCGTTTATTTAAACATATGAAACCAATATATAAGATTACTGAGAAATCCTCTGGTGAAATTACACTGACTGACAGAACAAATGCAACACCAAGAAGGAGTGGTCAGAACTTTATGCCAATTGCAGGGTAGACTGACGTCACTGAGGTATGCTCATGATGTGAAATGCGCCGCTGTGCTGCGCACGTAGCGAACGATAAATGGGACACGGCGTTGGCGAATGGCCCACTTCGTACCATGATTTCTCAGCCGACAGTCATTGTAGAACGTGTTGTCGTGTGCCACTGGACACGTGTATAGCTAAGAATGCCAGGCCGCCGTCAACGGAGGCATTTACAGCAGACAGACGACTTTACGAGGGGTATGGTGATCGGGCTGAGAAGGGCAGGTTGGTCGCTTCGTCAAATCGCAGCCGATACCCATAGGGATGTGCCCACGGTGCAGCGCCTGTGGCGAAGATGGTTGGCGCAGGGACATGTGGCACGTGCGAGGGGTCCAGGCGCAGCCCGAGTGACGTCAGCACGCGAGGATCGGCGCATCCGCCGCCAAGCGGTGGCAGCCCCGCACGCCACGTCAACCGCCATTTTTCAGCATGTGCAAGACACCCTGGCTGTTCCAATATCGACCAGAACAATTTCCCGTCGATTGGTTGCAGGAGGCCTGCACTCCCGGCGTCCGCTCAGAAGACTACCATTGACTCCACAGCATAGACGTGCACGCCTGGCATGGTGCCGGGCTAGAGCGACTTGGATGAGGGAATGGCGGAACGTCGTGTTCTCCGATGAGTCACGCTTCTGTTCTGTCAGTGATAGTCACCGCAGACGCGTGTGGCGTCGGCGCGGAGAAAGGTCAAATCCGGCCGTAACTGTGGAGCGCCCTACCGCTAGACAACGCGGCATCATGGTTTGGGGCGCTATTGCGTATGATTCCACGTCACCTCTAGTGCGTATTCAAGGCACGTTAAATGCCCACCGCTACGTGCAGCATGTGCTGCGGCCGGTGGCACTCCCGTACCTTCAGGGGCTGCCCAATGCTCTGTTTCAGCAGGATAATGCCCGCCCACACACTGCTCGCATCTCCCAACAGGCTCTACGAGGTGTACAGATGCTTCCGTGGCCAGCGTACTCTCCGGATCTCTCACCAATCGAACACGTGTGGGATCTCATTGGACGCCGTTTGCAAACTCTGCCCCAGCCTCGTACGGACGACCAACTGTGGCAAATGGTTGACAGAGAATGGAGAACCATCCCTCAGGACACCATCCGCACTCTTATTGACTCTGTACCTCGACGTGTTTCTGCGTGCATCGCCGCTCGCGGTGGTCCTACATCCTACTGAGTCGATGCCGTGCGCATTGTGTAACCTGCATATCGGTTTGAAATAAACATCAATTATTCGTCCGTGCCGTCTCTGTTTTTTCCCCAACTTTCATCCCTTTCGAACCACTCCTCCTTGGTGTTGCATTTGCTCTGTCAGTCAGTGTATTTCTAATCATCTTCATCATAACATGCGTTGAGTTTGACCTGGCGATTACAATATCTGTAGCAGTGCTGAGTAGCTCAGACAGTTGAGGGCTGGCCTTGTGAGCCCAAATTCGCGCGCTTAATCCTGGTTCAGTCCGGTAGTAATTTAAAGTGTTCAAATATGTGAGCCTCGTGTCGGTAGATTAACGGGCACGTAAAACAACTCCTGCGGGACAAAATTCCGGTACCTCGGTGTCTTCCAAAACTCCAAGAAGTAGTTAGCGGGATGTTCAAAGATGTATTACAGTAACTGTAGCTCCCAGTGAAATTCCTAACCTCTAAACTTCACAATCAGTTCCGTGTGGATCTTCTTTGCTCAGTTATTCCTATCTTGCATCTCTGATAGGAACAGTTAGATTATTTTATTTTTTTGCTAGGGGCTTTACGTCGCGCCGACACAGATAGATCTTATGGCGACGATGGGATAGGAAGGGCCTAGGAGTTGGAGGGAAGCGGCCGTGGCCTTAACTAAGGTACAGCCCCAGCATGTGCCTGGTGTGAAAATGGGAAACCACGGAAAACCATTTTCAGGGCTGCCGATAGTGGGATTCGAACCTACTATCTCCCGGATGCAAACTCACAGCCGCGCGCCTCTACGCGCACGGCCAACTCGCCCGGTAGTTAGATTGTTTTATTTGGTTACAAATTTCTACTAAGAACTAGCAGCACTCAGCGATATGTCCACTTTCAGGTCAGAATTACAAATGATATTTGAACAACGTTAGTAACAATAGTGAACAGTTCCATAATAACGCATGTCTGAGCAACCTCCCTTCGATGTTTCATCTCCCAATTTCGCCCCTATAATCGGTCTACCTGTATTCTTTCAACATAAAGATTGTTGGACTGTTACCACTAATGCTCCAAAATGCTCCTAAAAGACTTATTTTGTAGGGAACCGTAGGACGTAAAACCAATATTACTATTATTAGTACTAGTTTTGTCTTTCTTTCTTAATCTGCTTACCGTTCAGGGTTGGTTTTTCCCTCGGACTCAGCGAGGGATCCCACTTCTACCGCCTCAAGGGCAGTATCCTGAAGCGTGAGACACTGGGTCGAGGGATATAACTGGTGAGAATGACCAATACTTCGCCCAGGCGGCCTCACCTGCTATGCTGAACGAGCGCCCTGCGGGGGGATGGGAAGATTGGAAGGGATAGACAAGGAAGAGGGAAGAAAACGGCCGTGGCCTTAAGTTAGGTACTATCCCGGCATTTTCCTGGAGGAGAAGTTGGAAACCACGGAAAACCACGTCCAGGATGACTGAGGTGGGAATCGAACCCACCTCTACTCAGTTGATGTCCCGAGGCTGAGTGAACCCCGTTCCTGCCCTAGTACCACTTTTCAAATTTCGTGGCAGAGCCGGGAATCGAACCCGGGCCTCCGGGTGTGGCAGCTAATCACACTAACCACTACACCATAGAGGCGGACAATAGTAGTTTTGACCGGATAAAACATGCGTCAAAACACGTAAAACCATTTTTTCCTGCGTAACTGATAAAGTTGTGAAGAACATTAATGTTGATATTAATGTTTTTGTCTGTAAACAACTGAATTTTAAGAAGGCTTGGTGCGCTCTATTTCAAATACTTCAGGTGGTGTATTCACGTTGAAGGGTCCCACACCCTCACCCATTTCGACTTGTTCTAGTTCATTTAAAAGTGCCTGCTCTTCCAGATACAAATAAGCGTACGCCCACACACCCTGGGCATCATAATTATTCTACTGACCCTGGGGATTCCAGTACCATGAGATATAGAATTTAAAAGAAAATCGCCGAATAATTTACGTTCTGCCATATTAATGTCATTTTTAAAACTTCGCATTATTTTGCGATATCTATTACGTAGACCTTGAACCTTCTGATACATATGGTTCACCAGTGAGTACGTACTGGAACAAGCGAGCAGACTACATTGCGTATTTCGTACCGGGCATCTCTCATCTAAGAGTTTTGTTTAAGAAATTACGGAAGATAGTGGGTTCGAATCCCACTGTCTACAGCCCTGAAGATGGTTTTCCGTGGTTACCCATTGTCACACCAGGAAAATGCTGGGACTATACCTTAATTAAGGCCACGGCCGCTTCCTTCCAACTCCTAGACCTTTCCTGTCCCATCATCGCCATAAGGCCTATCTGTGTCGGTGCGACTTAAAACCACTAGGGAAAAAAAAGAAATTACGTATGACGACTTCGTTTCAGTAACCAGCGGTATGTCACATCAAAGCATTTTTGTTTCCTACTAATGAAGTCTTAAAGGAAGTAGATGAATATTGTTACTTGCGTAGTGGAATAACTAACGATGGCAGAAGTAAGGAAGACATAAAATACAGACTAGCACAAGCAAGGAAGGTCTTTCTTAAGAAAAAAATTGCCTTCTTGGAACACTGATATAGGACTTAGAAGGACGTTCTTGAAGACTTTCGTCTGGAGCGTGGCATTGTATGGATAACATTGGACGATAGCGAGCTCATAAAGAAAGAGAATAGAAGCTTTTGAAATGTGGTGTTACAGAAGAATGCTGAAAGTGAGATGGATAGATCGAATCACAAATGAAGAGATACTGAATCGAACTGATGAGAGGAGAACGATCTGACGATTGAAAATGGTGTGAAAATGGGAAACTACGGAAAACCATCTTCAGGGCTGTCGACAGTAGAGCTCGAACACACTATCTCCCGAATACTGGTTACTGACCACACTTAAGAGCGACTGCAGCTATCGAGCTCGGTATTGACGAAATTCGACGAGAAGAAGAAACAGAATGGCATCTTAAGGCACTCAGGACTTGTTCAGTTAGTTTTAGAGGGAAGTGTATGCGGTAAAACCGGGAGGAGTAGTCCAAGGTATGAATATGACAAACAGTTTAGAGTAGTTATAGGTTGTATTATTCACGTAAAATGAAAAGGTTTGCACAAGGTAGGGTGCCATGGACAGCTGCATCGAACCAATGTATGGACTGGTACCTCCGCCCCCTTTCGTTACTAAGCCTCGTTTTCGAATGCATAGTAGTAGGTTGATATTTGGTACAGTTGCTGTCTACACATTGACAATGGTTGGTGTGTTCAGCAATGACGAATACACAAGCATAATTTTAATCAGTGGAGAATCTGGTCGGAATGCAGCTCTCAATGACGTAATTGCCTTCTTTCCGTACCGAAAAGTCGCTCAGTCGGGTAGTATTTCAAATGCATTAGCCCCGTGTCGGTAAATTTACCGGAGAGAGATCATGAATCAGGGAACACCTAACTTAAACTTGTTGAATTGTTCCTCAGCCTGATTTCAGCACTGCGTCCCGTACCCATGTTACAGCAAAAATGACTGCTCTACATTTCCAGTTCAAGTAACCTGCCATGTTGACTAATGTATAGCTTAATCCGATAGATAAGTATCGCATATATTACAGTATATCATAAATTTCATATTACCTATATTAATCCAGGAACAAATGACCAGCTTTACGACCCTGGTATATTAGTGAACTATTCACTGATTCAAATAACTTTAATTTTGACGTTTTGTTACCACATCACTCTTTGTAGAAACGTCTTATACCAGGTACCCTCCAGACCCCTATTTTCTACTTATGTCTGTCCCGCATACACCAAAGATGAATGGGTTGCCTAACCACGGGTTTACAAAGGAGCGCTACAACGTGCTATATTTCGGATGTGAAACAAATAAGAGTCATTTTACTACACGAAAATGTTACTTGCATATTGTATGTGCTTTGACCGAACACTAGCTCTTTATTGAAATTGTGTTCGTCAAAATACGTACATAGAAAGCAGGCGGCTGTTTGAAAACTTCTGCACATAGCGCTCGCGAGCTTCAACTGCATTCCGAACAGATTCTTCATAGATTAAAATTGTGCCTCTGTATTCGTCGTTGGTGAACACATTAGCCATTGTTAATATGTTAACAGAAACTGAAGTGCTACTGTACCAGTTACCAACCTACTGCTATGCATTCGGAAACCAGGCTTATTTTTAACCCAAGGGGGCCCATTAGACGGGTAACGCTGAGGAACATGCAGCGAGTGGTCGTCCGGTTGTTATCTCCTCGTATTCTGACGTAATTTACAGTATCTGCATGCAGTAATATCCCTTTAAACATCAGCTATTGGGCATCCCGATCATCACTAGTGCATGCGGGACACTTATAAGTAGAAAGTACGGCGTTGAATTATTATTTTTTAATAACATACTAACAAAAAGAAACATCACTCCATGAGTCAAACATGGATGACTTGCGTGACGTCGCGTCGTGTCGAAATTATTTATAATTAAATATTTAATTTGAGATAAGTAAATTCACCATAGTCTATACATAAAAATCAGAGTTTTGTCTGTACGTTGCTCAGAATTTATGATTACGATGATGATGATGATGATTGTTGTCTAAAGGTGCCTAATATCTAGGTCAACGGCCCCGCTCAAAATTATAAAGAATGGTATTTCTATACCGGTCGTGTCAACAGTAAGAAGTGAATGCACTTCTTAATTTTCCGTAATCGCTATCTGTCTGTCTCTATGTATGTATTATGTATGGGTGACGTTTTATTACCACAATACTCTGTGTAAAAGGTGGTGGTGATTATTGTTTTAAGAGGAAGTACAACTAGGCAACCATCCTCTATATAACACTAATCAGAGAGAAAAAATGGAAGGGGGCCGACACTTCGAAAAATAAAAATGTCGGCCAAAGGAAGACAAGGGCCACGAAGGGCGTGAAAATGAAAGACTCCCTAGCCCTCGCAAACCTAATAGCGTCGGGGTCGGAAAAGAACAAGAGTTGACCAAGGGAGGTCGGATAGGATAGATGAAAATGAGGAGCCTGACACAAGTAAGTGGAAGCAATGCCAGGACTCAGCTGAGGGCCCCGTGGTCGCCAACCCACGCTCCAAAGTTCAGAGCCCCTGGGGCCCCTTTTAGTCGCCTCTTACGACAGGCAGGGGATACCGTGGGTGTTATTCTACCGCCCCCACCCACAGGGGGACTCTGTGTAAAAGACATAAAGACGTCTTATACCAGGTGGCCCTCCAGCCCCGTATTTTCTACTTATAAGTGTCCTGCGCGCATCACAATAAAATGGCTGAAGATAATGAAAATCGGTATCTATAGTCGGGAAATGAGGCGCTATAATCTAGGCTTCTAGGGTATAATTTATCCACGCTTAGTGAAATGATAGTTTAGGGGCAGGCCTAAAATTTAATTCTCAATTATCTGTGTTATTAGTGATCCTGTTGATACATACCACATAACTAAAGTGATATGTAATTACATTTCTGATCATTTATGCCATACGTTTTTGCGTATCGGTTATGATAAGAGAGATATTCATGAATTTCTATTTTTTTTTTTTTTGCTAGGGGCTTTACGTCGCACCGACACAGATAGGTCTTATGGCGACGATGGGATGGGAAAGGCCTAGGAGTTGGAAGGAAGCGGCCGTGGCCTTAATTAAGGTACAGCCCCAGCATTTGCCTGGTGTGACAATGGGAAACCACGGAAAACCATTTTCAGGGCTGCCGATAGTGGGATTCGAACCTACTATCTCCCGGATGCAAGCTCACAGCCGCGCGCCTCTACGCGCACGGCCAACTCGCCCGGTTCTATTTTTGTTTCTGAGTCCATATCAACGCCGAACCACCAGAAAATGGGTGAATAGAATTTAATGGAAATCGGTATATAAAATCAGGGAATAAGACACTAACAGTCTACGCTATAAATAATGTTATTCACATAGGATGAAATTGTAGTTTACGGGAAGGAAATTCAATTTTAATTTTTAATTACCTATGTTATTGGTCCTATCGAAAAGTACTATAAAACAAAAGTTATATGGAATACAATTTCCTATCACTTATGCCTTACACAATTTTACCGTACCGCCTTTGCTGGCAGGACCTAGTGTTTACAGTGCACTATGTCTTCTGGTATAGGCTAGAGCAATTTTGTTACTTTCATAGATCTGCCTCTGTCTTATCCTTGGCTTTGACAATATGAAAGTGACTGAGGTATGAGCGATGCTAGTAATACCAATCCTTATGCAGCCAGTCCCTGCTATGAATGGTGTGAAAATGTTGTTCATATGGTCGGTTGGTGTATTCCTTTCAGTGGGCTTGGCAGACTGATATGTAGTAGCAACTATGGCTCGGTGAGGAAAGCAACGGGAAATAACCTCACTCCTCCTTTCCTTAATACGCCTCTTCAGTGATACCTAGGCCATATATGACAGCTGATGGCAGAGCTGTTGAGAATACCACCAGCGGCATCGCTGACGGACTGAACATACAGACAACTATGATAATAGAACTTATTAATTTAGACTTTTGTAGCTTAGTCCATATCAACGCTGTAACCGTCCAGGCTTCTCCAGCCTTACTAATTTAATATAATATCATTTTACGCGATATCATTTGATATCAAGTTTATCCGCCATCGACAATTATTTGTAGTAACATATTTATTCAACGTCAATCATTTGTAATCAAGGCTTTTTGGAATCATATTGTATATATAATAACATCGTTTTACTATTCAAATTATTATATTATGTAGGATAAGAACATTATGTTGTAAATACTGTCAATATGTTGAGACATAGTTGTTTTCATTTCATCTCATGTTTGTGTATACGGAGGGTTATTCTTGAAGCTTGGGATTTTGCGTTAGTCATGGGTTTATTTTATGACCAAGGCTAGTAAACAGCGACCCGTGCGCGAGGCTTGCAAGCTAGTCAGCAATATCATCGCCACGCCTTCTGGACTTGTCGAGGAAGAGAAGGGGAGTTGATGCTTCGATCTATCGAATCAGATACTTCGTTGTATATGGGTTTTGAGATTGAACTGTTACCAAGAGTGGGGATGAGCCCGGATATATACTGATTCTCAACACGAGAACGGAAGCTAACGAAGTACAACTTCTGCTGTGAAGCTAACATCCTAACGGGTACTCCATCACTAGTACTTCTACTGTGAACATCTACTTTGAACGACGTGATGTGATTTTTGATACAGTGTGTGGTCGCTCCGCGACATAGTTACTTTTGTACAATGTGTTGTCGCTTCGGTTATGTTATCGGATCTGCGTGACACGAAACAAGCTTACGGCTTGTGTTATTTCAGTAAATATTATGGACGAAGAACTATGTTTAGTTCAGGGAATAAGACACTAACAGTCTACGCTATAAATAATGTTATTCACATAGGATGAAATTGTAGTTTACGGGAATTTTGGTACAAGTCGGTACCGTATAAATAGTATAGCTCAGTTGGATTGAGATTTCTACTAATATGGAAAAATTCATATCTCTGAATTTTCTCCTCATACGATCATCGCTGATCAGTTTTTACAAGGATAGGGCCAATGTCTAATTTAAAGACTAGGCAAGTAGGGAGTGTTAGTCCAGATAGCCCGTACCATATCAGAGAAGGAAGGAAGGATGTCCATGGAGCAAAGTCTACATCGAGAAGAAGAGAACGAGTAACCACGGAAACCAGATGACGCCAACGAAAGCTGCAATTTGTGAGCTTCAATTAGATAAAGCAAGCAATAAGTAAATTCAGTAAATTCTAAATTCCTCCACGCTTTAAGGAAACTTTTCCGATTCATCTCATTTTTTTTGTATAATAAATTCATTTGTATTTTATATTGCTTTAATTTTTTTTCTTAAGCGATACTTAATGGTTAATTATTTAAAATCCTACCCCTGTGATTTCAATATAAGTCTCTATGCTAGTAAATATAAATTTTGGTTTACAGTTTTATTTAAAACTGTAACCATGGCGCCCAAACATTACATAGAGAAATGGGCAACCATGGAATGTTAATTGCTTCTATTTGCGTGGCAAATTGCGGGCAAGCCACAAATAGTTTATTTGATATTCATGTGTCCCAAGATAATAACTTTCATCTCCACAAGTGTTTTGACGAGGTGGAACAGTTACAACGCTGAGCATTGCTAACATGGAAATATTGTTAAATTGTGTTAACGGGCGATGGTGTGATAGTACAGTACATATATAACATGATCGCACTGTATTCAGAAGTAAGAGATATTATTGTCATTATTCGTATTATTATTATTATTATTATTATTAATATTATTATTATTATTATTTCATTTGTATATTTATTCTTAATATTTTAAGCTGGAAGGTCTCCATGTAATTTGTTTTCTACAAGCGGATAGGAAAACAGTGCTATTTGCAACTCGGAAACTTTCTGTGAATCATGTGAAACAGCCCAGAGTCCGATAAGGTGACCTTGTTGTTATTGTCTTGGGACCCGGAAGAGGTTCGGGGCGTGGTCTTGATATGGCAAGAGGATCTTCAACTCGTGATTGGATAGCCAGGGCCAATATAGACGTATCATGTGAGAGTAGGGGGAAGCTGAGGTGTATTTAGGCAAGTGAGAAAACGGCGGAGAGGACCTGACTTCAAATTTTGGTGAAACATGACTTATCTTGAAAATTGTGTGGAACGTGGTTGGCGTGAAATTTTGTGGAATGCGATGTGTGGTACTGACCTACAAACTGTGGAGTGCTTAGGCACTTAGTATTTTATCACTTGTGGCTACTTGGTGTCTTATATGTTGGTGAGAACTACGGAGTGCTGTATTTTAGACTTTCCATAATTCGTGTTCTGGAAGAACAAGCGTGTGTTGCTCGAGTGAATGTATCTTTAAACCAAGTGTTAGAGTCAGTGAACACAGTATTATAAGGTACAGTATCTGTGTGATATAACACGTGCCAATTATGAGAATATGCAAGTTGTTTTGATACACAGAGACAGTGAAGGGGATTTATTTACATATACAGGGTGAAGCGAAATTCGCGCACTCGGGCGTCGCAGTGCGACTCCTCACATGCCAGCAATAAAAAATGTCTCTCACAAAAGTTCGTCCTGCGAGTATATCAGGCAGAAAAAGGGCGTTGAAGAATGGCAATCTGGCAACACTGTAACCACATGTACGGTGAGTACCTCTGTCAGCAATTATTCTCCGTGCTGTGCAGTTGGTGCAGGGGATAGAGTTTTGGGTTGGCATGCAGAAGGTTGAGGGTTCGATCCTAGGTTGAGGCGCAATTTTTTATTTACTAATTTCCATCGGACATTACATGTTGTAATACAGGTCTCATGTACCCTACTTTTACAACATTTTGTAAAGCTGAACACAACAAATATCTTGGCTTACTGGTAACGTAAGCCCTAACGAAATGTAATGGACCTGAACGAGGCAAGATTAACAGTTGCTACTAATCTATGAGATCATTGGAGGAGGGTACAAAGAAAACAGGTTTCGCATCTAGTATATGAAGTGGTGCGAATAAATTCACGCCCACGACGTGGAAAGGGCGCCTTTCTTAGCTGACCAATGAAAACAAATTGTTCGTCCATTTGTAGGATCGTAGTATGTAAGTGCAAATGGTTTCTAGAGGACCCGCTGCAATCGCTGTTGACGATTAAGTTACCAGATACCATACCAGCTGGACTACATTTATGAAATAAATAAACATACGCTTCAACCCAGGATCGACCCCAAAACTGTATCCACTGCACCAGCTGTACAGCACAAAGAATACGTGCTGACAGAAGTAGTTACCTTACATGTGGCTACAGTGTTGCCAGATTGCCACTCTTCAACGCCCTTATTCTGCCGGATATACTCGAAGGACGAACTTTTGTGAGAGACATTTTTTTTATTGCTGGCATGTGAGGAGTCGCGCTGCGACGCCCGAGTGCGCGAATTTCGCTTCACCCTGTATATGTATTTTGTTCAACGGACTGACTGCAATGGCAGCTTGGTCCTCGCGTTTGGTTTTCCACTATTTTTGTTTTTGTTGTTGTAAATATGGGGTCTTCCAGCAGTATTTTGTGAGTGTATATTATGTGTATTTTGGTGTTTGGATGAGGTGCTCATGCACGGATGTTATTTAGAATATAGATAGTTATTTTAAAATAAGTGGAGTTATTGATGAACCTAGGTGCAGTTCCTACCTGTTTAGTCGTTTTCAGAAGGTTAGGTAAGGCCTGAAGCAGATGTAGCAGTACGCAGCTTTATGGACACATGCCCTGGGAGAGAGAATGCTTTATTAAAATTTGAGGGACCCATTCTGATGAACTCTGGCGCCCATACTACGGACATTTCGATTTTGTTATAAATTTATTTAATGATTTTATTAATTTATTCAGTTATTCATCATCATCATCATCATCATCTGTTTACCCTCTAGGTTCGGCTTTTCCCTCGGACTCAGCGAGGGATCCCACCTCTACCGCCTCAAGGACAGTGTCCTAGAGCTTCAGACTCTTGGTCGGGGATACAGCTGGGGAGAATGACCAGTACCTCGCCCAGGCGGCCTCACCTGCTATGCTGAACAGGGGCCTTGTGGAGGGATGGGAAGATTGGAAGGGATACACAAGGAAGAGGGAGGGAAGCGGCCGTGGCCTTAGTTAGGTACCATCCCGGCATTTTCCTGGAGGAGAAGTGGGAAACCACGGAAAACCACTTCCAGGATGGCTGAGGTGGGAATCGAACCCACTTCTACTCAGTTGACCTCCCGAGGCTGAGTGGACCCCGTTCTAGCCCTCGTATCACTTTTCAAATTTCATGGCAGAGCCGGGAATCGAACCCGGACCTCCGGGGGTGGCAGCTAATCACACTAACCACGACACCACAGAGGCGGACTATTCAGTTATTCATTCATCTATAATTTATAAGATTACAATGGGTTTTGTCATGATTGTAAGTTGAAAAGCCGCGTGGTCATCGGTCCGTATCGACAATGAAAATTGTGAAGATGATTATAAAAAATGAGAGGAAATCGTAAAGGAACAATGCTTGAAGAATAAAAAAAGAGGAAGTCACGAAAGAAGAAAAATAATAATGTTATTTGCTTTACGTACCACTAACTACTTTTTTGATTTTCGGAGACGACGAGGTGGCGGAATTTAGTCCCGCGGGAGTTCTTTTAAGTGGCAGTAAATCTACAGACACGACCGGACTGAGCCAGGATCGAACCTGCCAAGTTGGGGTCAGAAGTCCAGCGCCTTAACCGTCTGAGCCACTCAGCCCGGCGAAAGAAGAAAGGACGGGTACATTACTTGCTCGAAAATCACAAGAGTCGGAATAAGACTAAATGTAATGCCAAAAATATCGGAAGCTCATAAAGCTGATCAACAATAACATTATATTGACTATTATCGTGATGTGCTTTGTCTCTTCTGCTGCCACTCGTCTCCGATAGGTGGGATTACGCCTTTGGCACACCAGAACCCGTTCAAAACTTGTTTCGCAAGAAATCACGCCGACTTCAATATAAGCAGTAAATCACGTAAGGAGTGTGGGCCTGTAGTTGTTTGGAGAGCCTCTAAATACTCTGTGCGTATTTACACCCCTGGTATCTAGACTATAGTAATCCCGGAGAAGTAACAATTACTGAAATGGGTTAAGTGGTTTCCAGAACTATCCTCCACTCACAAACAAACTCGTTAACATTCACTCTTTATATACGAGTACAACTGCGAAGGTCCGAAATAGAACAATCCTGTCTGTGCTTCTAAGTATCTTGTAAATATATTTGAATTTTAGTGCTGTCAGCTATTTTCCTCCGAAAATTTTATTCAAGTCCTGCAGAATAGCTCTTGAGTCGTTGGCAAGTACATCCACGTCCTATAGCTTGTCGGCTAGAATTCCCCTTGACAGCCTTTGGAACATTATGGGTTAGTCGCTGGCGTTGGATATTATTATTATTATTATTATTATTATTATTATTATTATTATTATTATTCGACTCATTGGCTGAATGGTCAGCGTTGATGCCATCCATCCAGAGGGTCCCGGGTTCGATTCCTGGCCGGGTCTAGGATTTTAACCGCATCTGATTAATTCTTCTGCCTCGAGGACTGGGTGTTTGTCCCAACCCTTTCATCTTCATATTCAGACAACACACTACACTACCAACCACCACAGAAACACGCAATGGTGATTACATCCTTCCATATAGGGTTGGCGTCAGGAAGGGCATCCGACCGTAAAACAGGGTCAAATCCACATGTGCTACACAGTTCGCACCCGCGATCTTACAGATGTAAGACAAGCGGTAGATTATTATTATTATTATTATTATTATTATTATTATTATTATTATTATTATTATTATTATTATTATTATTATTATTATTATTATTGCGTTCTTCTGCCCGCCCGGTGTATGTTTTTTTTTCGTTTCTCTGCAAATTTATTTTTGCTTACAAGGCTTCTAAACTTTCAAAAACCGGGCGAGTTGGCCGTGCGCGTAGAGGCGCGCGGCTGTGAGCTTGCATCCGGGAGATAGTAGGTTCGAATCCCACTATCGGCAGTCCTGAAAATGGTTTTCCGTGGTTTCCCATTTTCACACCAGGCAAATGCTGGGGCTGTACCTTAATTAAGGCCACGGCCGCTTCCTTCCAACTCCTAGGCCTTTCCTATCCCATCGTCGCCATAAGACCTATCTGTGTCGGTGCGACGTAAAGCCCCTAGCAAAAAAAAAAAAACTTTCAAAACCAAAACCAAACCCAATGGTGCAACAGCCCCGAAAGGCCATGGTCTACCAAGCGACCGCTGCTCAGTCCGAAGGCTTACAGATTACGAGGTGCCGTGCGGTCAGCACGACGAATCCTCTCGGCCGTTATTCTTGGCTTTATAGACAGGGGCTGCCATCTCACCGTCAGATAGCTCCTCAATTGTAATCACGTAGGCTGAGTGGACCTCGAACCAGCCCTCAGATGCAGGTAAAAATCCCTGACCTGGCCAGGAACCGAACCCGGGGCCTCCGGGCCCCTACACCGCGCGGCCGGCTCTTCTAAACTTTAACCTGTCCTAAATGGTATCTTCGTTATCGTCTTGTTATCCGTTCCGGATAGTTGTATCCCTTTATTACGCAACTTACTCTTCAATCCTGTTTCATATTTTGCATAGCTTCCAGGTTTCACTGGGAATGGGGTGACTTCGTGACTTAACTTTTGCAGATCGGTCTTATTGATTGCCTTTTATCTCAACCCCTTAATACACGATAAGCAATGAAACTTTCTCAATACAAAAATATTGTATATATTGGCAATAGAAGCATATATTCCCGAACTGATATAGGTTTTATGAAACTC